>NC_143156.1:10562775-11162775 GCF_041381405.1 Jatropha curcas
TACAACTGTGAGTTTGGCTTTCTTATGTTACATTTTTGCAACCCTATGAGTCTTCTCATTCATGTCTTGTTGCAGATATTTGTCGGAGGAATCGACTCTGATATCAGTGATGAGGATCTCAGGCAGCCTTTTTCCCAGTTTGGTGAAGTTGTGTCTGTGAAAATTCCAGTTGGCAAAGGATGCGGTTTCGTGCAATTTGCAAATAGGTACACTGTATATCTACATTTTTATGCAATTAAATTTTGCATCAGGTCATTGCTGTTAGCAATGGATGCCCTATTATAAAAGCCCATTAATGTTAAAGACAATTGTAAAGGAATGTTATTATTATATTTAGATGTTGTGATGAGAAATATTTTTAATGGTAGAAAACTGCACATTAACTTTTATTTTTTGTGGCCATGTGTTGACCCTACATTTGTTGTTTTCAATTACAGAAAGAATGCTGAAGATGCACTGCAGAGCTTGAATGGGACAACAATTGGCAAGCAGACAGTTCGTCTTTCCTGGGGCCGCAGTCCAGCAAACAAGCAGGTAAACTTTGGTGACTGTGCTGACTCCAAAGCATTTATTCTTTAGGTTCCATCATAACTAGAATAATTCCGCCTTCTCCTCTCTTTCTCATCAAAGATAAACTTCTATTCTGCATGGTTCAGTGACTTGCATGAATGATATGGTTGTTGCAGGATGGGATTGGACACATCTCTTTCCTTGCAATTAAACGATACAAAAATATTCTGCATTTGCTTGTAGACTTATCATTGCTCATTTTATTTGAAACTAACATTGAAGTCTATCCATGTCCAGCATCCAGCTTCCTAGTTTTTTCTTTATGTTCTTGTAACGCTTTAGTCTCAATTCAAATAATGCGATTTAACTTGTTATGTTAAAACTGTCATTCGCAAATAAAGCAACCCTTGGCATTTGTTTGCTCTCTCTCTCTCTCTCTCTCCCTTTTCCACATGTGGGATTATTTTCCACATGTGGGATATTTTACATCATTAGTAACCAACTTATTTATATTGTTTCATGCGACCTAATTAATCTTTTAAACAATTTTATTTGTTGCGCGTGTTCGACAGTGGAGAGGGGATCATCATAGTCAGTGGAATGGTGCATATTTTGGCGGGCAAGCCTATGGTGGATACGGGTATCCAATGGCACCAAATCAGGATCAGAACATGTACATGGCTGCCGCAGCGTCAGGTGCTTCTTAACAAACACCAATAGCTTATACATATGAACTCATGGGACTGCTGTCGTGAAAACTAATGATCAAAAGTAGGATTGCTTTAGCTGCTGTTGCTTTGGCTATCTGTACTTAGAGAATTTTGTAGCTTGATTGAATTATGTCGTGAAGATGTGCCAACATCGTACCGATATTGTACTCTTATTTTTTTTTTTTTTTTCACCTTTCTGGTTGGGTTTGCTTGGGAAGTTTTATTGGTGGGCGGGAATCTTATTTATTTGTTACGACTGATGAGAAAGACAAAGCTTTTCAATTACTTGTTGGTTCTGCCCATAAATTAGGTAAAGCTAATCTAAAGTTGGTCATGGATGAGTCCGTTTCTTATATGCAAAATTTTATTGCACTCCATGAATTGGAGTTGATATTTTAAAGTTGCTTGGCACACAGATACATGTATGATTTTGAGTTGCTTGGCACACGTACATGTATGATTTTGAGATGCTTCCACGCAGGAGGCACAATATACACGTGTACTCCCTTTGGTCCACAAATATGTCGGTTGCATAGTTTTTTTTGTCTATAAATGCAAGTCATTTTGAGAACATTAAGGAGTAATTAATGCATTTTTACCAAGTTTATCTTTAGATACACTCTCTCTGACTCATTTATATAGATAAAGTTTTTATTTTCGGCGTTCCATTTATATAGACAAAGTTACTTAATTTGGACTATGATTAAAGTGCAAAGTCTAAATTACATTTGATTTGTTATGAAAGAAGTAAATGTCCATATGGCTAGAAGTTTGTATTTTTAATTATTGCGAACTCTATCTTGGAGTTCACTTGTGTAACTATATATATATATATATATATATATATATATATATATATATATATTGTGGTGTGGCTTTCTCATCAATATCAATGACCCGTATTCTCTCTCTATTTTCTTTTTATTTCTTTCTTTATTTTTCTATTATTTTATAACATGGTTGCGATTAAAGAGAGCATATCAACATCCAAAGTTTTGAGTATTTTAATTTATTCATGTTGAAAGGTAATTTTCTATATCTTCTTATTTTACCATGATTAATTATGGTCAAGTGTTCATCCGTTTCTTATGATATTTTTAGTTTTTTTAAATTAAATTTAATTTATAAGAAAAAAAAAAAAAAGAAAAACGAATACAAAGTATCTATAAGCATCTTGCTACAATTATTAATGGTGTCCTGTGGACAAGCGGTAACCACAAGACATTTGTCGGATGAAGTAGCACCAGATCTTGTATGGTTTAGCTCAAGAAGTTTAAGCCAACAAGTTTAGGGTTTAGTGAACCATTTAATTCCATGCACTTCGTCTCCTTTATTTATTTACTATCTCTGTTTTGTAATAATATTTGAAACATTTGAAATTTCATATTTATTAAAAAAATAATTAAATTTGTCTAAATTATAATAAATTATTGAATAAATTGACTATGTTACTCTTAATTTAATACTAATTTTCTAGGAAAATCATTAAATTGAAGTAATAATTATTGGTCATATACAAATGGTAAATATGAAAAAAAGACATTTATTACTAATTGAAACTACAAATGTGCCAAGTATTTTAGAATAAATTATTTTCTCAAATGTGACAAGTATTATGGAACAGAGGTAATATATTAAGTGGAGGGTAACAACATCATTAAGGTATTTATGATGATGGAGGTATTTATTTATTTATTTTTCTATTTTCTGGTTCATTTATAATTCAATTAATTTATTGTAGTTATTCATCCATACGGGAATTTCAACTCTAATTTTAACTGGCTCTTAACTATGGAAAATAATTTTCTAATTAGATTTCTATGTTATGCAATACTATATGTTTTTGATTTATGTGATACTGAATTTTATTTCTTTGATCTAATTTTTAATATCACATGTCATGTTAAATCTTATATGATAATTGTTCAATTTTTCTAATTTATTATCTAATCAGTATAGTTATTTTATTTTATTATAATATTTGCTCATCATAAATTATGAATTTGCAGCATCTTATATATTATGGGCAAGAATTATTTAAAGGTGACAGAATATATTTTGAATGCAATAGATTTTGGAGACACAATCGAGAATAAAAACCGAAAATCTAATTAATATAGTTCCAAGGCAATATTTTTCTCCTATTGAATATTTGAAAATCAAATGTCCATTTATTTTTTTGGAATGATTTGAAAGAAAGGTACAATTATCAAAGCATCATCATGAATGGATGCAATCGATATGAAGCTCGTAAAAATTGTAAATGATTATAATTCTGCAGTATTGAGGTTATTGTTTTATTATTATAAATTATTATATAATGACATATATGTTATCTATGGCTTATTTTATTATCATTATATATTAGTATATATTATTCATATGGTACAAATTTTAAGAATTGATTTATTTAAATAAAATTAAGATATTGTTGTTACAATATTTAGAGCTATATTATCCATTGATTTAGAATTGTCAATGATATTTATACCTCAAATATGCTCGTAAAATAGCAATATCGAGAGAGAAGATTTTAATATATATTTTGAATTTATTTCATGTCATTTTTATCATTTAGCAAAATAAAGAGATCTTAATAAAGATTATGAGGCCGCCCAACTGGATTTTGCTCCATTCCCTCAAGTGAATGGAATAACATATATATGGGTATATCGATGTCTATCCAACTAGATCTGATGCATTCACTTAATAATATATTATATTGGGCGTGAATAATGACAAAAATATACTTGTCATTGAGAATATCAATAAGATCACAGTTAAAGTAATGATCTTTGCAATTATTGTGGCCACATAATTAAAACTAAATTTTACCACCAGAAATGGTACAAATAATGTGGCATATATGGATATTGATTATGTACTGTGTTTATACAACAAAAAATATTGAAAGACAAATTTGACTTTGATTTGTAAAAAATATTTAAAGGTTCCAGAAGAACAAGTATTACTACCTATAAGGGATGAGTTTTATGCATAATGAATTATTCCAAATATATTCATTAAAATCTGTATAGATAATTATGTAAATAAATATGATTGTACATCAGAAGTTTACAAATTCAAGTACTTTATTATTTGGCATGATCGGTTGGACCATCCGATCAATAACGATGCGGAAAAGGAAATTTATCCTTATGTGAATATTTATTGAAGAATAAGAAGTTTCTTCAAATCTATTGAATTTTTCATGCTTAGTTTGTCCTCAAAACAAATTAATTATTGAGTAATCACCTAAAGTTCAAATTGAACTGTTTGCATTTTCTGGAATATATAAAACGAAATTATTGATTAATTCATCCATCATGTGGACTATTTGGATATTGTATGGATGCATCCAAAAGATAGTTACATGATTATTAATTTACAATTTGGAGTTTGCAAATATTATTATTAACTTGCAACCTGAAGTTTGCAAGATTATTTGTGCAAATAATTTGATGAAACACACAATTTTCAATTTATGCTATTAAGCTAATTTATCTTGAGAATAATGGTGAATTTACACATCAAGCTTTTAATGATTATGATATGTGTTATAATTATAGGGCAACCAGTAGTCGCTTTTATTTATGCTCAAAGTGATTCAGTATAATCATTTATTAAATGATTGCAATTAATTGCAAGAAAATTATTATGCGAACAAAGCTCCCTATTATTGTAGAGGGGCATGCTATTATATGTAATAGCATTTACTTGCATCAGGCCATAAGTTAGTATATGTTCTCCCCTTTATAATTGATTTTGGCTCAAGAACCAAATACCATTAATAAATTTTTAAATGTGCGGTATATATTCTAATTGCTCCACCATAACGCACTAAGATGGGTCCTTAAAGGAAGTTGAAAAATATATCAAGTATAAATTTCTGTTTATAGTTGAATGTCTAGAATTTTTTTTATGAGACATTTATCAAATGCCAAATTTGCTAATTATTATGGATCCCGATATTACGAGGAGAAAATAATTAGCTAGAAGAATAATTAATTGTAAAAGAATTATCATTATTATATTTTAATCCCCATTCAAGGCAGTGTGATTTAAAAAAGTTTAAAAGATAATTCATTTACAAAATATTGAAAATTAGATGCCAGATATATTCACCGATCTAGACGAAGATAAATAATATCACATACTAGATGCAAATGTTCCTATTAGTATTGAAGTCCCTAAAGGACAAACTGCCTATGTTAATGAATCTGAAAGATAAAAAAAAAAATGAAATGAAAAAAAGGAGCAAATATTCAAAATGGTCAAATTTTAGAAAGTAAATTCTAATAGAGATCCTATACATGACTAATAAATTTCCTGAAGAAACTCAGGTACTTGAAATCATGAGATTAAGAGATATCTATAAATTATGTCATGTTAGGAAATATAGAACTAATAAAAGAAATGTCGACAATATTAATATAATATAGTGTGACATCCTACCGAGTCGAGTAGTCGAGTTGAGTCGAGTTGAACCAAACCCGGTTGGGGTAGAATGGGTTTATAAGTGGAGTTACTTGAGTGAGAGAAAAAGATCAAAGCATATGGGTGAGGATTGAGTTGCATTAAAAGATTGAGCTTGGGTATTAAGTTGTAGCCTTTTTCTAATTGAGGTACCATTTAGAACTTTTACACACAAAGTCATGGATCTTTTAGAGCCTACCCGTGCATACCCATTTCACTTTCCCATTTTCATGTTTATCTTCATCTTCTTCCTTTCCTCTTCCACCTTCCTTTCAATTTTAATGGTAGTTAAGCCTTAACTTCAACTTCTCTTTTATCCAAGTAAGTAAACCTTCTTGAGGTTCATAATTGAATCATTTGGTGTTATTATTTTAGAATTCATAAGAATTCTTATTTATAGGTGAAGGGAGTTCAAGGAGTGTAGAAAAAAGAAGCTAAAGAGGAGCTCAAGCTTTCGGAGTAAATGTTTGATATCTCTTGTTATTTTCCATTTTCTTTGCATGAGAATTGTGTGGTGTGTTGCTAGTGAGCCAATATATTGCTTCATGTTGAGTGGGAGGACTGGTAATGGTGAGAAACAGGGGAGAACAGGGGAGGTATTGAATAAATGAAGTAAATATTGAGTTATGTTGAAACAGGTTTTGCTGGAAATTTTACCAGTAACTTCGTCTTGATTTTGACCCCATTTAATGATGGAATTAGGAAGTGTCATAGAAGAATTATTTGTTCCTCTATGTGTTAGCTTTACATGGGTTTTTGAATCATCCAAATCGGAGTTGTATATTGAGAGATATGCCCAAAAGAGTACAGACAGTGCAGGCTGGAAAACGCGAAGCGCGCGCGCGAATTGCATGAAGAGTTCGCGTTGCACACCTCGCGCTCGCGATTTTCAAATGCGCGCTCGCGACTTTCACCTGAAACTCTCTGACTCTTATTTGGCACATCTCGCGCTCGCGACTTTCAAGTACGCGCTCACGACTTATGCTCGCAACCTCTCTGACTCTCATTTGGCATTTCTCGCGCTCGTGATTTGCAAGTGCGCGCTCGCGTACTTGGCCCTTGGCCTGTAAGCGCTCGCGACCTTCATCGCGCGCTCGCGATTTTGGCTTGGGAACTCACTGTCTCTCATTTAGCACTTCTCGCGCTCGCGACTTTCAAGTACGCGCTCGCGACTTGTGCCCGATAACTCACTGTCTCTCATATGGTGCTTTACGCGCTCGCGACCTTGCAAGGCGCGCTCGCGACTTGTGTTTTCATGCATTTTTGGACTTCATTTTCAATGCAATTGTACTCCTTTGCTTCACTTATATGCCTCCAATCATTTTACCATCAAAATACAACATGAGAACATGTATCAAAACAACATTCAAGCATGCAAATGATGTGAAATCAAATATACATTATGAATGATGAAGTTATGAACTATTAATATGATGTTGTGTTATATTATTGACATACCAACATTATGCTCCATTGAGGTTAGGTAGAAACCATGTAGATAAGGCTATGTCGCGACATAGGATAGCAGATCTGCACCTCATACAGTTTGATACTCCGGCTACAGGCCGTTGAGTGGATATGATTATTTATGGGCCATAGCAGCCAAGCATACAGTATTCATCTAGTTTCATACAGTTTTTCTTATCACTTCGGTTTCACTATAACCTTATGGAGCCATACAGATATCTTGACATAACATTTCATGAATTATACAGTATTATAAACAGTATCAAAGATAATCAAGGTATCATGAAAGTATCATGATGTGTGTGCTTATATGTGCCATATGTGTTTACATGGTTCTTTCTATACATGTATGTGTTTAATTGTTTCTTTATCTGTTGAGATATCCACTGAGCTTTATTTGCTCAGCGAGTTACCTGTTTAACTCGCAGGTTTTGAGATTGGACCGTAGAGAGTCGACTTACAACTGCTGCAGTTCATCTGTAGAAGACTCAGTCTTCAGGGTAGCTACTCATTTGGATGTGTAACTTTTATCTATCCTTTTCATGGCATGTACAGGGCACACAGTTGGGCCCATTTCATTTTGTAAACTAGTATCATGTTTTGTAAATATAAATTACATTATTTTTTTTTTAAACAACATCAGCATGATATTATATTCAATATAGATATATTGATTTCAGCATGTCAGGCCATACAGTCAACCAGTTTTTAGCGTCTCGGTTCGGTTCATTCGGGTTTACGGGTGGATCGGGAAGGGATGTTACATATAGCGCTTGAAATTGTGTAAAATGATAAGGATTTTGAGTTTAGTCTATTGAGAATATAGACATAGAATTGATTGGTTAAAATAGAATGATGCATGTGGCATTTAAATTTACTTGAAAAGTAAATTTTAAAATTTTAATATGGGCATCAAAAGATTTCAAGCCAATAGAATACAAATATGTATTTGTACGAAATTGAAATGGGGTCATAAGATATAAAGTAAATTTATTGCACATGTTTTCGTAAAGAATTGGCATTGATTACGAGGATAGATACCCTTATGTGGTGGATACATTTATAATTTGATATTTGATTAGTCTGGCAATATATGAAAATTCTGAATGCGTCTAATGAATTAATGGCTACCTATTTATATGCTAACTTGATGTAGATATCTATATAAAAATCCCTGAAGGATTTTAATTACTTGAAGCATAAAGTTAAATTCTCAAGAAATTTATTCAATCAAATTATATAGAGCTCTATATAGATTACTGGATAATGATATCCAACAAATACTGAAAAAATGCTTGAGCAAGCAAATTGAGACTCCAAGAAATATATTCAAGATTTCTATATGAATTAAAAAAATCTCAATACATATGGTATAATTGCTTTAATGATGTTTATAACTAAGAAAAATATTATATTATTTTATGATTATATTATTTTTATAATATTTATTATTGAAAACATACTTTGATATTTACTTATATACTATCATAAGTAAGGTGATCTCTTGATTAGTGAATATCTGTTGAAAGTATATTTTAATAATCTTGTTATATGTTCATGAATGTTTATAGAAATATTTAAATATGAATATTTTATTATTTGGTTTATGAACATTATTGAAACTCCTAAAAAGCTTCCAAAAGATTATAAATTTTTAGGGAAGAGTTTGAGATGAGAGACATTGAAAATATAAAATTTTATCCCGGCCTGAAGATCGAGCATTTCATAAATGAAAATTTGCCTATAAATCCACATATATGACTAAGTTATCCAAATGATTTTATGTGGATAACAATGATGTCACTTGATGAGAAGATGACCATTTTTTCACTTTGAGAAAATTATGAAGAACTCTTGGTCCTGAAGCACCATATCTTAGTGCAATAAAGGTGCTAATGTATCTTGCTACTTATACTTGACTTGATTTTTATAAATTTTACAAGCAAGATATAATTCTTCGTGGATATGAAGAAATTAAATGGAGTTAAATATATATTTTGACATCTCCATGATACGATATATATGAGTTATATTATAACTAACATGTTAAAATAAGTTTTGATTGGCTTTGAAAATGCAGGTTACTTGTCTAATACATATTATTTTAGATTATAAATAAGTCATTCATTCACATGTGGAGGTACAATTATTTCATGACATTCAAGAAATGAAGTATCACTACTACTTCTTTTAGCTATATAGAAATTTTAGAAAGTCATGAAGAAAAACAGGAGTGCGTTTGTTCAAAGTACGTGCGGTCTACTTATCTAGAGAGAAATTCCTACACTCTTCTCCTTTGAAGAAATGATATATTAAAGAAAACAAAAAGATCATATATTACAAAAATTCTTCTTTTGCTCATGATTTATAAAAGAGAGGTGATATTGAAGTTCAATCATACAAGCGACAATATTATTAATTTGTTAGCACTTTTTACTATAAGCTTTCTACTACAAGTTTTAAAGAATTAATGCACAAATTGGAATGCATAAACTCAAAGATCTCAAGATTTATCTTTATGAGAGGGAGTCAATACGCACTTTACTATTTTTTCCTTTAACCAAGGTTTTTTCCTATTGGGTTTTCTGAGTAAAGGATTTTAATGAGACAATATTTCAATGCGAATTAAGAAAAAAATAATGTACTCTTTTTTTCTTCACTAAGATTTTTTTCCCACATAGTTTTTTTTAGTAAGGTTTTAATGATGCATATTCTTTGAAGAATAGACATCTAAGAGGGAGTGTTATGAAATAAGTGAATGTCTTATGCGAGCTAGAAGTCTGTATTCTTAATTGTTGCAAACTCTATTTTCCTGATTCGTGTAGGACTCTATTAGAGTTCTACTTATGTAACTATATATACGTGATGGTTTCTCATAAATAATAATGACACTCTCGTATTCTCTTCCTATTCTCTCTATTCTCCCTATTTTTCTTTATTTTATAACATGATTTGCTTTATTTAGAATACTGACTTTTTAGAAAAACAAGAAAGTGGCAGACAATCAAATGTTGCTTTAAATATGATTTAGTTACTAATGTATAGCTGTAATATCTTTCTTTTTCCGTTTCAAGCCAAATTGCACGCAGTTTTGATGTTTGGTGAGCATATTTACAACAAATTGATCGTGTAAAAAAGTTATGAAAAAATGACATGAGTTATATAACTTGGCACAATGTATGCACAACCTTATGTAAACTTTCCTTTTTGAAATAGATAATATGTGTGAACTTTCTCGATAGAGTGCGAATTTAACACTCCTTTCATTGTGGAAAGAAGCATATTTTTCACTAAAGTTTCGTACCAGCGATCATGCTAGAAAGACATTGTGTGAATTCAAGCTCTCCATCATGATTGGTTATTGTGTATTTTCTTCTGCATTTAAATCGATAAAGTCGAAGGGACCAACGGTCGAAGTGAGTACATTTTTTGAAGTTATGGATGAATCACGAGGTTGCATGTTTAGATTAAAGGGATATGACATGGTTGTAGAAAGTAAACTTTTGGATTTTTTTACTGTAGTTTGCGTGCAAGTGGGTATTTAAAAAGAATTTGAGGAGATAATTGATGCTATTAAAAATTTTAACACCAAAATCAAATTTGCACACTTCCTTTACTAAGTGTCCATAATTTTAAATGAAAATTAAACTTTTGCTTCTCACCAAAATTGTTGCGCTAAAAATGAGAGAGCCAAATTTAAAATTTTGATTAGGATGTAAAAGTTGGCATTACTTAGGAGAAATGAGTGAGATTTTGCTGTAATTCATCCTCTAATTATGGGTATTAGTTATTAATTGTGTTTTATAGAAATAAATTAGCATGACATATTTGACTTGAAACAAACATTCAATTAATGCAATATTGGGGGCAAAATAGAAAAGATTTGGCCAAAAATTACAATTTAACTAATTCCATAATCCATGTGCAAAGTTAGTTGTATATATATAAATGAATCAGAGGGAGTATTAATTATTATTGAAAAGAAATAAAATGTAATTTAGTCAAATTTATGAACTTTTTGTTATAATATATGAGAATTAATTACTTTATCTTAAACGACTTATATTCATAATTTTTTCATGTATTTTAATAAAATAGTTCTTCATCAGATAAAGAGACTAAAAGTCATTTTTATTCTTATTGGTTGAAAAAATTGACCTTTTTGTTCATATGGTGCAAAGTAGAGTTGTTTACTAGTTGGTTTGATTTGATTTAAAGCAATAATCGAATGAAACCTAAAGTGATAATTTAAAAAAATTGAAATAAATTAAACCATTAAATATTAAAATAAATTAAACCATGAAATCAAATCTTTAGTGGTGGTTTAGATGGATTTATGAATGCCTTTAATGCAAAGTAATCTATTATGTCTTGAGCAACATTGGATGATCTCTTTGGGTATGTTGGACTAGCCTTACAAGCTTTATAGGATCTGATTTTACTCCAAATAAACCAAGCTGAGCAGAATAATTTAAAGAGTCCAAAGAAGAAAATTTGGTTCCTTAGAGACAACAAAAACATCAAATAAAGGAGCATAAATCAAAGGAAGCTAAAGTAGACCTTTTTAATTAATATGAAAGAATTACAATTCAATCTCTATAACAATGCAAATGTTATGTTGTAATCAGGTGTTCTTCTAACTCGACCATTCTTACCCTTCAACCTGAGCTTTTGTAAATGGGATGCTAGAGGCATGACCCAAGAAGAATTTTTGCCAGTGCTAGTGAACATATTAAAAGTCTGGTTCACTCGCCTTAAGGAATCACATCCTTAGTCAATGTCAAAGGAGAAAATAAGCTCTAACAACAATATTAAACATAGAAGAAATGGGAACTGGAAAGACAAAAAGACCTTTTGCTCTAAGATTACCTCTTATCCAACAAAAAGAATAAGAACAAGATCACTCTAAGTAGATTAGCTTTAAAAGAAGATAAGATCCTTAAAAATTAAAGATAACCACTACATCTACTAATCCAAGAATTGTTGTGCTAAAAGGCAAATAAATGAGACTTCTCGATTATCCTTACCAAACTCAATAGTCTATAGGAGTCGTGTTCGATCAAATGTCTCCACCTCGACTCAAAATCAAAAGTAGCCCGACTAAAATTGCATTCCGTGAAAAGTATAACTTCTAGGTCCATGAATTATATCAAACATCATACTCCATGGAAGTCATATCAATCCCTAAAAAGATTCAGTGACACTAAGGCCATATTTGGTATGGTGTAATCAATCTTATAATAAAATGAGAATTAAGCCATATTTGGTATGGTGTAATCAATCATGTAATAAAATGAGAATTATGTTACATGATTAATTATATTATTTGGTTAGGCTTTTTTTTATTACTGTAATGTAATTGAAATTACATATGTAATCTTCATTACTTAGATTGATGTAATATTATTACATAAAAAGCATATTTATTATCCATTACATTAAGTACATGTAATACTACTTACATCAAGTCACCCCAATTAAAACTCTACCACTACTACAACTGCTCAACCACCACCCCCACATCCCCACCACCACCTCAACCACCACAGCACCACAACCACTCCACCACCATCACCATTCCTCCACAACCACCACCCACCATCATTCCATCATCAACAATGCACCACCACCACCACCACCCTCAACCACCACTACCATTGTTGCTCCACCACTCTACCACCACCACCATTGCTCTACCATTGCCACCACCATCGCCACCGCCACCACACCACTTCCACTATCGCTTTATCATCACCACCTCAATCACATTACCACAACCACCGCTCCACTATCACCACAACCACCACCACCACCACGACACCACCCCACATAATGAAAACTATATTTTAGTGTTTAATATGCAACACTTAATAAAAATTATATTTTATTCTTTTATTTTATTATATGAATGAGAAGAATAAAATGAAAAAAAAAACTAAAAATATCAACATGCAATAATTTTATATTGTGATTTAATTTATTCAAGGAAAATATATGAAAAAAATTAATTTCTAATGACTTCAACTTTTTATTTTATTATATTACATTTTTTTCGGGTTACTTTCTTTTAATTTTTTAGTTCAGATAAATTTATAAATCTAAATGATCTTTAATAGTTAATATAGTGAATAATTTTTGGTTCAAATATTGCTTTTGTATCACTAATGATGTAGTGGTGGTGGAGTCGTATTTGAGGTGATGATGGTGGTGGAGTGGTGGCTGTGATGGTGGTAGAGTGGTAGTTGTGGTGGTGGTGGAGGTGGAGTGATGGTGGTGGTGGTATGATTAGTGATAGTATGCTAATTACATTATATATTTTCAAACAAGCATGAAAAAAGAATGATGATTACATTCTATAAATTTTATCAATTACATTACCAAACATAGTAATGGAATCTTGAATACATTCCATTACATTACATTTTTCATTGCATTACATTTTTGATTACATTACATCGAACCAAATATAGCCTAAAATTTTAGCCGTGAAAGTCATATCAATATAGAAAAATACGGCTAGGTTTGATTAATATTCTGATTTTCCGAGGAACAGCTATGTGAAGAGATATAAGATGGCTAAAAAAGACAATCATAATGTTAGAAGTGAAAAGGTGAAGAAAGTCCATAAGGAAAGAAGAGGCTTTTTTTTTTTTTTTTTTGGAACGTCTATCACAAAAGGAACTATTTATAGGGAAAAACTCTTCAAGTTCTGAGAAATGTATCGAGACACTTTTCAATAATATTAATCCCAAGAGCTGATAATTAGGCACTGGTTATTTCATTTCCCTTTGATCCAGAAATTAAACCACCAGTTAGCCAAATGATTATCAAAGATATGGAGGTATTAGGTTTGATAATGGAGTAAGTAAAGAAACTAATAATTTTTATCCAAAAATTATAAAATAATATATTGAAAAGTATATTGTCAATAGTCAAAACAATTAGGATACATCCCTATAACTATTTTTCCACTCTATCTATGGAGATAGTCTTTACAATCAGCTCTCCCTCCTCGAGCAAGCTGCCAGCTCTACCCTATACCTATTGGGTCTAGCTCATCAGCTCCAAGCTCAACTTATTAGCTATAATTGATGAACCAACCATGTCACTAGCTTCCTCTCCATCACCAGAGGATATATCAATAGCTGCATTTGCAACTCAAAGTTTTGCTTAGCAAGCCTCTCTAGCTCCACCTTAGCTCTAGCCAATCCAACTATTATCAAAGGTCAATAGCTTTATCAACCTAAGCAACATTTAGACTTGAAAAGTGAGACTTGAAAACTTGTAACACATTCTCTTGAAAGATCTTAAATAGGCAAGCTATGTCCCATTGAGCTTCCATTGTATCAATTTTCAATTTTTCAATTTCAACGATCATGAGCAATAACTTTTCACTAAAGGCCTAACTCCCTCTAGACAGTATCAGTTAAGGCTTTATCAGAAACAATAAGCTTAGATTACAAAGCAACTACTTTCTATTAGAAGAATTGAGCTTCTCCTGTAATATCTCTTTATTAGATTGAGCTTGCAAGACCCTCTAAGAAAATGTCGAAACTCCCCCTCTGGCTAAGTACTAATGGTTGAGGTCTTATAGCTCCCAATAGTACAATTGTGCTTCTGAATAAACTCTGTTGCCTTCATCCTTAGATCAATAATTTTTTATCCCAACTTAAAGAGCCCTAATTCAACTTTTAGAACTCTCTCTCTCAATTCAATATGATTTTATTCGGCCTTGTTCAACTTATCCTGTAAGGTCATTATTCAATTATTCTAAGTTTGTGAGAAAGATTTATATTGATTAAGCTCTACATTCAGCTTCTTATTACTGTTCTCTAACTTAATGCACTCAGACAATATACCATGACTACGGAGCCAAGAGAGATAGCAACCACAATAGTGTTTATATAGTTCTTTAGTAGGGAAGTAAAAGTTTTCTCAAAGTCCTAATCATGAAAAAATTTCAAATCAAAACTGCCTAATATTCTTTCAGCAAGGGTAAGTGCCAACTCAATAGTCTAAAAAGACTTTTTATTACTATAATCCAAATTCAATATTAGAAACATCGCCACCTCCCCTTAATATCTCCTTTTAGTAATAAAGGACCAGAGGGAGAGGCCAATAAAGACTTATTAATCAAAGTAGGTTGTTGATCAACGTGAATAACTTTAAAGGAAAAGAACTACAGATAATAGGAGAAATAGAAGGAAAATCTTATATATCAGTTGTAACAAGCACCACCACAGCATCAATAGATAAAGCCTCAGTATTACCCATGATATGTACAAGAGGCAAACTATCTTAGCTTCTAATAATGCAAGAAGGGGCATCAAGAGTAGGACGATCTGAAGAAATAACCACCATATCCGAAGTACAGGAAGGAGCAACCAATATTGAAATAAAGAAAAAAAAAATTGCTTTTAAGTATAACTTCATTGTGATAAAAATATGGCCTAAAATCAATAGGATCCTTTTTGGATAATTCTTGATAACTCTTCAAAGTCTCCTTTATGTTCTTTCGCAAAAACTGTATTTGTGCGATAATCAATCTCACATCTCTTGCTTCTTTTACTTTGTTCTCCTCTTTTACAATGTTTAAATCTCCTTGTAACCTTCGAATAATAGCTTCTTCTCCACAATAGTCCACTAATAAAGCATTTTCAAAGAATGCCTCAAACATTAATGGATTCTTACGAAGAATTCCATTATATAAATAAGAGTCATTTACATAGACGCTCTAAATTCTTACAGGAGTCATTTAAACTTTTATTTAAAGAACCTCGCGTCCTATCTCAAAGGTACATTCAAACTTTTATTTAAAGGGCCTCATGTCCTATCTCAAAGGTACATTTAATCAATCTCAATTTACCTCTATAATCCTCCATTATTCTCCTGCTAACTTAAGTATTGGAGTGTTTGTAGGTACTCCTTTCGGCAATGCTTTAGCCTATTGTTCTGCTTCCAATTGTGGTTTTAATCATACCTATAAATTTATATCTCTAACAACTTTTTATCATTTTATTTATAATTATTTATAAATAATAAATTTCTATTAAAATAATTTATTTAGTATTTTTATTTGTACAACATATTAAAATAAAATATATATTTTTAATTCATTGAAGGCTTTTATAGGCTGAAATAACACTGCGGGCTACATAATAGAGGATAACTCTACCTTAACTCACCAAATTGGTGACAATAACTGTGGTCGAGACGACTCGAATTCGAAACCTGTCACTCCTCACATAAGTGAAAAGACCAACCAGACCACCAACTATTTTTTGTTTTTTGAAATTGGTTTAAAAATATAAAAGTATATTTTAAATCAAAAATGAAAATAATAACCAAACCAAACTGTGTTTAAATTGAGCAATTTATATATACTTGAAAGTTAATTTTAAATTTAATGGGAAAAATTAGAGGAGGAGTTTGGCCAGTGTGGGCATTGTCTGGATCACAAGGACAATACTACCAGTGATTCCATACTTAGTCAAAGCAGCAGTCTGTTTCCGACTTATATATTTCTTCCTTCCCTCAATTTTGTCACCAACTACCTCTTCCTCCTCTCCAACCATTTACAACAAACCCTAAAACCCTCAAAACTCAGAAACTTGATACTCCTCTGTTCTTATTCGCCAACCATGAATTCCTCCACATTAGCCACTTCTTTTCTCTATCTCAAAACACCTTCCACCAACTCTCCTGCACTTCTCCGTTTGCCTTCCCTCAGATCCCATAATATTAGTACTGGTAACTTCAGTTTCCCTTCCATTAAAGCAGTTAGAGCATCCTCCAATCACTCCTCAAATCTTATCCAGAAACGCCCCATCCTCCAAAATCTGAAGTCCCTCACCAGAACCGCAATTCTAATTGCTGTTGCTGCGTCAATGGCCACAAGATTCTCAGTTTTGCAAGCGAGAGCTGAAACTTCAGCTACTCTAACTGAACAAATGCCTACTCTCGACCAAAAAGAAGAACAGGACATAGAGGAAAACCAAAACCAGAACCAAACTGATAAATCAACCCCAGCATCTGAATTCGTTGAATCCAATGTTGAATCTCTAAAATCACTTTTACAAGAAAAGCTTGAGAATGGTGAAGATGAGGCGGCTCTCAAGATTCTAAAGAGTCTGATCTCGGTTCAGCCGTCTGCGACAGAGTGGAAATTCTTGATGGCAAGATTATTAAACGAAATGGGTCAAACTCAAGATGCACGTAAAGTGTTTGAAGAAATTCTTCGTGAGAATCCATTGTCGTTTGAGGCATTGTTTGAAAATGCTTTATTGATGGACCGTTGTGGAGAAGGGGAAGCTGTTCTTAGTAGGCTACAAGGGGCGTTAGACATCGCAGAAGAGGAGAACAAAGTAAAAGAAGCCAGAGATGTGAAATTGATTATGGCACAAATACAGTTTTTGCAAAAGAACGTAGAGGAGGCTTTGAAGAGTTATCAAGAACTGTCCAAAGAGGATCCTAAAGATTTTAGGCCATATTTTTGTCGGGGAATGATCTACAGCTTGCTTGATAGGAATGAAGAGGCAAGAGAACAGTTTGCCAAGTATCGCGAGCTTTCGCCCAAGAAATTTGAAGTGGAAGGGTATTTGAGGACCCCGTTGTCAAGAATGAAGATATTTGGTTCAAATGAGGAGAATTGAATTTCTTTGACTTCGTAGTTCTGAGTTAATAATGGTTGGAGACGGCAGTTCTTCAAACAACAAAGGGGATACTAACCCTGTGGTTCTTTAGTTAGCAAGTTCAGTAAGTTTATTGTTCTACAGGAATTTATGTTAAAAATTCTAGTAATCATGCTTAGAAGGAATAAAGAAAGAGAACTGAGTTTTTGCTGTTGGCTGCGAAAATGTGATTCTAATGCTAATGTAGAAAAGGTATTTGCTGCACCTGCAATATGTAATTCTCTGCTTTGCTATTGATTCCTTTTTTTCTTGTTGGAATTTTTGAGGGAGAAAATGAAGAATTGATTACTTTTTTTTTTTTTTGTTGTTGTTGATTTTCTTGCTAACAGAAAATTTACTGCAACTCTGAAATTTGCTTTGGTTGAATTTTTATTATGATTTGAATTTGTACAAAACTTACCCCTATGTGAGTATTGGGACACCAAGTCTGTTAGTTTAGCTGAATTCCACAAAAATAAAAATCTATTTTGTATTTTCATGTTTGGTACGAGTAACTCATTTTACGCCTATGATTTTAATTTTATGGAATTCAATATACCCAAACCAAACAAATCACTCCAATCAAATTCATGTAATTTCAAACAAGCGGTGGTTGATTATTGTTTTTTTTTTCCCTTAAACCAAAACAGCCCTGAAGTTTGTTTGGAACTGAACCAAACTCACTGGTTAGTTCAGTTCTGATCGGTTTTGGGCTTAAATCTCATATTTTAAGTAACCGAACCAAAAATCGAAGTTGCACCATGTATTCAAATAACCGAACTGGATTTATTTGTCAGTTTTAACAGAACTTTGCTCAACCCCATTCTTTAGTTGGGTTTCTACTTGCTTGATTCTCCTGCTCCAATGTCTCAAACGAGCACTCTACCGTGTCTTTAACTCTTTTGATTTATTATTATTATTATTATTATTATTATTATTATTAATTTTTTGCCAATGCTATAAGAACGATTTAAACATTACTGAGATAACTGCAGGAATGAAAGTTTTCCAAGAAAACTATGGTCTGATGTCTGCTGATCCTCTTATTATTAATCCTCATTTTACCTGGACAAACATGTTAACTTACATATTTTCTGTCAACTGAAGCTTCTTGGTTTCATGGTAATAAACTTGCTTATGGTGACATTGCAATTTGTTGAGTTTGAGGTACCATGCTTTTGGCTATTAAAGGGTAATATTGTCTATTTTTAGTAACAGAACAGATTAACCAGTCCTATTTTCAGGGCCGACTTCTTCCATATAACAGGTGATGCTATTTCTTGTCCCATTTCTGTTTTTATCTCACATGTCCTGCACTTTCTTTATTCAAGCAGTCTTTCTTTTCTTGTTATGTTATTTATTAACTAGGAACCAATTACAAAAAGAGACTTGGAAAGGAAATGATGCGTGAAAAACTAATATACATATATATTATTAAAAGGTCTCTGTCAAGTTTTGGTTGAAGAAGCTTCCTACTATATATTCCCAGAATAACAGTAGAGCTAAGCACTTTCTTCATTCAAATTCTGTTTTTAACTTGCTTTTCCTTTGTTCTTTATCCTCTCCTCTCTGCTTAACCTTTTGACCCATGCATCTAGTACTAATTGAATTTATTCATTGCATAATGAACCTTCCTCATATATTCTTTTTGGTATATTTTTGTAGTTGAGCTATGTTTTCCTGGCACCACCTGATTTAATTAAAGTTTTTTTTTTTTTTTTATGTATATTAAAATTTTTTAAAAAGAAAGGCTATAGGAGAATTTGAATTTCAAATACAAGAAACTCAAGCCTAGATACAAGTACACTGAAAGGGCCACTTTTTGTTCATGTGGTTGGTTAAATTGCATTTTAAAAGTCCAGATTATTAGCTCAAATTAATCCAAATTTGAAATCTTAGGGTTGTCCTTCAATTGCTATGAAATTGCAAAAACATGTAAAGATGGATTAACAGTCTTCTGAAAATCGAAAAAAATAAAAGAAGAAAAAATAGAAGAGCCTATTTTATATATATTTACTTAAGTGTGAAGACACAAGAGGCCTTTTGGATAGGCTGCATGGAGTTACAAAACCGTGAGGGTTACCCATCGAGTTACAATAGGCTGCATGTTGGAGTTGCTGTCTTTACTTGATTTCCCAAATTTCTGCAAGTCTTTTTGTATATGTACTTCTCTGCTACTCTTTTCTTTGCATTATGATGAAAAAGGGTTTCTTATATCTACTGTGGTTATTAGATGGATTAGAAGACAAGCTAACATAGGAGGCTCATTCGTTAATAAGAGCCTCCTATATATATACTCGTTTCCAAGAGTTGGGAGTTGTCCCACAAGAGTTGTTTTCTTCTTATTCTTTTTAATGGAATGATATTTCTCTTAAAAAAAGAAATCTTTGTGTTATAAAATCAATTTATTATTTATTTTTGTTCTTGTTGTTTAATGATTGCATAATTCCATGCAATAATAACACATACATAGATTGCATATGTTCACAACAATGTAGATAGAATTTAATCAAAATTGAATAACTGTTGGTGGTGTTAGTTTTGTATATTGTTAGAGTAAAAGAACGATGCAAACAATATTTTCAATAACAGTTAAAGAAAATCTGGATCGAATGAGGGAGAAGGAAGATTTGTATTAAGCCAAATCTGTCAAATACAGCTGCTAATGAATATTCTTGGAAATAAAGGGAAAATAGAATTACAATTAAAGAAGGAAAAAGACAAAGATGGTTGCGAGCAACCCCTATACTTAGCCTGTGCAGATATAATGCCCAAAAATAACAGAATGCTCAAAAGATACCCTTCCCTTTTCGGTCTGCTACCTTTAAATAGGCAGATACAAAATTAATTCAGTTGACGTGGTACACTTTCTTGATTCTCAATCCATATTCTTCTATTCTCTTTGTTGCCCCTTCTCCAGTAAACTTTAAAGGGCCTTGGCCTAGATTTGGAATGCTATCATTACTGCCCTCCTGAAAATGAGCCTTGTCCTTAAGTCTGAAATTTAGAAATTGGCCTAGCAATTCAGACTTTTCGACCCAAGTAGCTTCATCAACAGTCTGGCCTTCCCATTGAATAAGGAACTGCTGCATAGGTTGTTGGTCCCTCTCAATTGTTCTGTGCTGGCCAATCTTCTCAGGTTCTAATGGAGGCCCTTCCCTGCAATTCATATTAGTAGGCAACATATCTATCACCGGGTGATTTCCCACGACTTTCTTAAGTTGAGAAACATGGAAAATAAGGTGGAGCTTAGCTGAGGGTGGCAATTACAGTTTATATGCTACCTCACCAAATTTTCCAATGATCTCATAGGATCATAGTCACTACAAAAAAAAAAAAAAAAAAAACGTCATTTTGCGACTTACAAATCGATCGCAAAACCCAAGAAATCGGTCGCTAATCAAACTTAGCGACCGATTTGTGACTGATAACCATCTGTCGCAAAAGTGCTCGTCGCAAAATATTTTGCGACCGATGAAGTAATCGGTCGCAAATTAGCGATCGATTTATCGGTCACCAAATTAAAAAATCGGTTGCAAAATTTGGTCGTATTTTCCTTTTGAAACGCTGTCGCAAATTGATTGCAGAAACAGTTTGTCGCAATTATGAAATGTGGTTGCAAATTGGTTGCATGAAACGCAACAAATCGGTGTAAAGAGTTGGCATTTCTGGGCTGTTAGATTTTCCCGGCCACCGTGCACGGCGGCGGCGGTCCGATGACCGGCCAGCGAGAATCAAGTGAGGCTTCAAGAGACAGAATGACATCCTCTTCGTGCGGATTCTGGAATCGTAGTTCGATTTTCAATCGGTACACTCTAAGATTCAATTCGCAATTTTCGTATAAATCCCGAACTAATTAATGAATGAATTTGATTGAGTATTTAAGTGAATTAAATTGAATATTGTTAATTATATTTCATGAACATTAATTATAAATATAAGGTAGAAATTGAAATAAGAATTCCTAACTAATAATTATGAAAGTTAATTTTAGGAACTTCAATAAAATTATTAGGAAAAATTATAATTTATGGTATAAACAAGTAATTAGTTATAGAACAATTAATTATATCATGGGAATTTAGTTTGATTGAGAATGTGGCCGATGAATGGATTGTGTGAACGAATGAATGATGGTTATGGCGGACAGTATCAGTTAAGATGAATTGCCTGATGGATGGGCTGGATGTTGACAAGTGGAATATGTAAAAATTGGGTAGTACAGTTTATAGAGAAAATGCTGCCGAATTTTCGGCAAAAATCTTAAATTAGACTAAATAAATAAAAAAAGGAACATTATATATATATATAGAGTTTAGTTTGATAACCAAAAACTAATAAATGAATGTGAAATACATAAGTTAGTTAGAACTCTTATATAGAATTTCCTTTTTATTTAGATGCATATAGAGTTCCAGAATGTGAAGACAAAAGCTGAAAGCCTGCAGTAGTAGAGATAGTCCTTTAAAGGACAATAAAGAACTGTGAGTAGTGTTAAATAATTCGCATCATCCGCCTGCATCTTTACATTCATGCATTCATGGCTAAATGTTATCATGTATTTGTTAAATTGCTATATTGTGCTGCACTATTGTTGCGATTAAAATTTGCTTGATTACCTGTGTTATGATATTGTTGTGCCTTGTTTGTGTGGAATTGGGATGAAGTGGGTCACCATGGGTTTGTGAGGGCGGTCTACGAGACCGTTAGCCGTATGGGAGATCGGCGCCCCCGTGTGCACCTGATGATATGATATGGATAATATGGATAAACCACAGGGTGGCCTCCTGATGGTATGGAAAAGAAAAGAGAGAATGCAAAAACAATGAGAGGATTGGTCAAGTGAGGATTAGATCGGTCGGCCATGTATGGGGATCAGCTCCCTGGTGCATACGTTATGAGAGGATGAGCCATGTGAGAAGACGACTCATTAAGGGTTTCGGTGACGCCACTGACTAATTTCCACGTGATGTGATTATATGAAGATGATAATAATTGTGATTGTTGTTTTATTGCCATTTGTGTGACAAACTGCATGATCATATAACTAGTCGGAGGACTAAATTAATTTATTATGACATATGTGTGATTGTGTGGGGTGAGAGGGTTATTTAACCCTACTTACTGAGTTTGGCGCTCACCCTTGCCTCCTATTTTTTTTTCAGATAATATGAAGAAAGGAGAGTCCTATGGACCCGACTGAGTCGAAATATCGAAGCTAGAAACTTGTTAATAGTTGTGTTAGCCATGTAAATGTTAAGGATTGTAGATTATGGAGTTCTGCAATTGTACTCCAAATGAGTTGTAATTGAATAATAAAAGTACATATATTAATTATATGAATTGTACTTTTGATATATTGGTGAAATAAGTTATTAGGTCTGAAGCCACAATTATAAATAGAATATGGGTTAACTAAGATAGGCTTACTACGAGCCTCGGAGGCCTTAAGTTCACCCAGGTCCTAGTGCCGCTCCGGCCCACGGAAACCAAGTGAAAATCGGAGCAAATCTTTGATTTGGACCAAACCCAGATCAAATCGAACCAGAATGACTTATCAAACCAAGAAATTTCTTTTTTCTTTCATTTCTTTTCTTTCTCTCCTTCTTTCTTCTTCTTCGTCCAGCAGTAGTCAGCCCCTCTCTTCCTCTCTTTGCGTTCCGGCCACCTGAGCCAGCTGACGCCACCACCCCTCGCCATCCCGCCACTAGCCTCTCTCTTTCTCTCCCTCTGTTTTCATTTTGGGTGAATCGCAACAGCGCCATCGCTCTTTGCTATCTCAGCCTTCGGTCGCTACTGCAGATCGACACAACAACGCCGTGGTTCGTCACCAACCACTGCTACAGCAGCCAGCCCACTAGCTCTCTCTCTCTATCAGTCGCGACCGCGCAGCACAAGTCGCGAGCGCGAGATGAAGTCGCGGGCGCGCTTGTGTGATTCGCGAGCGCGAGATGCGCACACTGAGAGTCAGAGAGCTTCTGGCCAAAGTCGCGACCGCGCATGTGATCCTCGCGAGCGCGAGTTGTGCAATTGAGAGTCAGAGAGCTACCTGACTCAAGTCGCGAGCGCGCAATGGGAAGTCGCGAGCGCGACGTGCTTTCCAGTATGCGCGAGCGTGCGACGTGATTCTGTGCAGTCTGTATTCTTTTGGCCATAACTCTCAATAGCTATCTCCAAATTGAGTGATTCCAAAACGCGTGTAAAGCTAACACAAAAAGGAACAAATAACTCTTCTGTGACAATTCCTAATTCCATCATTAACTGGGTTCAAAATCAAGATGAAGTTGCTGGTAAAATTTCCAGCAAACTCTGTTTCCACTTCATATATTCATCCCCTGTTTTCACATCATGTCCACTCTTCTCACTCAACAATAAGCAACATATCATCTCACTAGCAACACACCACACAATTTACATGCAAAGAAAATAGTAAACAACATGAGATATCAAACCTTGACGTCAAAAGCTTGACCTCTGTTTCAGCTTCTCTTTTCTGCACCTTTTGAACTTTCTTCTCCTATACACAAGAATTCTCATAACTCATCTCCAATAGAACTAAATGAAATAGGAAATAACATCACACTTCAAGGAATTCTACTTACTTGAAGTTGACTTAATGCTTAACTATGTTGACAATTGAAAGAAAATGGGCGGGACAAGTAAGAAGAGAAGGAGAAACGGGAAAATGGGAAAGTGAGTTGATAAGAACGGGTAGGCTCTAGATGAAATGACTTGGCTGTGTAAACTCCCCAATTGGTACCTCAAGTGTACAAAGGCTACAACTTAATACACAAGCTGTATACTTTAATACAAACAAGTCCTAACCTTTATATGCAAATAAGTCCACTTCTAATCTCTTTCTACCCCAACCAGGTTTGGTTCAACTCGACTCAACTCAACTCTATGCAAAGACTCGACTATGCAAAGACTCGACTCGGTAGGATGTCACACTGTCTCTCTCTCTCTCTCTCTCCGTTCCGACGAGCACAGCCACCGTCTTCAGAAACTCCGGCCAAGCAATTTCTACCAGTAATAATTTTGGGTATTTGAAATTATTTCTGGTTATTTTCCAGAAAATTAATTAATTTCTAGCATTTTGTGGCTAGCTAATTTAATTTTGGATATTTTCCAACATATTTCACAAATATTGATTATAATTAGAAGGCTTTAATAAATTAAAATAAATTTTAATTATTATCACATAAATTTAATTGAAGAATTTTAATAATAAAATTGATGGGAATTATAGTATAGATTTAAGATAGGTTAGACCAGTGTATATTATATACTAAGACATAAAAGAAGAATTTGATGGTGGATTAAAGGTTAAGGTTATACCATAAAATAAAAGAGGAATATATGTAATAAAATTATATTCTTGATTGAGATAAGTTCAAATGATATAAATGTCCTTTATGATTATAGATAATATAAGGTTTTAGTAATTAAAAATGAAGTTAGTTCCTTAATTTAGTTTACGCTAATGACTATTGAGGATTAAGAACCAAAAAAGAAAATTAATTAAATACTTAACGAGCTATTTTAGAGACAAAAAGTAATTTAAGAAAAAGAGAATTGGTTGATGGAAAGGTAGCAATTATTTCAAAATTAAAATTATATTATATGAATTAAAATGGTGGTGAATTAGGTTATATAAAAGGTATGGTAAGTTAATAAAAATATTAATATTAATGGTTAATCTAGAATGATATGTGAGGATATACCGAGATCAAATTGAAGGTTTATTTTAATCTATATGCTAAGAGTTAAATTTAAAATTATTATTTGTGGTGATTGAGTATTTGGATTATTGATCGCCTGATGGGCGGGCTGTATGAATAATAATTGATAAGTATATTAAACCGTTAGTGTTTGAGTAAATGAAAAGTCCTATTTTAAGGAAAATGCTGCTAGAAATTTCGGTAGAATTTAGATTAATTATTATAGTTAAATATCTAAGTATATATATATATATATATATATATGAAGTTAGTTCCTTTATATTTATGTTTTATCTAGATCGTTCTACTGCTCTTGCTAATTAAAATCCAAATTAAAGCTTGCCTTTTCTTCTATCACTACGAATAATAATAAATAGTGCATATCATTATTTGCATACATGCATAACCCATTTCACATATTATATATATATTCACCTTCATTCTTTTAATACTATATTGTTGAGATATAATTACTTACAATACTTCCACCTTATGGTTATAATATTATAAGTATATGAATAGTAAATAATTATATATATTTCCATAGTTATTTTCATACATGCATATTGATTTTCTACGTGACTTACTATATTGTATGAGTTGATTGTATTACTTGCAATGTGATTATACTGTGTCTTGTTTCCGTATGGAATTGCAATGACGTGGGTTACTATGGGATTATGAGGGTGGTCTCAGATACCATCGGCCATATATGAGAGATTAGCGCACCTGTGTGCATCTATATATAAATGATATGAAAAACCATAGGGTGGCCTCCTGTTGGTAATAGAAAGAAAATAGAGAATGAAAAATAATAAGAGGACTGGTAAAGCAAGGATTAGACTGGTTGGCCACATATGGGGATCGAGCTCCTTGGTGCACACGTATGAGACGATAAGCTATGTGTGAGGACGGCTTGTTGGGGGTTTCGGTGACGCCACTCACTAATCTCCGCTTGATATGATTATGTAAAGATGCAATTAATTGTGGATGTGGATGCTGTGACACGTGCTTAATGAATTGTGTATTCATTATATAAATTTGGAAAGCATTTTGCGTGATTGTTTGGGCTATGTATTATTTATTATTATTCATTGAGTTGTAAAACTCATCCATTCCTTTAAATTTTTTCCCAGGAGGTAAATATCTTACTGGTCTAGATAAACTCTATTTCCTTCTTCACAAAGTTACAATAGTAACTTATGGCTTTTTGATAATGTTTAAATATATAGTTTTATTTGCAAAAAAGTATCTGTTTCTATTTATTGAGATCCACAGTTAGGGTGTTTGTGTAATATTTTGTTATGTAAAATTTATCAGTGTGTTGTTCAATAAATCTATCGATTTTCTAATTGTCTATCCAAGAGTACTCATAGACCAATTTGTCCATATTATGAATGACATGAATTGTATATAAAATATAAGTTCGAGTTATGAGTTATTTGAAATATTAAAGCTGAGCCAAAAATATAAACTGACTGTGCAATTTAATAATACTGTAATATGGATTTATTATTGCTAGAGTCGGTTTTAAAAAAATGGATTTATGTAAGTTAGGTTTACTATGAGCCTCTGAAACTTTAAGTTTACTTGGACTCTAGTGTCGGTCTGGCTCACGATTTTAAGTCGTGACAAAGAGTGAAATTTTAAAAATAAAATATGACTAGTGTATTTAAATATAGCAAGAACTAAATAGTAATTATTCAATCAAATAACAAAAATAATGGGAGAATAGGCTATAAGATAATTTAAAATCATTAGGTTATTCTAATTTCATAGGGGAATAGAACACGTTCCCAAATAAGAATATATATATATATATATATATATATATATATATATATAAAACGGATCGGATTAGATCTATTCCTAATCTTAATTGAAATGTAACCACGGAGATCCATGTGTAAATATAATATCTATAATATTTTTATCCAAGTAAAAATGTGAAAAAACATCTAAAGCCCAGCCACGCGTGGAGTTGAAAACAGCAAGTAACTGAGTACCACGTGGCCATAAAAGGACTCGTTCCAAAAAAATTAAAAAGAAAAGTTTTTTGCAGCCTTAAAAGCGAGCACAACCCCAACAAACAGCCTTAGCCCAACTCATCATCACTTACGCACATACATTATCAAGCATCCATCCCATCCCCTTCCCGTTCTTTCAACACCTTATAACTACAGCCCGAATCACTTCTTTCCCTTTCTTTATTTTTCTGTTTAGGCTTTAGCTTCAAAGCTCTTTACCTTAACACTCCCCGGCCTCTTCCTTCTCTCTGTGGCGGCGGCTCTTTCAATTTCTAGCTCTCTCTTCCTTTAAAGATTTGGATTCTTGGATCGGTTTCTTTGCTCTCTTTCTGTTGCTCGATCTGCAATTGAATCGATCTGGGTGTTTCGGATTTTAAACTTAAGAACCGCCATGATTGCGGCCACGCAAGAACAGCAACAGCAGCAGCAAGGAACAGGGACCGCATCGTCTGTTGAGGAAGAGGCCTTGAAAAGGAATACAGATTGCGTTTACTTTCTTGCTTCTCCTTTAACCTGCAAAAAGGTTTTATCTTTTTTCTCTTCTCTCTCTTTTTTTATTTATTTTATGGTATCCTTGTAGTTTGGGATCTTGGATTTGTTTGTAGCTAGGGTTTCAGATTTACGATTTAGCTTTGTTGGATTAGGTTTCGATTATTAGAACTTCAATTAGTTTCTTATGAGATTCTTGTGGATTTGATGACTATATTCGGTCTTTTTGGTTACTCTTAGAGGCATCTGATATATAGTCTTTCAAATAGCCTGTGCATGGAGATTGATGAATATTGAAGTTTCTTTCACTTAGAGAAAGACTTAGATCGATTTCTGTTAAGTTTTTGTTGAGGTTTCATGATTATGTTTAGTTACTTTGCAGTTGTTTTTCTGCTTTGTTGCTAACTTGGCATTTGAGGACTGCTTTTAAGGGTTTAATATCAAATTGTGAGCAAACGATATAACCCTTTTCTGGGATAGATAATTTGACATTGTAATTTTCTTGATAATAATATTTACACCTGAGCTTTTGCAGTTTCTTCGTCCTTTTGCTTCCAGAAAGTGAATAATTTGCAATTAGTTCCAAAATAAAATTTCATCAATAGAATAGAATTAGAACATTATTTAATTATTAGTCTTTTGGGGTATGTTTGAGCTTAACCACCCATTTCAGTTTTTAATACTCCTTATTCCTAATTTCTGTCTACAGGGAAGTGAATGTGAGTATCGCCATAGTGAATATGCTCGGGTTAACCCAAGAGATTGCTACTTCTGGTTGAATGGAAATTGTTTGAATCCAAAGTGTGGGTTTCGTCATCCGGTAAGCATATATTATTATTTCATGTTGACCTTATAATTTTCTTTCTTGATTTTTCTTTCCGTATCTATTTCACGGCAACGTAATAATGTTATAAATGTGGTTTGTGAATTAGTGTTTCCTTTACTGCCATTAGAAAGGTACATGTTTGCTTGATTAATTTTCTTTTTCAAGCTCATGGTCGTTGAATATTGATCTTCTCATTTCAGCCTCTTGATGGCTTGTTTGGAAACCAAGTTTCAGCAGCTGCCGGATCTTCTTTGCCTCCGTCACATATGGCAATGGCACCAGCCATGCACGCTCCTCAAAGTACAGGTAAACAAGCAGTCCCATGCATTTTCTTCCAGAAGGGGCTCTGCTTAAAAGGTGATAGATGTGCTTTCTTGCATGGACCAAATCCCACTAGTAACAAAGTAATGGGAACCTCTAGTACTGATCATGCATCACTAAAGAAGTCTTCCGGTGGCCCACAAAAGTCGATTCAAGAGCAGAAGATGCCACAGAGAAATTTCTCAAAGGCAGTTGAAATACCTGCTGAAGCTAAACTGGCACCAAAACCAGAAACTGTTCCACCAAGAAATGGGTTAGGAGTTAAAAGCATTGATGATGAGCTACCTAAGTACAAAGCAACAAGTATTCCTCATGTTGTCAATGGAAACTCAAGTCGCTTCAATCGTTTGCATCAATCGCAATTACCAGATGATCATGTTTTCCAGGATGGCAAGGATTCTGATGAGTTTTTAAGGGAATGCTCTCCCGGTTTTGATGTTCTTGTAGATGATGAGTTGAGAAATTCTGATTATCATCATGGTGAAGATCAATATGGAAGGAGAGGTCATGAAGGAAGGAACTTGAACCCTGGGGATGAATATGATGTGGGTCTTGCTGCTGATTACAGTTCGGTGGCCGACATTGACCGGGAAACATATCGTGATCTACGAGGCTATGACACCTATAGCCGCATGCAAGGGCAGTATGCCTGGGAGCAGCATAGGGCTTCGTCAGAGAGAGTGCCGGCAGGTCCAGCTCATATAGAAAGGAGAGGTTACTCAAAAGCAGACAGCCCTGAACCCATCGATGAGTCAGATCTGCGTTATCGTCTATCTAAACATAGGAGCGTCAGTGGCTTGAGATCAGTTGTCAGTCATGATTTTGTCCCTGACAACCATGTTGAGGAGAGAGGTTATCGTGGTTCCTCACGAATGGACTCACATAATTTGTCCTCACATGAGAATGCTATTAGCGGTCGCCTCCGTGGTAGAATAAAGCTTCCTGGAAGATCTCCGAATGGTAGTGATCCACGTGTAGAAAGGGAACTAGACAGGGGTAGGAATCGGCCGAGATTGTCACCAGGTAGGTCTCAGATTCCATCCCATCAAGCAAGGATTCGTGACAGAATAAAAGCTAGGGTGGAAGAGGACTACAGTAGTGAAGGGAGAAATCTTAGAGGTGCTAGAATGAGGAGAGAAATAACAGATGAGGAGAGAGATACTGATTTTGCTGCTCCTAAAAGTCTAGCAGAGCTGAAAGGTATAAGAGGTACAGAGATTGGTCAGGTACAGCAATCCCTTAGAAAAAGAAAACAGTTAGAAGATTATCAGCCATCTGAGGGTGATCTTTCATTTGAAGGGCCAATGCCTCTTAGTGAGATTCTAAAGAGAAAAAGAGGGGCTGAAGCAGCAGCTTCTGGTATCAGAACATCTTCTAGAAATAAGGAAGATGATTATCTGAAAGAAAGCAAGGAAAGCTTGCTTGGCAGCTCAAACACAGTTTCAGAGGCACAAGGTGGTCATTCGTCCATAAAGGATGAATCTAATAAACAAGTGCTTAAAGATGAGGAAGAAGCAAAGTCTGAAATAGCAGGCACTATTGGAACAGCAGGAGAAAAAACTGAAGTTGCACTTGGTCAGCATGCTTCGCGACTGCCTAATCCAAGTGAACCTGAGACTGAAGATGGGATTATGATTGATGATGGTATGGAAGATCACGAGTATGAAGCTGATGATCAAAGGGAGGGGGACTATGAATATGAGCAAGTCGATGAAGGGGAATATTATGAAGAGGGTGAGAATGCAGAAGCTGAGGAGTCTGTAGATGAGGAAGACGGGGATGACTTTGCGAAGAAGATTGGTGTGATGTTTTCATGAGGGGCATAGAGAAGTTAATGCTTGTCACCATTATAGTGATTTATTGACTGCCTTTGGAAGTCATTAAGGTTGGCTGGTTTTGATCCACAAAGGTTTAGTTGTCATGAATTTTGTTTGTAGAAGTAGGGAATCAAGTTCTTCTTCAGTATTAATTTTAAGTTTTTCATTGTATTTAAAACTGATTGAATGGAAATTTTCCTTGTGCTTGGGGTGACTAGCTTTAGCCCATCAGTTCATGCTTGCACAAAGGCACGACTGTAACAGTAGAAAATTAATAAGAAAACTGCTGCTTACTCTTCTGAAAATTTCTTGCCAGTTTCTTTTCTTCAATGTGTTCATTCGCTTAGGTTTATTATGTTCTTCACTTCTTTGCATTTAGAAAACAAATATGGTTTTTTAAATATTGGAAATATAATCACAATATTAACAGAAATATTGGCATCATATGTTTTACAATAGAATTTATATTATTGAATTCATTCTAGAAATTAGCCTTTGCTTTGTATAAGTTCATTTTATTTTATCCTATAATTCAATTTATGCGATAAAGTTTATTTGATTGTCCATTAAAAAATATTGTTATCTTTTATTTATTTTTTAATTTATATTTAATATATAAATCAAATTTTAATTCTTTAAATTTTTGTCTATCATTATTTGGTTTCTTATATTTAACTATATAATTATTTGGTTCTTTAAATTTAATTTACACATAATATAATTATATTTGTTGATAAACCAATTATATATGATGTATCTTTTCACATTACAATTGATTAAATTTGTTAGCTACTTTTATTTATTAATTGATTTATTAAATTTATCATTATTTACAATTTAATTATAGTTGGAATTGAAAATAAAGCGAAGCTAATAATAAAGGCAATAATTATAGGTTCAATAAATTCTAAATTTAAAAGTAAATTAAGATTACTTAAAATAGAAATATCACTGCCTACATGTTGAGCTACAAAAGGTTTTGAAAGAACATAGAACGAGGAAGCATAAACATTCGTTTCTTTAAATCTCACCTTCAATATATGATTGATAGATTTATCTATTTATAGAAGTATGATTTCATATCGTTTGAAGCTTAAGACTTATTTCAATTCTATTCTATAAAGCAAACAAACTAACAAAATATCTTATAACAAGTGGAATAACCTTTTTACCCAACAAATAACTTTTATAAAGTAGTAGATAAAATACTTTGTAGGTGAACAATTGGCATTTATGACGAGATTCATAATTACAATTATTGAAAGGAAAAAAAAAAACATTTTACCCTTTCAAATCCGGTCAGTAATATTAATTGTTTTAGTAAGAGATAATATTAATTTTGGTACTTGTACTTGTCATTTTTTTCTATTTTGGTGTCTGAACGGAAAATTGTGACAATTGAGTGTCTAAGTTTGTAATTCTTTTTCATTTTAGTGTCTCCTGATGACATGGACTACCGAAAAATTTAATGGGACTATTTGGGATCCACAAATGCCTACGTGTCCACTTACGTGGACTGACTAATTTTATATGTAGGACGCCCGCATGGCAAAAGGGATAAAATGTCCCATTTGCTTCTCTTTAATATCGCCCAAACACAATCCAACACCCCCCTTTTCCTCTCTCTTCTCAAATTATTCTGAAAACTCCTATCCAAAATCAAAAACCCAAATAAAAACCCTCATAGAATCACTTCATATAGAGAATGTGGGAAGGATAAAAAGAAACCCAAAACTTATGTTCTGATAAAATAAGTCAAAAGATCCAAATGCGAGACAACATGAAAATGGGGGAAAAGAAGCACTATAAGAGGAGGAGATATAGAGCATTCTTTCCAAACATTAAATATTTTGTGGAGTAGAGGGCCCATTTACCTCAACGGCATAACCTACCAAGTATAAGACTATATGACGTTCACCAAGAGAGAAAGAAAGAGAGGGACTCGAATAATGACACTTGTGGGTAATAATCCTGTAACCCAAATTATTCTGAAAACCCATATCCAAAATAAAAAAACCAGATGAAAAACCGTCTTAGAATCACTTCTATATAAAGAAAGTGGGAAGGATATAAAGAAACCCAAAACTTATGTTCTAATAAAAGAAGTGAAAAGATCCAAATGTGAGACAACATGAAAAGAGTCTCGTTTTGCATGCCACTCGGTCCGATTTTGTAAAAGTAGGCCCAGTTCCATTACGAGGCCCGACAGTGGCATTTTTGCCACGTCAGCCCTAAAATGCGGCTACCCACACTCATTTGCTTATAAATAGGCATTGAGGGGTGTGCCATAGGGAGGATTTTTTTGGAAAAACTAGGGGAGGTTCTTGCATTTTTAAAACTCAACCTTAAGATCCTAAGGTAACTTGTGTTTACCTTGGATTCAGGTTGAGATCTATCATTTAATCAATCAAAAAACCCCTTGTGATCAATCTGAAAACCTAGAAACACTAACTTCAATATCAAAACTCGGATCATAGAATTGAGGACTAAGGAGTTGGGTTTTTCATCCATTGTTTTAATCAATCTTTAAGGAAAACCACCAAAGGTAGTTTTTGAGAACCTTTAATCCATCTCTTCGTCCTTTTTCTTTTCTTTTTTGGTGTTTAAAACACCTTCTTTGGGTCTGATTATGAGAAAAACCTAGGATCAACCAAACAGGGGTTCTGCACTTCTGTGCTGTGAGGCTAACAAAAGTGGCGTGCACCACTACGTGTAGCGTGCGCCACTTCCTAGTGCCTCACGCCACTATTGCCCAGATCCCCTGTTTACACCCAATAAACACTAGAAGCCTTCTTAATTTGGGAATGGCCCTGTGCCAATGCATGTGGCGTGCGCCATAAGCATGAGGCACATACCATACCCCCTGTGGCGCAAGGCCTTTCAATTCAGAGGCTTTGAATGAATAAAAATCTAATAAAATGTCCCGATTTGAAAGTCCAGTGGCTAAGCTCCGACCTTAAATGGTTCGTGATGCATATTAGGTCATATATAGATCAAATAAACAAATAAAACAAGATTGTTAGCCATGAATGGTGGATTTATTCATCCTTATAGGATAAACATTAAGACTATGAGCTTAAATCTTGTTAAAACCTTTAAATTCCTATCATTTAATTACTGTCTTTTATTTTACAAGCACTTTACTGTTAATGTTCCTTAAATATTTCCGTCTTTCAATATTTTGCCCTTTAGTTTAATGCTTTATGGTTATTATTGTACAAACTCCATCATTCATTAATCTTGCATCGTTAAACATTCACCATTATCATAATTATTGATTATGTGATATTTGTTTCTGTGAATGATTGTTATTATTTATGCTTGTTGTTTCCTTATGTTTGGAGTTATGTGTAATTCTTATTGCAAAATGTAAAGGGCAGTTAATGGGATTCCTATTGATTGCTTGTTGTAATAGTTAATTGGGTTTCGAAAATTTGGAGGGTTTAAGGGTAGATTGTATATTAGGAGATGAATTGTGATATTTTCTTCCCCCCTTCTTTGTGGATGCCTATTTTATGTTCTATGCTTGCAATAACTTGTATGAATGATATGGTTTTTTAAAAATTGCATTAAACCGTTTTTACACCTTAATTTTTAATTAATTGCATTATTAGATTATTGTGAATGTTTGGACAACATGGAGGCTGGTCTAACCGAGCGAAATGAATGTCTAACACCTTCCCATTTCGTACCTAACTCTCGGCCCCGTCTCTGGTTTAAAATTGGGTTAATCGACTCCAAAGAATCGATTAATTCGAGAATTTTTCCTAATAAGGATGGCGACTTCAAAATAAATAAAACCCTTACCAAAATAAGGGAACCATTTTCCAAGGAATAAACGAGTTTAATAAAAGAAAACCATTTTTTAAAATAAAATAAATCAAGCTCGTTCAATTCGGTTCTTCCAAATCATTCTTGGAAAAAACACGCATCCTTAGCTTGGTGACTCCGCTAAGTTGACTCCGAAAATTGTCCAAAATCTCTTGTTTTCGGTTTTGGGTTTGAATAAATGAGTTAACTCCGAAAGTTGTCCAATTATTCACAATTTTTAATAATATTATTAACTTTAAAAATTGAGTTTATTTTTTATACTTATAAATGTCATTTATGCATTTATTCTCTACTTAATCTCCTTTCTATACTAAACTTTATAGTTGCTATTGGGGGTTGTGATCCTTTCACTCTACTCGACTGTTTGGATCCGCCACCAATATACACCATCTATAAGTCAAGTACCATTTGGTATATTAAAAGAATTGGCACAATCCTTTATCACCATTCGCTTAGACCCAAAGCAAATGGGAGGAAACAACCAATTCTCGCTTATAGAACCCAAGACTTCATAAGCTTGACCTAAGCTCATGTGACTAGTTCCTTTCTCTAGGTTCACCTTAATAAAGTTTTATTTATAGCATTCATGTAATAAATGTAAGAGACAACGGTCCAAAATCCTGTGATGGTTTATGGACCCAACTTATATGTCCTAGGGTTAGAAAAGACCTTGCCTTGAATTATGTGTGGGTGTTATAAGGGTGGAGGTCATGCATTTTCTTACTCCCTTCCCCTTTGTTTGCATATAATTGCTATGATTGTGTCGTGCTTCATTTATGCATCAGTTAACTTGTCTTCTTATAGCCATTTAGGTATATTCGGTCATGGCTCAATCCTGATGATCAAAGCACCAAAGGACGAAAAACTTAAAAGAGGTATTGGAGGCAAAACGAGCTAAAAGAGCTCTGTCTAATGGTAACTACAAGGTTGAAACCCAAAAGCCAAAGAGGGAAGCTCCTCCGATTCTGACTCCAACGAAGGAAGACAATTAGAAGAGGCTCATCAACTCTTGCCTGAAATAAAACAAGCCCAACTTGAAATCAGGACTCTCTTCCAAGGTGTGGAGGCGCAATTTACTCTCATGCGCAATATCGCCAACCGCCTTGTGGAAATTGGTCATTTCACTCTAGAGGATGTGAAGCCATATCAAACCTATTAGGGTTTAAGGTTTCAAAAATTGTAAATATCTAGTTAGGGCCTCAAAAAAGAATAATGAATGTAAATAGTTCACTTTTGAAGAAGTAATGAAAGAGTCTGTTTTGAGCCAAATGATGCAACAAAAGAAAGGAAAAAAAAAAATCTCAAATGTAAATAAATGAAGGACCCTGCTCAAGTAATATTATGCTTGAGGCAAAAAGTAAGGGATACGAAAAATAAGAAAAAGAATAAACAATAAGGTCATTATAAGTATTTGGCTACAAAATACGGTACGTTTTGCTCCTAACAGTTCTCAAGAGCCTTTCTCCGATCTTAGATTTGAGCCATTGTGATAAAGCCACAATGGAATATAACATTAGTTGCATTTCACGATGTTGTGATTGTATGATTGCATTGTTGTATGCCATTTCATAAGCATGCATTCATGCATACATGCATCATGTCGTGTTTTCTAATGTTTACTTCGTGCAGTCAAGATAGCACCGTAGAAAGAAAAAGCACCAAAAATCAATCAGTTGGTTGAGGACAGATAGCCGGTTGATTAGAGTTGAAGAACCTTCAACCCCATCTGATTTACCTAGTTTAGTTCACTCCAGTTCGTCGAGCTCTCGCTTTAAGATTGAAAATTCTCCAATTCAAATAGATTTGTCAATTCTAGCCTCTACTGCTATTAATAAAATTGCTGAAACCAGTGTTCCTCTATCTAATATTGAGAAGATGATTGAGAAAATAGTAGCAGCCAGTCTTGAGAAGCTCGTGAGACCTGATAAAGGAAAAGAGAAAGTGGTAGTCAAAGATGATGAAGAGGCTAAGGATGAGTCTAAGAAGAGAAAACACGTCGACGACACTTGGCAAGACGATGAATTTTTTTATGAAGATGTTTGCTAAGAAGGCTGAGTCAGAGCTGATCGTCTTAGAAAATTTTGAAAAGCTAGACAAGAAGCTTGAGAAGTTAGACGTGTTCATGAAGTCCAAAGGGATAGACCAATACACGGACATACATGATGATGATGAGGAGTTAGAGTTGAGACAAGCTACCCCTGTGGCTTACAAGATGCCAAAGGTGGTGAAGTATCATGGAAATGGTGACCCGAAGGTGCACCTCATGCAGTACAAGTTTATCATGTAGTTGGCGGGTCTGCCGTTAAGGGAAATTTTGAAAACGTTCCCGATGTCCTTAATTGGGTTTGCCCAAACCTAGTATTACAATCTCTAGAAGAGAGCGAGAAGAGATTGGAATGAACTTACTATGGTTTTCCTCAAAGAATATGCTTACAATCTCCAAATGACTGTTAATTTGAGAGATTTGGAAGCGACTGTGCAAAAACAAGACGAGACCTTCACAGTTTATAGGGCTAGATGGAGAGCAAAGGTCACACAAATGAGAAACTGTTCGGATACCAAGGAGCAGATCAAGATATTCATCAAGGGGAATCTGTCGGCCTTCCGTGAGAAGCTGTACTATATGCCATTGATCGAGTTTTCTCAAGTTTATGAATTAGGGACCGCCATTGAAGACAAGATCAAAGAGGATAAGAAGTATGGGAACTGTGCCAGAAACTTCAGTAAGTCTAGGTTCCAAGGGTCCAGTAAATCAACCAAGACTCCAAGCACCAATAAGAACACAATAACAGCTGCTCTATATTTGAGAGCTGCTAATTTGCCACAAAGAATATTCTCCAACTTTGGCACTCCTCTCTCTATAGTGTTCGAGAAAGTAAAAGCAGTGGGTATATTACGACCGCTTGCGCGAAGACCTCCTCCTGCAATTTTCCTAAGGAATTTCGATCAGGATGCTTATTGTCACTTCCATCAGAGTAATGGCCATACAACTGATAATTGCTTGCGATTAAGGCACGAGATCCAAGATCTGATTGACAATGGCAAAGTTATTGATCCTTAGAAATCAAGGCCTAGCACAAGGACTAATCCACTCCCTAATTTTAGAAACGTGCCGCCTCCTAAGAACGTATATATGGTTGAGTTTGGAAAGACTCTCAAGGAGGTGTTGGCTGAGTTTGAAGAAGAGGAGGAGGAAAAAGAGAGGGAGATGCTGTTAAAGCAGATTTGTGTTATGGTGCTCAACGTATGGGACAGTGATGAGGAATGGATGGAGTAGAGTGAGCAAGTTTGCATTGATAGTGATGACGAGGTGGAGGTACATCCAGTTACTCTGGATGTATGGAGTAGAGAGGAAGAGGAAGAAGCCAAAACTGTAAGCCATATGACTCGAAGTGGTTGTATCTATCATCTAGATACGATTAAGCCTCGAGAGGAGAAAGAAAAGGCAAGCTCATCGGGTGTGTAGAAGACCGAAACAAAAGACGATGATCTGATCAAACAATAAAGAGAACCCATGCAAATGTAAGCATGTGGGAACTGTTAGTATCGTCAAAGCAACACCGAGAAGCTTTGCTAAAAGCCATGGTGGATATTTTGGTTTCATCATCCATCTCTTTGGCCGATTTTGTGAGGATAGTCCAACATGATCCCCTCATTATAACCTTTTCTGATGCCGAACTTCCTCCCGAGAGAAGGAATCACACCAAGGCACTGTTCATAAAAGCCGAGGTTAGAGGGAGGATTATTGGAAATGTAATGATAGATGATGGCTCCACCCTAAATGTGTGTCCGTGAAAGCTACTTTCCAAGTTCAAGTTAGAATTGTCTGATTTGGAGCATTCTGATGTGGTGATTAGAGCATATGATGACTCTAAGAGACAAATGGAGGGCATCTTCAAAACCATAATCAAGGTGGGGTCGATTGAAAAGGAGAAGTGCCTTCATTATGATTGATATCCCCCAACTTTTGCCTTGCTACTTGGGCGCCCATGGTAGCATTCCTTGGGAGAAGTGCCTTCAACGTTACATCACAAAATCAAGTTTCCATTTAATGGGTAAATCATCACCATACCTGCTACTAATGAAAAAAGCGTAGCTACGCTAAATGTGGATAAGCAGATTATCCTTCCATGGATTGGTTTTCAGATCGCTATGCTGAGCACTGATATGGGGTCCACTGTCTCCAACATCATGAAGAGGATGAATTATGAAGAAGGGAAAGGACTTGGGAAGGATCATCAGGGCATTACGGAGGTACCAAAAATCCACACTCAAAGGGATTGACTAGGCTTGGGGTATAAATTTGGAAGCACATCAAAGAAAACATACAGCTGGTTGGACATGGATGGACATTTCGTCTGTTTGAGTGAACATTCCTCTCCGTGTCTGCCGATAAAGAGTTTTTAAGCATAAGGGAAAGACATACCCCGATCTAGAGATCTTTGTAGATGTTATTGATATCTTGGCAGTTGAGCCTAAGAAGCCTATGGAAGAGAAAGAATAGAAAGAAGAAGAGAAGACACCCGAGAAAAAGGGGGTTGAAAGGCCACAAACGGTCGAGGAAGAAGGAAAGAAAGAGGAATAAGAAGATGGACAAGCTATCGAAGAAGAAAAGAATGAAGAGAAGAATAAAGGAATGGCGAGTGTTGAAGAAGAAGAGGACCCCGTGGATCAAGTGCTAAAGGCAATCCGGACCTACATAGAAGAAAGCTTTGAAGAAGCTGAAGCCTCTACTAATGTGTCTATTTCTGTTAGTGACAAGTCTAATTGTAATGAACTATCCTTATTGTTTAATGAAATGAACTTTAGTTTTGCTTACTTGTTTGATGTCTTTCCTGATGCTTCCATTCATCGTGTAGATAAGCACATGTGCATATTTGACATTAACTAATCATGCACGCTTGAATTTAATATTGGCATAAAAGATAATCCTCGAATTCTATTAATTGGGTCAAACCTAATGCCAGAGTTAAAAAAAAAATTTAAAAGTCTACTCATGGACAAAAAGGAAGCCTTTGCATAGAGTTACGAGGACATGCCAGGGATAGACAGATCTATAGCTGAGCACACAATTTCCCTGTATCCGGGAGTTAAGCTAGTAAAATAGAAAATAAGAAGGTTGAGACCAAAATGGGCCGAGAACATTAAAGAGGAATTGACCAAGTAGATAGATACAGGATTTCTAGAAGTAGTTCACTATCCAGAATGGTTGGTGAACATAGTCCTAGTCCCAAAGAAAGATGGAAGAGTCAAAATGTGTGGACTAGAGGGATCTGAATAAAGCATCACCGAAGGATGATTTTCTCTCCCTCATATTGATATCCTGATTGATAGTGCAGCAATGATGGGATGCTACTCCATTATGAATGGGTTTGCAGGATATAACCAGATTCTTATGGTATTACTAAACAAGGTCAACCAACATTTATGATGGAGTTTGGTATTTTCTGCTACCAAGTAATGCTGTTTGGATTAAAGAATGCCAGGGCTACTTATCAAAGGATGACAACTACATTATTTCATGACATGATTCACAAGGAGTTAAATGTGTATATTGATGATATGATTATCATGACGAAGATCCCAGAAGAGCATATAGCAGCCTTAGAGAAGTTCATGGACAGAGTGATCAAATATAAGCTGAGGCTAAACTCGAAGAAGTATGTGTTCAAGGTAACTTCCGGGAAAGTGCTAGGATTTATAGTAGGTCCTAAAGGAATAGAGATTGATCCATACAAGATTAAGTAGATCCAAGAAATGGAGCCGCCAAAGATGGAAAAGTAAGCGAGAAGTTTTTTGGGAAAATTCAGTATATCAGTAGGTTCGTATCGAAGTTGTCTATGGTATGTGATCCAAAATTCAAGCTTTTAAGTAAAGATCAGCCAGTAAAGTGGAACGATAACTTCCAAACAACTTTCGATAAAATCAAGGAATATTTGTCAAGTCCCTCGATTTTGTGCCCACCAAAGCCAGGGAAACTCGTAATCTTGTACTTGACAGTGGAAGATTCTGGAATTGGAGCCATGTTAGCACAAGCTGATGAAGCCAGTGTTGAGAAGGCAGTGTATTACTTGAGCAAAAAGCTTTTTCCAAATGAACAAAAATATAACTTGATTGAAAGAAATTGCTTAGCAATGGTATGGGCTACTAGAAAGCTTCGACATTATTTTAGTCTTATAAAGTAATAGCAGTATCAAGAATGGATCCAGTCAGATATTTGTATGAAATACCAGCACTAGTGGGGAAGTTAGCAAGATGGATAATCCTTCTGTCAGAATTTGATATTGAATATACCATAAAGAAAACCGTCAAAGGACGAGCAATTGCAGACTTCTTAGCAGTACATCCAGTGGAAGACAATGACAAATGGGAGATTAATTTTCCCGATGAACATTTGAGTTTTATAGAGGAGAAAGGATGTAAGCTCTACTTTGATGGTTCAGCTTATAGTAAGGGAGATGGAGTAGGCATTTTGCTAGAATCTCCACAAGGAGAAGTTATCCAGATGTTGAAGAGGTCATAGTTTACAGTTATGAATAACGTGGTAGAATATGAGGCCTGCCTATTTGGGTTAGAAGCTTTGATTGTAGTTAAAGTCGAAGAAGTTGAAGTTATTTGTGATTCTAAACTGGTCATTGAGCATGCTAACGACAATTAGAAAGTTAAGGAAGACAGGTTAAAGCCTTACATTGACTACCTGCACATCGCTATTCAAAACTTCGAAAGGCTGACTTTCATACACAGAAGTAGAGTGAACAATCGAGTACAAGATGCCTTGGCTAATTTAGCACCACCTTGAGAAGAGATTCTGGTTATGCCTAAGAAGCCGTTTGTGATGTCCTCCCGTAGCATCCTGTGTTATGAAGGCAAAAGGATTATGGATATTGATGAAGATGAACAGCCATGGTTCTATGATGTCTGTGAACCCCTCCCCCAAATGTCATATGCATGTGAATGCATGTGACTAAGGGCAGAAATGCACGTGGATGTATGAGTCGCCATCTTGTTTAATTATTTCAGGGTAAACTAGGAAAAAACCCTAAGTGACTCCATTCTTAATTAACCTAATTACTAGATTAATTATCCCAATATTTAAGGCATGGTCTATGAACCCGAGGTGGATCCCGAGACTATGTCATGCTGATAAACTAACCGATGAATGAGTGCTTTGCAAGGTGAATGATGGATTAATGAAATGTTTGAGTGATTTTGACTTGCCGCCCGGGGTGAAATCCCGAACGTGCCTACGTACTTCCGTTTGAATGGAAGATCAAAGTCAACGTAGTTCGATAGGCCTTTTTAAAAGGGCTTTGAAGGTGTATGCTTAATGCATGAGTGTGTATGCTTTGTGCATGAGTGTGTATGCTTTGTGCATGAGTATGTATGCTTTGTGCATAAGTGTGTATGCTTTGTGCATGAGTGTGTATGCTTTGTGCATGAGTATGTATGCTTTGTGCATAAGTGTGTATGCTTTGTGCATTTTGTTTAGGCATTTTGCCAAAGATTGATTGATTTTTAGGCATGTTGCCAAAAATGTTGATTTTAATGGCTTTTAGCCAAAATGATTTTGATTTAGGCAATTGTTGCCAAAAATGTTGATTTTAGGCGATTTTCGCCAAAATGGTTGATTTTAAGGCCTTTGGCCAAAATGTGTTGTTTTAGGCAATTAGTTTGCCAAAATGTGCGATTTAGGCTTTAATGCCACGATTATTAATTAATCGGGCGTTCGAGCTTAATCACAATTTATTGTCGAAACGTGATTGATTAAGGCTTTTAGCCACAATTATTGATTAATTGAACTTAAGCCGGATTTGTTGAAAATAAGGCAGTTGAACCGTAGTTATTAATTAACTAGGCTCTTCAGCCAAAATTGTCGGATTTAAGCTTATTACCACGATTATTAATTAACCGGGCATTTAGCTTAAATTCATTTACTTGAGGCAATTTGTTTGCCTAATGATGACATGAATGCATTTATGCAGTTGTAGAATTATTAGGAGTAGAAGAGAAGCATGCATGAAGTGCTAAAATTAAATAGGCAGAGTTTCGTTTACGTACCTGATTTAATCGGAAACCGCTTCTTAACTCCAGATTAAGCTCCTCGCTTGGGAAATATTAATTAATTTTAATTTGTTTGATTTTAGTGTTCAAATATCACAACAAAATATAATAAAAATTGAATTAAAATGCAAAAAAAGCGGTAAAGAAATTGCAAGGAGCGTGGGAGGGAGAAAGATTGTCCGTCAACACAGACAGGGGTGTCAAAAATGAAGGGGGAGAGGCCATTTTATAGGCCAAAACGGGTCGCCGGCGGCAGGTGCCGCCGTGGTCGGCGGCATGTGCCGCCGTTGCCGGCGGCAGGTGCCGCCGGTGCCGGTGGCAGGTGCCACGGTGGCCGGAGCCACCGTGCTCGGCCACGGTTACTTGGGCTTTTTCACTCCGGAGAAGTTTTCGGGAGTTCCGGGTCTCCGAAAAATATTCCGGGACCTGTTCCGTGATCGTTGCGACATTCCGGACGTTTTAAGTACCATATTGGCATACTTCGAGTAAATGTCCAAAATGGCCTTCGGTCCGGTCGGACAGTTTGCACAGTTGCTGTAGCAGGCGTGCTTTCCTCCATTTAAAGAGTTTCACATACCATGTTATTCCCCTGAGCCTCAAAATTTGAGTATTCACAGTTGCCCCCCACTGGCTATCATAAAAATGATTTATGAGAGCCAGTGGCTGTCTGAAGGAGCAAATTTTGAGGATGGGCAGAGGAGGAAACCTCGCCGCTTTTTTTTTTTTTTTTTTTTTTTTTTTTGAAATGAAATGATCAAATGCATGGATATATGTTTGTAACTTAAAGATGTTTTTTTTTTTTTTTTTTTTTTTTTTGAGGACTTAAAAAGAAGTTTTGCCTTTTAGAGGATTTGAAAAGAGATTTTGCCTCTTAATGAGGGCTTTAAAAGAGATTTTGCCTCTTAATGAGGGCTTGAAAAGAGATTTGTTTTATTTATTTATTTATTTATTTATTATTTTTTTTTTTTTTTTTTTTTTTTGAGAACCAAGGGTCCACCTAAAGTCGAAATGATCAAATGGTCAAATGGCTTGGTTTTGGATGACAAATGGTTGGTTCTTGGTTAGGGTTTCACCCTGGGTTGTGTATGTGTTTTTTTTTTATTTTTATTTTTTTATTATAATACTTGCCCCTGAATCCGACTCGGAGGATTTTGCCCTCTGCTTGAGAGAATTGATGCCCTTATTAGCTGAAATAGAATTTCTTCTTAATGAAAGACTAAAAATTCTATGATTACTTCTGTGATGGGAGAATGGTGAAGGTTCTTATCACTTCTTGCCCCCAGAATGGTGCTGACCATGGAATACCTCAAAACCTTGGTGTTGTACTTGTCCAATCGATTGAGGAATCAAAGAGAACAAAGCCACTTATATGACTCGAGAAAATGGACAATGTGGATAACATCGCTCGCCTGAAAGGATCGAAGAAACGATGGCCCGAGTGGAGACGAGGTATTAAAGAATTACCTATCAACGATTATGTTTGACATTTTTCAGGGTCTTTTTGGAAACTCCGGGGATTGAATTGACATTTTCCTCCCTCTCCTTTTTTCGAGGAATGACTCAAAGAGTGGCGCTTTCAAAACGAACTTTTGAGAATGACTCGATTTTTGTGACTCGTTGTGGAATGACCACTGGTGATGGAGACTTGATTTTAGAGGCTCATTGGAGACTCGATTTAGAGACTCAAATTTTTCTTGTAGTGAATTTTGACTCGAAGGAACTCAGTGATTCCTGGAAAAAATGATTTATATACTCCCAAGGAGACCTTTGAAAGGGATGGTACTGTAGCAGGCGTGCTTTCCTCCATTTAAAGAGTTTCACATACCATGTTATTCCCCTGAGCCTCAAAATTTGAGTATTCACAATGTCATTCAGTCGATGACTAGAAGGGTATACACAGATTCGACTACTAAAGATGACAGGAGAGCTATTCAACGTTTGGTATTACGATTTGCAGTTTTAGACTGCTATTTATATAGAAGAATGTCAGACGAGGTATTGTTAAGATGTGTATCAAAGAAAGAAGCTGAAGGTATTATGGAATAGATCCATGCAAGGGTTTGCGGTACCCACACGAATGGAAAAGCGCTAGCTAAGAAAATTCTTAAACAAGGTTTCTTCTGGTCGACAATGGAAAAGGATTGTATTTCTTTCGTGAAAAGGTGCTTCAAATGTCAAATTCATGGAGACTTGAGTCACATTCCGCCTTTAGAATTACATCATTCTATTTCGCCATGGCCATTTGCAGCTTGGGGAATAGATATCATTGGTAAGATTTCACCGCCTGCATCTAACGGACATGAATTTATAGTGGTTGCGATGGACTATTTTTCAAGATGGGTCAAAGTAGAATCTTTCAAAAACAACAGTGCCAAGAAAATGGCTAAATTCATTGAAAAGAACCTGATCTATAGATATGGAATTCCTCACCATGTAGTGACAAATAATGGAGTTCGGTTCCAAGCGAAAGTAAAAATGCTGTTAGAGAAGTATGGTATTGAGCATCATAAGTCTTTACCTTACAAACCACAAGCTAATGGAGCAGTGGAAGCCGCAAACAAAAACATGAAGAAGATATTGAGAAAAATGGCAAAAACTCATCGAGATTGGGCAAGTAAGCTACAATATGCTTTATGGGGATATCAGACCATAGCCAAATCTATGAATGGGGCAACCCCTTACTCTCTAGTCTACGGAATGGAAGTCGTGCTACCAATAGAGATAGAAGTGTAGTCATTGTGAATGATGATGGAATCAAAGATTCTAGAATGTCAATAGGCAGAAAATCACCGTCAAGAATTAGCACTCGCAGATGGAAAAAGGCTTAATGCCTGATTTATGGATCAGCTTTACAAAAGAAGAATAGCTAAGCACTTCAACAAAAGAGTTCATCCGAAGCTATTAAAAGTAGGGGATTTGGTTCTAAAATAGATGCGGCCAAACACGCATGACCCAAGGGGAAAGTTCAAGCCTAATTGGGAAGGCCCAATGCTAATCAAGAGAATATTTTCCAAAGGTGCAATGAAGCTATCAGATATAGAAGGCAATGACTTTACAAACCTATCAATTTGGATTGGCTGAAGAAATTTTATGTATAGCTTAAAGCGTTTATGGCAAAGCCCAATTAATAAATTCACCTTTTGTGTTCTTATTAACTTTAAAACGTGTTGTGTTAAGTTCATGTTGATATGCAAATGTTGTGGTTTTACTTTGATGTAATAAAATAGCAGTAACTATATCAAGCATTTTTAAGCAAAAAAAGACATTTCGTTCATAATAAGTGCATACATTCATATAATTGCACCATTAATAATTGTTGAGTACATTTAATCAAAAGTAGGATAGCAGCATCTACATGCCAGGTCCTAATAGAAATCTAGCTGTCAACAGATCAGCCGACTCTGAATCAACATCGACTTCGGAATAAGCTTACAACCAAGAGCGGTACAAGTCTGAGGAAGAAGTATCAGCCACATTAGAAATAGGTACAGTCATGCGACTAAGCCAACTGGAAATGTAGCGAGACAAAAATCGCTGGGTAATAAGTCCGCCCTCAAACCATGCATAATCAGGGACAGCCTGATGATGACTGTACTGCCTAGCTACTCAGCTTGGATAATAAGCCACCGCCATGTTAAGCCACACAGAGCATGTAAGAAGAAACTATGACTCGCTCTATGTACCACCAAGGGCAAGTCCATCTGACTCCCTCGGAGATAAGACCTTGAAAAATAGCAATCAGTCTTCCAGCCTTGCTGGTTAAACGATGCTAACGTTGGACATAGACTTGCGGTCTATAATTGAACATCAAATGGTCTGATTAGCCATCACCTGCAGCTTATCAAAAGCCCACAACTGCAAATGCATTCAAAAAAAAAACAAAAAAAAGCTCGTTAAGTCGAAAACCCGCAAAGGGCAGTTTAAGCAAAAGTTAGAGCATATTAAAAGGGAAGATTAAATGAAAGAATAAGAAAATAAAGAAAAAGAAAATGCATTTACGTAAAGAAGAAGTGGACTTCCCATCGGACCGAGTACCTAGCTAGGTTGGGCATGATCTCCTAACCAAATAAATGTTTTAGCCAGAATAAGTGGAAACGGTGTGCGACGCCTAGCCATATGCTCGACTATAGGCACCAGCCTAAGGCTACCATAGTCGTCGATGCCATTGAGTAGTAAGTACTGACTAATAATGCAAAAGCAGACAAGAGAAGGCCAGTATAGGCTAGTGCGGTCCATACTCATTGCACATTGCACAAGCAGTCGCAGGGGCACGACATCAGCTCCAAAATCATAAGATGGAATCTCGTAAACTGAGAAACCAAAGACAGGCAAAATAAATGAAGCAGGCTCTATGTCCAGCTGGGGCACTGCAGGAATTTCATCAACCATGGGTATTCTCCTAGAGATGATGCTGAGTTCTTCAAATAATGAACAGATCTCGAAGTTATTATGATGAAAAAGGTTATCCGAAGGATCAAGGTGATTTATCAACCATTACAGCAATCCTGGTTGAACCCAAATGTTCCATAGTAACTTAGCCCGTTGAGTTCAAATGATGATAGTAAATCCCATTCCTCACGGCTAAGACTGCGGAATAATGCTTCAAATGCAGGCGCCAAGGACCGATCCATCGAAAATAGGAAAGAAATAAGAAGTTTGGAGGAGTTTTGAATAAGAGAGAAGAGCCTTTGTAATGTATAAAAGCATTATGGGCTTTTATAGCAAAAGAATAAAAGGACAGGTAGACAGTTGGCTGCCATTGCAGCACAAGAGACACACACCACTACATGTGGCGCAAGCCACAGCCTAGTGGTGCATGCCACTAGCTAACAGTTAGCTGGAGAAAATCTTGTTCTATTATTTTTCAATTCCCAGATCCAACAGGCGATGCAATAATTAGATGTAAGGGGCAAATACACCAATATCAGTAAAAAAAAACATGCACAAAAATTGGCACTTGCCTCCTCATTAATGAAAATAATCATATCTTTATAAAAATTCCCCGAACTGGGTTCGAGTATAGAAAAGCAAGAATAAAAGAAAAAAGAAAGACAAGGCGACAATAAGTTTGGGCAACCAACTTAAGACATGTTGGAAGCCGTCTCTTCTGAATCCTCACTACCAAATTCCTCAGTCTCTTCAACAATCACCGGCCTACATCTAGATCCACGACCCGCATGCCTGCCACATTGCATCCCTTGACCTCAACCAGCAAGAGGCGCCATGTCAACCCTCTTCACACATTCATAAATATTAGTGATTGCATTGCATGCATACATGGCATATGCATTGCACGTTTTCTTTTTGTTTATTTGTACTTATAGATGCATGCTCATCTGAGAGCCTCACCACTGCCAACTTCAAGCGAGCTACCTCATACAGCTGGCACACCTCATTATAGTCGTCAATCGACACCTGCAGAATAGGACAGGGGCAGGGGCAGATAATAAGCAAGCGGAATGATAAAAGGAGACAGATATCAAAATAAAAGGTAGAAGTTACTCATATGGCTGCAACCGGGCGGTGACATCTGGTACTGACTCACAAGATGCATCTCTAGCATGCCCTAGGCAGGCTGACCTATGCAGTCCAAAATAAAGGAGAACGAGGCACCTAGCCTATGCTCTAGCATGCCGATGACAATAGTAGTATCCGAAGCTCTAGGCTCAGAGCCTCTCCTTATGCACTTATCGCGCTGTTGTTGTTGCAGGAATAAGACACAGTTTATGAATGGAAGACACTGGGGCAAATCCAATAATAGAATTGCAAAAGGATAGACACTCACCTGTACTGGGGCAATACCCTGGCCTCTGTCTAGCTCCTCCTCCTTAGCAAAAGGATCAAATTCAGTTGGAGGAGGGACATAAACCAAGAGTTGAGTCTGCACAAATATAGCATAGTGCCAGGCACAAAGGCTGCCAAGTGATCTATAGCAGCTGACCCTCTCAGAGCAGCTGCAATGTCCTACACTAGCTGGATGGATCTCGTCGACAACACGTAGTACGAAACATCGTGAGAGAATCTCCTTCGATTTGAGCCAAGCACCCATTCGTATACCTTCTCACTGAGGTAATACATATCGTAGAATAGTCCCGACGACTGCTTGAAAGAAATCAAGAAAGTCAGCTGCCTCACCCCGTGAATATCTCTCTATCTATAAAAAAATATAAATAAATAAAATAAAACATACATAAAAAAAAGAAAAGAGAAAAAAAGAGAAAAGGAAAAAAGGAAACAAAAAAATAAGGAAAAGAAATGTGATATACAAAGGGAGGTAATGTCTTACCCGATCCCAGTTCAAGCCGTTCAACAGCTGTCGGAACAACCCAGTGTTCGAGGTCTTATGAGAATACCTCATACTATAGTGCCATGCTCGGCCTCGAGGTAGAGTCCTCGCGTTTAGCCTGCCCTCGAAGCCAAACAAGTTGAGCATGTGGATGACTTGGTGTTCATAAGCCTAGATTTGCATCAAAGCAAGAAAGAAATCAGTGAATAAGATTAAAAGCAAGAATCAAAGCAAAAAACAGACAATAACCAGAAGATGGGATTTTGTACCTCAATAGCCCGCTTATAGCCTATCTTCAAGTGAGCTCCTCGGACGCAAAGGTCCATGTCGTAATACAGATAGGATAGGGTGGCAGCTCCCCAATTGTAATGTCTGGTAGCACCCAGATCCTAAAGTGGAGGTAGCAATGCCAAATTTGCATCATTACCATGGTTTATGAATAAAGTGGTCGATAGCAGATAGAATAAGTAGGCTCGAGATACCACATCCACGTCCATCTCCGCCACCTACTCTCGGGGCAGCTCCTATAACGAGAATAGATACTCTCGTATCTAACCCTTTGATAAGAAATGGTGGCTCCATGCCAATAGCAGCCTAGAGACTCGCTCGCAGGCCTAAACAGTCCAGTGTCCTCATCCTGTCATCAAAGACCACTGACCATCCCCCAAACGATAACCCAATGATAGCAGTAAAATCTATTAATGTGACAGTCATCTCATCAAATGGTAAATGGAATGTATGTGTAGAGTCCATCCAACGCTCCATCAGTGCCAGAATGCTGGACAACAAGGTCTACCTTTACGCCCGGGGTAGAGTATCCACAAAGCGACCAAAATGTGATTCTCGGATACGCTCCTGTACTCGCTTAGGTAGCCGGTCAAACCACTCACCTGTTGTAAAGGTATTACCACCAGATTTCCCATGCCTTAAGCCCTTCTGCAAAAAAAAAATAAAACTGCTGTAAGTATACTAATACAGTGCAAAGACACATCCTCTTGTGTTTTGACACAGGTAAGCAAGGAAAGCTAACAAAAGTCACAAAACAAGGCATAACACAAGCACCATGGCGTAACCCACAGAGAAGCGGTGCAAGCAACAACACACCACAAGGCTGCAGTCAAGCCAAACAGCACTAAAGTGGCGCACGCCACGCGTGGCGACACTCGTCATAGCGGCCCATCATAGACCTTGAATGCCCAAATCATCCAAATAGGTGAAATCTAACTTAATTTTTGATTTCTAACTTCATATTTGCATGTTTCTAGTACTAATAATGCAGGAATTACAAAGACAAGGTTTCAAAATACCTCCATTGCGCCCCAACAAAGGTGGATGGGCAAAAATCATGTTGCAAACTAATCAAAGTTTCTGCATCTGGAACGAACTCCCGTAGCTTCATGCCATGGCTCACGGGACGTGTCATAGGGTTGATCAACGCGTCACCCAAAAGCCAGTCCATGACATTCTCGGCGACCATGAGTTTTGATTGCAAAAAGAAGCAAAGAGAGAGTTTGAGGGAAAAGAAGTTCAAAAGTTAGGTTGAAAGTGCAAATGAATGTCACTTTCAACTTTTATAAGGAATAATGGGCCTACGGGCCCAAATTAAGCCTTCAAGCCCGGTTTGGCCCAAAGGTCCACTTGCTGTGTCCAGCTCTCATACTTAGCTAACAACCATCAATGGCTAGCCGCCTAAGCAGGGGCAACATTGTCGCTGACCGCAGGTAAGTCATCTCATTTTGAGTGTCGTAGCATGATTCTCAATAACACTCACACAAGCAGACATAGATCCACGAGCAATCAAATTCACACTCAAATACATGCGGACTCTCACACAAATTCACGAATTGTATGTAGAATCACGTGACACATGCGCATGCTTTTTCGGGCCTAATCACGAAAATTTCTAACAATAATCGGCCAAAGTGCCTCTTCCCCAAAGCAGTGCATTTAAGAACTAAGCCATCCGAAATGACACCCCTCCTTGAATGAAGTATTTCAAAAATAAGTCGTCTGAAGTGGCGCACCTCTCAAAGTGGAGCATCCCAGTTTAAGCCCTCTAAAGTGGAGCAGCCCAGTTTAAGCCGTTTCAAGTGATGCCCCTCTCAACAACAGGCCCAAGACAGCCGCATAAGCCGCTGACAATACCATGGCGCAATCCTTTCGCCTGTCAAATGTCGTAATGGTACTGGTCAGTCGAAATATCGCACCCATTCATCCATTAAAGTCGTCCAAAGCGGCGCATCCAGGAAGCCGCCCGTGTGGTGCATCTTATTTTGCTTTTCAAGAACCAGGTCAGTCGAAGTATCACACCCATTCATCCATTGAAGCTGTTCTAGTAGCGCACATCGGAAGCCGCCCGTGTGGCGAATCTCATTTCGCTTTTCACCAATCAAGTCGGTCGAAGCATCGCACCTATTCATTAGTTGAAGTCGTCCTAGCGGCATACCCCTGAAGGCTTTCGTGTGGCACATCTCATTCCGCCTCTCTCGTTTAAAGGACAACCTCCCGAAGTGGAGCATTCTCAATCCAAAGATGCCAGAATGGTGCACTTCATTCATCAAAGTTGTGCATGTCAAGCAAATCAAGTATTTTATTACTTACGCGTCTACTTTACACTTTGATGACATTTTGCTTGAAAAGCAAAATATTATCAAAGTGGGGGCAAACTGTAGACGCTTAAATTTTACTCCTAAAAGGTTCAGTGATGATACACCGTTTTTCACATAAAATTGTATCAAGATTCTCGATTGTCTTGGTTTTCGGACTGACGGTCTATGGCTGAGATTATCTACGTGTTTAGCCATTTTTACTTTTTTGGATTACCGTGCGTTTCACGATGAAACTGGGCCTGAGAAGCATATCGGGTACGCCTGATGCACTTCCCGGTGTAGCGCCTCATTTTATGTGGCGGCCGGTCCGATTTTATAAAGTTAGGCCCGATTCTATTGCGAGGCCTGATAGTGGCATTTTTGCCACGTCAGCCCTAAAATGGGGCCACTCACCCTCATTCGCCTATAAATAGGCATTGGGGGTTATGCCATAGGGAGGATTTTTTGCAAAAACTAAGGGAGACTCTTGCATTTTAAAACTCAACCTTAAAATCCTGAGGCAACTTGTGTTTACCTTGGATTCAAGTTGAGATCTATCATTTAATCAATCAAAAAACCCCTGTGATCAATCTGAAATCTTAGAAACACTAACTTTAATCTCAAAACTCAGATCATTGGATTAAGGACTAAGGAGTTGAGTTCTTATCCATTGTTTTAATCAATCTTCAAGGGAAACCATCAAAGGTAGTTTCTGAGAATCTTTAATCCATCTCTTCGTCTTTTTCTTTTCTTTTTAGATGTTTAAAACACCTTTTTTAGGTCTGGTTGTGAGAGAAACCTAAGATCAATCAAACAAGGATTCTGCACTTCTATGGCGTGAGGCTAACAAGAGTGGCATGCGCCACTTCCTAGTGCCTCACGTCACTATTGCAAAATGTAAAGGGTCCTTAATGGGATTCCTATTGGTTGCTTGTTGTAATAGTTAATTGGAATTGGGAAATTTGGAGGATTTAAGGTTAGATTGTATTTTAGTAGATGGATTGTAATCTTTTCTTCTCCCACCCTTCTTTGTGGATGCATATTTTATGTTCCATGCTTGCAATAATTTGTATGAACGACATAGTTTTCTAAAAACTGCATTAAACCGTTTTTACAACTTAATTTTTAGTTAATTGCATTATTAGATTATTATGAATGTTTGCACAGCGTGGAGGCTGGTCTAACCGTGCGAAATGGGTGCCTAACACCTTCCCATTTCGTACGTAACTCCCGATCCCGTCTCTGGTTTAAAATCGGATTAATCGACTCCAAAGAATCGATTAATTCGAGAATTTTTTCTTAATAAGCGTGGTGACTCCAAAATAAATAAAATCCTTACCAAAATAAGGGAACCATTTTCCTAGGAATAAAAACATTGAATAAAAGAAAACCATTTTTTAAAAATAAAATGAATCAAGCCCGTCCGATTTGTTCTTCTAAATCATTCTTGGGAAAACCACACGTCCTCAGTAATAATCCTGCAACCCAGATTATTCTGAAAATCCATATCCAAAATCAAAAACCCAAATGAAAAACTCTTATAGAATCACTTCATATAGAGAAAGTGGGAAGGATGAAAGAAACCCAAAACTTATGTTCTGATAAAAGAAGTGAAAAGATCCAAATACAAGACAACATGAAAATGGGGGCAAAGGAAGCATTGTAAGAGGAGGAGGAGGATATATAGAGCCTTCTTTCCAAACATTAAATCTTCAGTGGAGTAGAGGGCCCATTTGCCTCAACAGCACAACCTACCAAGCACAAGACTATGTGACGCTCACTAAGAGAGAAAGAAAGGTAGAGGTTAAAATAAAAAAGTGAACATAAACCATTACTGGAGAATAGAGAGAGAAAGAAAGAGAGGGACTTGAATGATGACACTCGTGGGTAATAATCCTGCAACCCACATTATTCTGAAAACCCATATCCAAAATCAAAAAACCAAATGAAAAACCCTCATAGAATCACTTCATATAGAGAAAGTGGGAAGGATAAAAAAAAACCCAAAACTTATGTTCTGATAAAAGAAGTGAAAAGATCCAATTGCGAGACAACATGAAAATGGGGACAAAGGAAGCACTGCAAGAGGAGGAGGATGAGATATGGAGCCTTCTTTCCAAATATTAAATCTTCAGTGGAGTAGAGGGCCCATTTACCTCAACGGCACAACCTACCAAGTACAAGACTATGTGATGCTCACCAAGAAAGAAATATAAATAAAAGGTGAAATAAAAAAGCGAACCTAAACCATTACTGGAGAATGAAGAGAGAAAGAAAGAGAGGAACTTGAATTATGACACTTGTGGGTAATAATCCTACAACCCACATTATTCTGAAAACCCATATCCAAAATCAAAATCTCAGATGAAAAATCCTCATAGAATCACTTCATATAGAGAAAGTGGGAAGGATAAAAAGAAACCTAAGACTTATGTTCTGATAAAAGAAGTGAAAAGATCCAAATGCGAGACAACATGAAAATGGGGGCAAAGGAAGCACTGCAAGAGGAGGAGGAGAAGATATAGAGCCTTCTTTCCAAACATTAAATCTTCGGTGGATTAGAGGGCCCATTTACCTCAACGGCACAACCTACCAAGCACAAGACTATGTGACGCTCACCAAGAGAGAAAGAAAGATAGAGGTGAAAATTAAAATGCGAACCTAAACCATTACTGGAGAATAGAGAGAGATAGAAAGTGAGGGACTCAAATGATGACACTTGTGAGTAATAATCCTGCAACTCAGAAGAGAGAGGAAGAAAGGGGTGTTGGATTGTGTTTGGGCAATATTAAAGAGAAGCAAATTGGACATTTTATCCCTTTTGTCACGCTAGCGTCCTACATGTAAAATTAGTCAGTCCACATAAGTGGACGCGTAGGCATTTGTGGGTTCCAATTAGTCCCATTAGATTTTTCGGTAGTCCATGCCATCATGAGACACCAAAATGAACAAAATTATAGGTTTGGACACGCAATTGTCACAATTTTCCGTTCAGACACCAAAACAAAAAAATGACAAGTAAATGCACCAAAATTAACATTATTCCTTTTAGTAATTATTAGTTGTTCTAATAGTAGTAGTTGTTTGCTAGTTGATAATTGTTTATATAGCGGTTCAATTAGAAATATTAGGAAAAAAATAGTTGTTTAACTTAATATGACAAAAAATGGCATTAGTTGTTTAATTAGCTGAATTTTTGAAAAAAATAAATATAATTATCAAAAAAATTTAATTAATTGATATAAAATGCTAATCGTTAGAGTATTTAATGTTTCATAAAAAGTTTCTTCAATCTCTAGAAACTATTATAAATACTTGGTCAAAACGTTAAAAGTTAGATGAAAAGTTTTACCGAACAGGGCCTTAAACTTAAATTAGGTATACAAAAAATAATAAGTGAACTTTGTAGCAAAAAAAATTTTAATAAATTTTGGCATCTTATGGTCATTTTGCCAATTTATTCGTAAGGTCAGCGCGTGTATACTGAACAAACATAAACCAAAGCATTGGGATCAATATTATAATCAAATTCTATTGGTTAATACAATAATCAAAGGGATCAATTCATAAAAATTGAGTAATAATTTGGGAATAAAATGAAAATGAGGAAAACCCTTTTGAAAAATTTCAAGGAAATTGGAACATTTACAATAATCTCCTCCTTTAGTTCTTTTTTAGTGAGGATCTTGTGGTTAGCAAGAAGAGTAATAAATTTTTCTTTCAATAGAAAATCAAAAATCTCAAATCTTGGAGTCATTAAAAGGCATACTGAGGGTCTGTTGTTGAATTATTTGATATTTTTTTTCTAAAGGCTAGCCCCCTTTTGTGGGCACCTTAAGACTGAGACAATATATAAACATGAATTAACAATATTAGTAGTGACCACCTACAAAATGAGTCTCTTGGAAATAGGTGCTGGTAGCTTTCCCCTTAATCTATGATTCTTCCTTAATAATTCCTTATATTCGACTACATTTGTGTTGAGCTCATAGAAGTCTTTGAATCCATGTACTAAGACTTCTTTCTCAGCTTAAAGTCCAAGTCGTTCTGCTCCATTTCGACTAACTTTGCTTCCATAAGAATATTTTATAACTATTCTTTAACTTCTTAAACTTAGCTTGAAAGTGTATACTGATTCACTACTTCTCTATATCAGCTTGGATAGCTTAGCAACACACACCTTAAGTTTAGCCTTTACGAACTGTGTATGGAATACATGCTCCATTTTCTGTCAAGAATAAATTTCTAAAGAGTGTGAAAGACCACGTAAAGGCGGTATCTATGAGAGAATTAGGGAACCTGAGCTTGTAATCTATAAACTTATTAGGTTCACCAATTCCCATACTATATGGTGAAGCATGGAATATGCTCTAGAATAGACTTTCCATCCTCTATAAAGAATGTAGTAATGTTAGAGATTTTTAGCCTCTAGGGTAAGGATTCCCTTTATCAATATCTGCAGGATAAGGTTTATAAAATGTTAGATCACCAATCTGCCAGAATCTAAACCCATATAGTTCCTGCACAACACATCCTTCAAGCTTCCATAGTAATAAGAGGAGTAGGTGAAACATTATCAATAGTAATTAGAGCAGTTGGAGTACCTATTGTTGCTGAGATGTAAAGAACTGAAGGTAGAACAGTACCCTTGTACCCTAACTGCCCCTCGAGCCAACTGTCACCTAGAACACCTAATGTATTAGCACTGCTACACCTTTATTTTTACATACTCTAGGGTGGATTTCAAGATTCATGTGATTATTGATCTAAGAAAGACGTGAAGCCTTCACTATGGAAACTAGATTGGAGTAGTGAATTAGGTTAGCATATTATCTACTGCTTCCCCGTAAGAAGGTTAATAACCCTCTTCTGTTGGGGCACAACTTGCATCAGTGCCCCCTAAGGAGCCTTAAGTTATTGCTCTTAAGCTCTCTGCAATTCTTGAAAGCAGAACACACTTGTTCATTTCTAGAAAACTATTTATTTACTAGTGAATGATGTGAAAACAAGGTTTCCAGGATTAGTAGATTTCTCGAACATGAATAAAGAAAAAAAAGTCAATATCAGAAAATAGTACAAGAACTAACTTCCTTTGTTTTTACTTATGCTCACAATAAAGGCACGCAATTTCTTGATTTAGAACTATGAGTCTGTTTCTTCTTCCTTTTGAGAAGTAGATCCTCCATCAATATGTTTCATGTTCTGTAGAACAAGAGTGTTATGACCTTTTCCTGTATTCTGGGACCCAATGACTTCCTTTCTAGAGTGTATGGTACCAAGCATGTTAGGGATTTAAGTTTACCAACTAGCAAATAAATGCTCTTCTAAATTTTTAACCAGAGAATTGCAGGGTTTGATTCTACCATAAAATGATACACCAATTCCTTGGAAAATAAAAATAACAATGCAATAAAATAAAGATCATATGTCCAATTTGTAGAGAACAAATATTGCTTGAATTGATTGGTAATAGTTGTGAAAGGGGAAAATAATTGTTTTTGGAAAAGAAAATAAAATGAACTAAAAAAAAAGATTTGAAATTGAATTGCTTAATTTTACTTTTATTGAATTTGTCTTTGAGTTTAATTGATTGATTATTGGTACCTTACTTTATGTTTGAGCTTGGCTTTTTTAAGTCACCAGGTGATTATCAAGTTAGCGGTACTTAACTGCTCAAGTTACTCATATATTTACTTCAATTTATTTTGATTGTTGAGATTGTGCCAGATAGTTTTCTGACTCTTTTTTCACCATCTCATATTAATTTATCTTTATATTTTATTTAGCTATAAATTAAGGAAAACTAATAAATATTGTCCTTATAAAATGTCAAAAATAACTATTTTGTCAACATATAAATAATTAATTAGTGTAAAAAAGATAGGTCAGAAGTAGGGGAAGAACTTCTCATTCGTAACTTACACTCACTCTTTCCCCACCCCCCCCCCCCCCCTCTCTCTCTCTCTCTCACACACACGTTTTCTTTCTTGTGGCTGAGTTTCCTATTCTTAATCTGATCCATCACCATTAACTTTCCTTCACTTTTTAAAATTATTTGTGTTCTTTTCCTTTTCAATTATTAATTTTCTTAGTCTTTAATTAAAACTCATTCAAATTTCCTTGTTTTATTATTAACTATTATAGTTGAAGTAAACTAAATGAAATGAATGCAAATAAAAAAAGGAAACCTAAAATTAGAAGACACACATCAAATAAAGAGATAGATGAAATAATTTTCATCTTCCTCGCATTTCTCGGCAACAAAACAATGAATAAAGAGAAATAATAACAAGCTTCATTTCTTTTGATCTCAAAACTCATTGCTCTATCAAGAATAGAACCTGAATGCTCATACAAGGACTCATAGAGCTTTCAATAATCATATTGATCAAAGAGGTGGAATTAGCGGCGACGATCAAGGAAACCTAGAAACAAAATCCTCACTTTTCTTTTTTTACAATTGTACAAAAGGCTTTTGTGTCTTTTCCTTCCCATTTAACATCCAAAATGAAGTAAGGGATGGAAGTATATCACAAATGGGAGCGTAAAATAAGGGGAAAATGTAGTGTATTTAAAAAAAAAAAAAAAAAAAAAAAAAGACAAAGTAATTAATTTTACATTATATAATGACACTTTTATAATTTTCCATAAATTATTAATTGATTAAAGATTAGTTAATTAATCTAAGCCCAAGTTACTTACAGTGTCATAACTCAAGCTAAAAATATGATGTAAACATCTTTTTTTATAAAATTCAAAACCAATTTTTTAAATTAAACTGAATGGGAGAATTTGGTTGGACCTGAATAATGTCCACTTCTAGTCGTGCGCGCATAGAATTGTAGCAGAAAGTTTATTTACTTGAAGTCAACAGCCTCCGGCTCGGGGGTCAGGTGCGGATGCCGGAGTGAGGCTTGGAAGTTTCTTTTTCTCTCGTAAGCTAAGGTATGGCATCAGGCATGTACTCTCTCTTTCTCTCCGTATAGCCGTTATAAGTTCCTCCTCCTCCATCTCCGAACTAGAGTAAAGAAACTAAAATACTAACTCATGAATCTCTCTCTTTTCTCTGCAGTCTCCAATTCAACACTTACAATTAAAAGAGGAACAAGAGTTCTATCAGAGGGCTATGATTATGGTTAATTTGAAGCATATATAGATAGAAGAATATGGGGAGTAGGGTTCCTGTGCAACACTACAATTTGAGATCAGCCAATTCATTCATTGGTAGTTCTTTGCATGATCTCAACACCGTTGATTCCCGCCCTGCCAATATCGACCCTATTGGGGAGACCGTCGATCGTCATGCCGATGATGGCTTAGATGCGGACGATGATTCCAATGCTGCTGTTGTAAGTCTATTTGTATTCTTTCTTATAATTTTTTAACTGAAAAGATTGATTGGATACTGGAGTTATGAATTCCCTGTTATGTTTGGTTCGTGAGAGTAAAGCGGAGAAGAAAAAGAAATAAAGAAAGAAAGAATCTAACAGACAAAAATCCCAAAGGTTTCGGATGTTTTATGTATTTTTATTTGTTTTTATTTTTCTTGTTGGCATTCACTGAAATGTTTTGAGTAAGAGGTACTTCCTTTTATGGCTTATTTAGTTAACTTCGATTTAGGTTTCAATGCCATTGGTTTTGTGAAATATGCGGAAAGAATCTACACAGATAACATTTTTCTAGAAAATGTTACACCTTTTTGCTCTATATGCAGTTAATAAATTGTGTATTTTTTTCCCCTCCAGGACTGCATTCATGAATCATATAGGAATTCCTTACCACTTCATGGTGTTGGAGTTGAAGAAGATCGATCCAGTCTTGAGAACAGTTGCTCTTCTAGAGCTTCCTATGATATATTGACCATTGAGGGTACATATTGTTGTTAAACTATCTTGGAATCCTAACTAGACTTTTATATCAAAATCATCTTCTGCATTTATGTCTTCGGTCATGTTAACTGGTTTTGCTGGATTCTGATCCAGATGTTTCGCCTATCGAGTCTGCAAGAGCGAGATTTTTGCAAATAATAGTGGATCATTTTATTGGTGATCATTTGATTGAAGTGGCTGATAATGAGGCTGATTATGTTGCTCACTCGGGACAAGATAAACTGAATAAGAGGAAATCAGGAGATGTGCAATATGAAGGTGATCCCAGGTTTGCTTTGCCCTTGATGTACGTGGCAAATATGTATGAAACACTAGTGAATGATGTAAATATGAGGCTGGTTTCTTTGAATGGTATTCGTGATAAGACCATTGGAGTAGCACTTGAAGCATCTGGTGGTTTGTATAGAAAAATGGCCAAGAAATTTCCTAAAAAAGGTATTATGTTTTCCTTCTTATTTGCCTTTTGTCCAAAGGAAATGTGAAGAAGTAGCACTAAGCATATTATTATTTTTCTTTTTGTCTATTACATTGGGCTATATGTTTTGTTATGAAGGTTCTTGTATATTTAAAAGAAGAGAATTGGCAACTTCTCTTGAGACAAGGACTCGATTCCCAGAATTAGTGATACAAGAAGAGAAGAGAGTACGTTTTGTGGTGGTCAATGGTTTGGATATAGTTGAGAAACCAAGTAGCATGCCCATTGAAGATGCTGAGTGGTAAGTAACTAGTATCATTTCTACAAATTACTGTTTGTAGATTGTAGTTTAATAACTATTTGCTGCACCATTTTCGTTTTTCTTTTCACTCGTTTTCTTCATTTTAGTATGGTTATAGGCTATGATGTAGAAGCCAAGTTTGTTTCTCGTACCAATATAGTCTTATTCAATCCAAACCTAATAATGTATATGGCCGCATTCCTCATGTGGTGGAGGCCGGGATCTTGGGGCATGGGGGGATATGTGCAAAACCTTTTACTGTAAATATAAAATTATAGAAGGAAGTGTGTTAAGTAGTGACATGTTTGAAAGTTATGATTGTGCCTAACCATGAGTGTGCTTTAGCCTTTTTTTTTTTTTTTTTTGGGTCCATGCTTATTGGACTTATTTATAAGTTGACCGAACTTGGATACATTAGGAAGATTCCTGTTTAATTAGGATTTTATTTTGAGGTTCAGGAAACTTGGAAGCCGAGTAAGCTTGTGACAGATGTTACATCAGTATTACTCTTGCTGAGAGTATTCCAAAGGGTGTCCTACACCTCTTCATTTCCTTTTTGAAAATGTTCTTAACCTTTACTTATTTTGCTGACCAGTATATTTCACTAATGTGCTTCGACTTGAAATTCAAGCATGTGTTTTTCCAACTTGGGGAATTGATACGATTAAGATTGGAGAACGAACCATTAATGCAAAACTAGTGTCTCATAGTTGGCCTAATGATAAAAGACTTTCATTTAGTGAATCCCATTTAATGCTTTATGGTTAGCCTGATTTAAGACATTTATACTGATTTTGGCCAGTTGAGTCACAGTGAAAAAAGTAGAAATATTACCTTTCCCTTGCGCCTCTTCGCCTCCTATCTTTCTTTCTCTTTTCTTCTGACCCTCTCCGACTTCAACTCTCTCTTTCTTCTCCCAACAATCTGGGCTGTAAAATTGACATGATAACTTTTTCTAATGTTCTTCAGCAAAATTTTAGCTTCTAAATCATGTCTTCCAATAGTACTAATGTTTTTCAAAAGTACATATCTTTTCATCATCTTTTATTCCCTTTTCATTGGAAGTACTTTTACTTGTGCTGTCGCAGTTTGAGATGGTAGTTTCAGCTTGTCCAATTATTTTATTTTTCAAATCTCTGAGTTAAAATTGGTATTGCTGCTGAGGCAAGCAAAAACTTGTTTATGAAATTTTAAAGGGCTTTTGCTAGTTATAAAATTTGGACTTCATCATTTATAGCTTGTGCTCAATCAGATTTCTTACTCGTTTTACCTACTGTAGATAATTATGATGATTTATGAGAATGAAACTCTAGCATGTGTGATTTCAATTTTGGGGATGCAGTGTGAGCTGCTTCAGCAATCCCAAATGTGGTATTGGCCTGCTGGGAGAAAGTGCCAATTTTTATGCTTTCCCCAACAGCTGGCCAAGTGACCCTATTGATCTGGTTGTAAAAAGTGGGTTCATGATACTTTGCAAAACCTGCCCTACCAAAACAGCTAATTGTCCCTACATCACTCTCACTTGGTTGTTAATATTTGCAGGTTTAAGCGACTGACAGGTCGGAGTGAAGTTGCAATCTCTGCTCGAGACTATAAATTCTACTCTCCGAGGCACAAGTATAGACGTGTTGTGTCCAACATTCCTGGTTTGCCAGTAATGCCTAAATCCCTTCTATGCTAACTTTTGTATACCCCTATTGTTAGTTTGAGCTTCTGAAGTTGAAAATATCTAGCTGTGCTTGAACTTGAGGCATGTATGAGTCCATGTTTTGTTTTCAATAATATTCATCACATACGAAAAGTTGAAAATCTAGCCCATCATATATACGAGTCTTGAAAAAATTCTCGTTGAAGCTCAATATACTCATACTAGTCCGTAGAAGTTTATAGGAGGAAATTATAAACAATAATAAATCCAAGGACTTAATATAAGCAATTATAGAATTTCATAGTTTGAAAATGCATAGTATGTTTTTCAATATCAGATGTTAGGTTGGTTATTATGGACCAACCAAACATGTTAATTTTACATTTGAAGGAAATTCATCATGGAACGTGATAATGTTAAATTCCTGAAATTACTTCTTTGAAAACCCACTTTTCTATGAATGAGTTCACATTAGAATATTGAATTTTTGGCAACCAAAGGAGGTATGTGGAGCCATATAAGATGGCTTTTGTTCATGTTGGAGACATGTTGTTCTTTCATACACCTGGGCATAACATGAATGCATTGATATAGTTTGAAGCTTTCAAAAAATGCTCTTAAATCACTTTTATTATGAGATGGTTGGCGTAATTTCCACATCCACCTGGAGGCTGATTTTCTTAAAACATACAACTGTAGTTTTGTGAAGATCTATGGTTCCATTTAATTTTAGTGGTTTGTAAATCTTGAATGTCGAAATGAGTGATTAGTCTTTATGTATTTTGCAGACACTTCCTGCTACAGATAGTTCTTCTACAATCGCTAATGCACAAGGATTTCGATCTGTAAGTGAAGTGAAATTCAGCTCATATTTTAAGTAATTTGTCTTTTTTGTGCAATTGTAAACCCTTTGATTGTGTATCTTATAATTGTTCATATATCATGCATGTGATGTGAGGCACCCCCTGTGACACCGCCTTCTTTATTTTTATTTTTTTTTTTTTTTTGTGGGGGGGGGGGGGGGGGGTGGTGGTGTTGGTTGGTGATTATAATTTTGAATGGATTATAAAATACAAAGAAATATTGTATAAAATAGGACTGCTTAATTCCTTGACCTTTAAAATCCAGGTTCCATATGAAAACCTAAACTTATTTGTAGATACACAATTTGCAGCCTCCCAATTTAATATGTGGCATTGTGTAACATCATACATTTCATTTTTGTGGGTGACTCTAGGTTACTAATTTAAATTTTCTGTTTATGGAATCAATTGTCAATAAAAAAAAGTTTTATATTAAATCATTTTGAATAGAGACCGCAAAAGATTTAAAATTATCAAACAATAAAAATAAAATTATCAAACAAAAAAACTATTTATTTAAATTGTGTAACTAGTAGAAGATATTATTTTGAACCTTTTTAATTGAAAGTACAATTGAAGAAATTTTTTACAAATAGTAAAAAATCTTTTGTATTAGCTTTCTTTGTTTTCCATTTTTTATCTTTCTATTGTTGTATTAGGTTTTATGTCAACTGTCAATATTTATTTATTTATTTATTAAGCTATTGTAACTCCTTTGTTGTTTGAAAATTAAAATTCAGGCATGTAAATAGATCTTTTTTTAGAAAACTTTTTAACTTGTAACCATTTATTTAAAAGTTACAAAAATTGTAAGATCCGAATGTTATTTTCTCACACTTTTAAAAGAGTGGAAATTGAACACAGCTCTCTCCTCATAGTGGCTGATTTAGAAAAATTTCTCAAGTTTTATATTTGAAAAATTATACACTTTTTTTTCATTGTAATTTAGTGGGTTAAATTGAAGAAGAATGTCAATAGCTTTGCCAACTAATTTATATTTTTCTCTAAAAAATAAAGAAAATGTATCATTACCACTTAAGCAAATGTACACATGTAATTGAGAAAATTATAGCTTGCTGCCAAACAATTTATATTTGAGAGTAAGTTATAGTTGAGAAAATTAACACTTTTTGTTTGTAATTTATCGGGTTAAGTTGAAGAAGAATGTCAAAAACTTTGTCAGCTAATTTATATTTTCTCAAAAAGAAAAAAAAAACATGCAGCATTACCACTTAAGCATATATATAGCCCATGTAATTGAGAAAATTGTAGCTTGCTCAACATTTTTTTTATAAAGGTAGTGTAAAATACTTTAACTCTCCTGAGGTTTGTCAAAATTTTTATTTTTAGTTCCTAAATTAATTTTTGTGAAAAATAATTTCGGGGGATTAAAGTATTTTTTTAATATAATAACTCAAAAACTAAAATATAATGTATTTAAAATTTCAAGGATCAAACTATTGTATAAGCTAAAACCTTAAGTACTAAAGTGTAGTGAAATATTTTTAATTTTATTAACAAGGATTGCATGTGTTACGTCATGAACAAACCTTAGTGATAAAAATGTTAATTGGGTAAGAAATTGTCCCTCTTTTTTGAGAAACTAATTAAGCAGTTCTCTGCATTTGCTTCCATTAACAAATGTATCCAAAATATGTTTCGGTCAAAACTCTTTGTAGTAGTCAAAGGACAACTTTAGTAATTAAAGTATTAAAATGCCCCTGATTTTTTTACACTATCTTTTATTTGAGTTTATTGTAGATATAAATTTTGTTAGTTTTGTTCTATGGTATTGTATCTAGTGGAGAGATTAAAGGGATATGAAAAGTGGACTGAATAAAACAATAATGCTTTTATCTTGTATTCTTGGTTCACTCAACATGGGAAGAGGGGATTTCCTTCTTCTCACCACTCAAACCTATCAAATGAATGCAATTTGAGTTTCTTATCAGTTTTCTAGTAAGAAGAGTTCATTAACAGTCCATTTGGAATGAATGAATTAGAAGTGTGGAATTTAATGAATTCTCTTTAGAATTCATTCATGCTTGGAATGATTTAATTTAAAGCATGGAATTCTATGTTTTTATGTTTGAAACGTATTTAGAACTAAAGTACTTGTGTTTTGTTGGAAAAGTAACAAAAGTTAAAAAAAAAAAAAATAGAACTTTTGTGAATGCTATTACCTAAGAAAGTAATATTCAGTTATAAACACTGCAAAAAAAAGCAGTGGAAGCTTTCCATCCATGACTGGATTAGTGATTTCATTCATTGCCTTTCTCTAGTTTTTCGCAGGTTTTATGTATCATTTATCTTGGCACACTTTTATGTAACATTTATGTCACTATTTGACCCAGTTGCTGTTTTGCTATTTTGCTTAAGGCATGTGATTATATCTATTTGATATTTTGGCATCAATGATATTATGCTTTAAGAAATCATCTGCTGTTTTTTACTTTATGCAGCCACAAAATGAGCAGCAACCTACTCCAAAGCATCACGTGGATTCATTGTCACATCAACCTCAGTTTCACCCACTTCACCAAAACCATCATCAAGTTCATCAAAGTCAACATGCAACCCAGTTTTCTCAAAGTCAACAATGTCCTACTTCACACTTGCCTGAAATCACCAATGCTAATCAGTCTCCTAACATTTCTCAACATATGGCATACTTGCAACCCCTCACAGGAGGTCATGTTGGAGGGCGTTTGCATTTAATGGTGAGGGTTCTTTTAATTGGAATTCTCTTTTAAGCAAGTAATTTAAGCATATATAATTGGTGAGATAGAACATCATAACACTGGCTATAACTTCATTTTTAGCCTGCTACCTCTATTATTGTTACCGAATTAGAGATGCTCCTAGGTTTTGAGGGGGGTTTTGAGGGGCCACAGTTATCATCATAAAGAAAAGGGTCTTTTGAAGGAGATCTCAGTAGTCTGACCTTTAAGAATTTTCTATGAATTCAGTCTCTCAGACCTTGAACCAATTAATTCTTTGAATAGCAAGCTCAAGACTCCCATTATGTCTAACAAAATATGCATGGTCGATTGCCTGATTCAATTAAGTCTCTGAAAGAAAGGTGCTCAAATGGGGAGGGTTGCCAATGTCTGTCTGCATTACTGAGTAATAGCCAAATGATGTCATTTCCATGACACCATGGACATCTTCCTTTTGTGCTTCAAATTTTTGAAACTTATGTTTTTCAACAAATTTCTAAGAAGCAGGCTCTCATCATTTAAGCCTCAATCTAGAAAGATTAGGAAGGATAATTTTGGGAGATAGAATAGAGCAGCAATCTTTAGTGTATTTTAGGCCTTTGAATACCGTGTAACCAGTTCATTTCCATTGCTTAAATGTGAAAAGATGGTTAGGCATATTTTGAAGTTTCCTGCATTATTTACAATTTAGTTTAAAACATAAAGATTAGGGCTAGGGTTTGTAGAACTCATGAATACTCAAGAAAAAAAATTTAAGCATACAAAACTTTGCACTAGTAGTAGGATACCCCCTCCGCAGAGCCTCGCACTTCTAGGGTTAAAACACCAATTTAAAGAGCATTGGGAGCATATGGATTATGGAGTCTTGTAGAGCCAAGCTGTTTTGCACCTTTGAGGTAAAGAACTTCAAAACTATTGCATCTTTGAGGTAAATAACTTCAAAACTTATCCCCATGCTCTTTAACTTCATGATTCAGACCCCTGAAGCGAACTAGGAGGAATTATGTTTTCTCAAGGCAATAGGGACTCAAATAAGTTAAAAATTACAAATTTCCCTCGAGACTGAAATGAAGCAGCAGCTTATTTACTTGAAGAAACATATAAGGCTCTTCATTATTCTATGGAATGATAAAAAAAAAAAAAAAAAAAAAAAAAAAAAAAAAAAAAATCCTTATGATACAAGGCTTTTATTATCCCATTTTTAGGTTATGGCTCCATTATGCTTATAAATTCTACACAGAAAATGGAATATCTTTACCAGATTTCTACAACTTGCAGCCTGCAAGCCCAGCAAAGTTTTGTGATGAATGTGGCGCTCCATATCTAAGGGAAACCTCTAAGTTCTGCTCAGAATGCGGTACAAAAAGGCTAGGTATGTGATGCTATTAAAATTCTCCATCATGATCCCAAAATGTATTATAACCTTTTTCGTGGATTATAATTTTTGAATCTTAGAGTGTACATTTTTAGTCATGTAGTGAAGCAGAGATTTGGCTTATTTCTTGTTATTATATTAATGGCTCCATTTGCTTCATTTCCCAGTTGAGTTGAGATTAAGTTGATGCATAAATTTTGGCTATTAATGCGTTTCTCCTTTAGGAAAATACTGAGAAGATTTTGACTGGTCTAAAAAGAAACCAAAGTACATTTAAATAAAATAATTTACAATTAATTAGAAACTTAATTTTAGTTCTTATTATTGGCTCAATACATAAATTCATCCATGTACTTTTTATGAAAAATCTTGTGGCACCTTCAACTTTCACTTTGACCTATTAAACACTTCAATTTATAAAATTGCACTCATTTTACTTTAACTTATAAAATTAAATCAAATAAACGCTTATTGGGTAGTTAGTTAAAAAATGTGAAAATTTTTGTTTTAAAAGTTGTATTAATCACATATTAAATCAATATTTTGTATATAAAAGGTGTCACTGATATTATCAATATTTCATTGTGAGATTATTATAAAAGAGAAGTTGAGAGTGTCATAAAGTCGATTTGAAAGTTCAGGATGTCATAAGGTTTTTTTGGGGTTAAATTATATATTCAACCACTTATTATTTAAAGTAGTTTTTGGTACTCATAGCCTTTAGGCATTCATGATTTAATTTTTTTTATTATTATTATTAAAGAACTCAGTATCTAGCACAGCCGACTAATCCAAATTCGGGTTCTGCATAGACCATTATGAGGGCGATCCTTCCAATAATTTTGTTATATATATAATGTTTTATTAATTTATTATATACAATAGTCTATATTACTATAAATTTGAGAGACCCGAATTAATTTGATTAACTATGTTAGTAGTCCTGAAATAAGTCTCTCTCTTTTTACAAAAACATTAATATTAATTGCAGTAATTTTTTTTTTGACATGAATTATAGTATTAGTTATTTACTGGAACAAATGTTAGAACTCGCTAGATGCGCAGAGCAATATTAAAGGATGAAATAATTTTTTATAACTTCAACACAACACAACACAAACACGACACGTTTAACCTGCTTAATATTATAAACAGGTTAAGTGGATCGTGTTGACCCGAATACAACTCGTATAATTCACTTAATATCATAAAAGGTTAAGTGGATGTGTTGACCTATATATGAACCACTTAACCTGTTTATAGTATTTTTAACTTTTAACCTATTTAACTCTAATCATATTTAAAAATAAATCTTCACATGTAAAATGAATAAAATTTTCAAGGTTCCTAATTAAAATAAAAAAGTAACACAACAATAAAATTTAAATAGATTTTAGTTGGAGTGTTTATATCTAACATTAAAATTACTTTTTTTTTACTCTTAAATAAATGGATCACCCGCCTAACCCGCGTGTCAACCCACGGCACAACACATTTATATTCGTGTCATAAATGAGTGACTCATTTATGACACGAACTCATTTAACCTTAACCCTAACCCATTTATTTTGCGTGTTAACCGAATCGTGTTCGCCATGTCGTGACCTATTTTGACACTCCTAGTATGACCTGCATAAAAAATACACACACACTACTTAATGTATTTTTCAATAGTGATAATAAATTTTGAGAATTTAACTAATTATATTGAAATAAAAATTAGATATTTTTTATTTTATGTTTATGATTTATTATAAAGGATTGTTTATTTATTTATTATAAATGATTGTTTATTTATTTAAAATACTAATGTATTATAGTTATTTATTGTAGTGTGTCCTAAGCGTGTAGATCTCCTATTTTTTAAAAAATTATCATATCGCATACATTTCCATGTTGCGTGATGAAGTGTTTTTTAAATTTATTTTTGTATCTTGTTTTATTAATGAATAATCAGAAAAAATAAGAAGGGACTAAATTTCTTTTCGGAAAAACTTTTGTTATTTATTTATTTTTGATAGAAAAGAAAAATAAAAGTAATTTTTCTCTATAAATTTATTTTTATAGTTTTTTATTTTCCTTATAATTTGAAGAGAAAATTATCGGAATTCTTTTCCCTTATATTCCTTTGTTATTTCCAAATAAATTAGTTTTTGCTTATTAATATTAATTTAGTTTTTTTTCGCCTATATGATATTATCTGAAAATATAATTGTTATTTTTTCCCTTATAATCTGCACAATGTGCAGGATAATATTAAAAGATGAAATAGTATTTTATAACATCATTCAAAAATAGTAAAATTATATAATAAAATGATAAATTGTATCTTATTCAGATATGCTGAAAAGTTGCGATGCTAAAATTTATTTTCTTGAGTATCATGCAAGCTTTTCATAAAGTATACAATAGTAAGAGCCATGCATAATATGGCCTATATAAAAAAAAATGCATACACACTATTAATATATTTTTCAATAGTGATAATAATTTTGAGAATTTAACTAATTATATTGAAATAAGAAATTAAATATTTTTTTATTTTATGTTTATGATTAATTATGAATGATTATTTATTTATTTGAAATATTAATATATTTCTTATTTAGTGAGTGTATCCTAAGCATATGGATGTCTTACATTTTAAAAATTATCGTATTCATACGTTTCCGTATCTCGTATCTCGTGTCTATGCAACCGAGCTCCTGGTGTATGAAATTACTCCTTATATCAAGCTAATCAACCAAGGTTTTTCTTTATTATCAATAAAAATGAAGCGTTTTTTTTTTTTAAATTTGCTTTTGTCTCATTGAAATAAGAAATTAAATATTTTTTATTTTATATTTATGATTTATTATAAATGATTGTTTATTTATTTGAAATATTAATGTATTACTTATTTAGTGTACTATATCCTAAGCGTGTGAATGTCCTACCTTTTTTAAAAATTGTGTATTCCGTTTCCATGCAACATAGCTCCTCGTATATGAAACTATTCTATACATCAAGTTAATCCACCAAGATTTTTTATTAGCAATAAAAAATAAAGTATTTTTTTGTGTCATTGAAATAAGAAATTAAGTTTTTTGTGTTTATAATTTATTATAAATAGTTGTTTATTTATTTGAAATATTAATGTATTACTTATTTAGCGTACTGTATCCTAAGCGTGTAGATGTCCTACCTTTTTTAAAAATTATCGTATCTCGTACGTTCTTGTATCTCATGTCCTGTATTTGTGCAAACTAGCTTTTGGTACATGAGACTACTCTATACACCAAACTAATCAACTAAGATTTTTTTATTACGAATAAAAATGAAGTTTTTTTTTTTAATTTGCTTTTGTGTCATTGAAATAAGAAATTTAGTGTTTTTTTATTTTTTTTTGTTTATTATAAATAATTGTTTATTTATTTGAAATATTAATGTATTACTTATTTAGTGTTGTCTGTTTTAAGCGAGTGAATGTCCTACCTTTTTTTTTAAATTATCGTACCCGTACGTGCCGTATCTCATGTATTGTTTCCGTGCAACTTAGCTCCTGGTATATAAGACTGCTCTATATACTAAGCTAATCAACTAAGGTTTTTTTATTACCAATAAAAAAAAGTATTTTTAAATTTTTTTTCATTGAAATAAGAAATTAATTTATTTTATTTTATTTTTATAATTTAATAAATTATTATTTATTTATTTATTTGAAATATTAATGTATTACTTATTTGTGTAATATGTCTTAAACACATGGATGTCCTACTTTTTTAAAAATTATTGTATCTCATACATTCCAATTTATATTTTTAAATTGCTTATATATTGTTTATTTAATAGTAATGTATTGTATATTCAAATTCTTTTTAAGCGTGTGGATTACTTATTAATTTTTTTTAAGAAGAAATAAATTTATATTAATATATTAAATGCTAAAGATAATCTTTTTTTTTTATAGATATTATCTTGATAGAGGGATTATCAGAAACTATAAAACAACTGATCTTTTTACAATCCTTACAATTGTGCTAAATTGTGTGAATTCTAACATCTGTCATTCTATAATCCAAAAAAATGTCAAGTGGTAAACTGTGCTAATTATATTTGATTTCCATATAAAGCAAACTACCTTGCTTTTATATATTAATAGTGTTAGAACCCGCGCAATGCGCGGAGCAATATTAAAAGATGAAATAATCTTTTATAACATCATTCAAAAATAGTAAAATTATATAATAAAATAATAAATTGTATCTTATTGAGATATGATGAAAAGTTGCAATGCTAAGATATGACTTTTTTAAGCATCATGCGAAGCCTTTCATAAGGTATGCAATAGCAAAAGTTATGCATGGTGTGAACTATATAAAAAAAAAATCCATCCACATTATTAATGTATTTTTCAATAGTGATAATTTTGATAATTTAAATAATTATATCGAGATAAGAAATTAAATTTTTTTATTTTATGTTTATGATTTATTATAAATGATTGTCTATTTATTTGAAATATTAATATATTACTTATTTAGTTTAGTGTGTCCTCAGTATTTGGATATCCTGTTTTTTGAAAAATTATCATATCATGTACATTTCCGTATCTTGTCTGCTGTGTCCGTGCAACCTAACTCTTGATATATGAGACTACTACGTACACTAAGCTAATCGACTAAGATTTTTTTTATCACTAATAAAAAATAAAGTATTTTTTAAATTTTATTTTTGTGTCATTGAATAGGAAATTAAAAATTTTTTTGTTTTATGTTTATAATTTATTATACATGATTGTTTATTTATTTAAAATATTAATGTATTACTTATTTAGTGTAGTCTATCCTAAGTGTGTAGATGTTCTCCCTTTTTTAAAAATTATTATATCCTTATATTTCTGTATCTTGTGTCTTGTATGTGTGCAACCTAACTCCTAGTATATGAGACTACTTTATATACCAAGCTAATCAACCAAGATTTTTTTCTTATTATCAATAAAAAATGAAGTATTTTTTTAATTTGTTTTTGTATATAGAAATAAAAAATAAAATATTTTTATGTTTATAATTTATTATAAATGATTGTTTATTTATTCGAAATATTAATGTATTACTTATTTAGTGTAATGTGTCCTAAATATATATCGTATTCGTACATTCTCATATCTCATGTTCCCTGTTCATGCAACCTAGCTTCTAGTAAATGAAACTACTCCATACACCAAGCTAATCAACCAAGATTTTTTCTATTACCAATCAAAGATGAAGTGTTTTTTTTTTATTTTGTTGTTGTCTCGTTGAAATAACAAATTCAGTATTTTTTATGTTTATGATTTATTATTACTTGATTATTTATTTATTTGAAATATTAATGTATTATGAATAACCATTAGTCTTATTTTTTAATTTATTTGAAATATTAATGCATTACTTATTTAATATAGTGTCTCATAAGCATATGGATGTCCTACTTTTTAAAAATTATCGTATCCGTCTGTTTCCGTATCTCGTGCCCCTGTTTATGCAACCTAAGTCCTGGTATATGAGATTACTACATACACCAAGCTAATCAACTAAGGTTTTTTTTATTACAATAAAAAATGAATTGTTTTTTTTTTTTTGTTTTTGTTTCATTGAAATGAGAAATTAATTTTTTTTATTTTATGTTTATTATTTAATATAAATAATTATTTATTTATTTGAAATATTAATGTATTACTTATTTAGTGTTGTGTATCCTAAGCGTGTGAATGTCCTACTTTTTAAAAGTTGTCTTATCTATACTCGGCATGGCCTGTTCAATGAACCGCCAGTCCCGGTTCATTGAACCGCCGGTTCAAGATGTTTAAAATTTTGAACCGGAACCAACCCTTAAACCTCCGGTTCCAGTTCCAGCACGGTTCGAATTATGATTCCGATTCGGTTCTGGTATTACACAAATTTTAAAAAAATAATAAAATTTTGATTCCGAATACATAAATAAATAATAATTTTAAAATATTTAGATTTTATTAACTAAATAAATTATTATAAAATTTTAAAAGAAAAACTTCTATTAACTTAGAACTATTATTACATTAAATTTACAAACTTTGCTAACTCACTAATATAGAAAATTATAATTTTTTTATTTTGGGCTTGAATTAAATTAAAATTGAAAATTTTTAATTTAATTGCCTACGTATCCTGTTGGAAATTAGAGGAAATCAAAGCCCACATAGTTCTTTTTTTTATTACAATGGAAAATTATCTCCCAATTATTACAATTAATTTTAGTCATCGGTGCCACTAGTCCCCGTTAATGAGCCGGAATCATCACCGTCGCTTGAATTTTGTTGGTCTTGAGTTCTCAATGCCACTCTAGTCCAATCGTCAACACATTCTTGCATTTCCACATTATTTGGCGATAATCTTGATCGTGTTGGATCTAAAATTTGTCCACCCGCACTAAAAGCTTGTTCCACTGCAACAGTAGAAATTGGACAAGCAAGAATATCTTTTGCAATTGAAGCTAAGACTGGAAAGCGATTTGCATGCTTCTTCCACCAACCCAAAATGTCAAATTTTGTTGAGTCTTCATCCGCATCATCACCTAAAAACTCAAAATCTGTGCTAATATATGTCTCAATTTCTGTGTATGAATGTGGATCCTACCTTGGTTTTTTTTTTTTTTTTTTTTTTTGAAACATTTTGCATGAAAGTAAATTGTGTAGAATGAAATTTAGTGGATTGTGTAGTTTGTGGATGTGATACTTGAGGAACAGGAGATACTAATTTAGAATACTCATTATACAATTGACGGACATACCTTAAAACATTATTAGTAAGAGAAAAATAATCTACTTCAATATTAAAAGATCCATAATAAAAACGAAAAAATTCTTCTAATGCAACTAACTTAAATCTAGGATAAAGAAAAAATGCAACTAAATTTAAATCCGGAATTTCAGTATAATATTTTAACCATTTAGTTTTCATCATTAATATACATTCTTGTAAATCATCATCATTTTCATTTTCAATTATGGCACTACTTATGGCCAAACAATGAAATGGAAATAAATGGGAAGTTGGATAATAAACACCACTAAAAATTCTTGTACAATTTTCAAAAACTTGCAACATATCTAATATTTTTTTACAAATAGTCCGATAAAGTTGAAAATGTGATGCATGCAATTGCATAAATGAAGAAAGAATATCTTTATATTCATAAAACTCATTTAACATTTTATAAGTTGAATTCCACCTAGTAGAAATATCTCTTGAAAATTTTTTATATTTTTTTTCCATAGAGTGACAAAAATTTTTAAATTCTTTTCTAACATATCCATGTGTTCATAAATGATTTAAAGCATTTTTTATTGGATGTAAAAATACATTTAATGTTGTTAATGCATCTTGAACACATAAATTTAAAATATGACATGCACATCTAGTGTGAAAAAATTGTCCATCAAATTTAGGTTGGCAAAGAATTTTTAATTCATTTATTGATGCCGTATTTGCACTAGCATTATCAAAACCAATTGTAAAAATTTTTTTAGTCAAACCATATTCTTCTAAAATAATATTTAACATGGTAAAAATATTATGGGCGGTGTGAGGGTCATCAAAAACTCTAAGTGCAATAATTCTTTTTTAAATTTTCCATTCATTATCAATCCAATGGGAAGTAACACACATATAAGAATGAGTTTGCCAAGCATCACACCAAATATCACAACAAATACCAATTTTACCATTAAAATTTGCAAATAGATTTTTTAAAATTTCTTTTTCTTTAAAATAAATAGATAAAATAGTCCTTTTAAGTGTATTTCTAGGTATTTTTTTTGCTAAGGGATTTAATGTTTTTTTTACAATAGTTATTAAATCCAATTTTTTCACCAAATGAAAAAGATAATCGTTCCATACAAACCATTTTAGCCATTTCAATTTTATTAGTTTCATCACTATATTTAAATAAAGGAGTGTTAGGATCGCCATACCTTGATGACGATAATTGAGTTTGAGTTACATCCATTCCTACCTCACTTGGATGATGTGATTTTAAATGCCTATTGAGAGTGCCATAGCCTCCTCCAAGCTTGAATGCATATTCTTTTTTGCAATAATTACATCGAACCGCATTGATTTCTCCGTTATTTGAACAATTTTTGCAAAGTGCTTCTTGAAAATATCTGATTTTGGTGGTTTACCTATTGAAATATTAGGAGATGTTGCTTCTTCCTGTGGTGGATGACGACGAATATAACGTTCCTCAACTAGAGTTTGATATTGAACTTCATCATTAAATTGTGGTGAAAAATTAATCAATGGATCGTTTGAATCAATTTCTTCCACGCTTTGAGCAACTCGCTTTCCCTTGGAGTTGAAGCTTTGTGAATTGTGTGCCATATTTTTGAATGGAATTATGGAAAAAATATGAATAAATGGAATATAAAATTAACGGAATGAGTTGGAAATTATTATTTCCAAATACTAAGAAAATTATTAAAAAAATCAAATGAAATAAATCTATGAATGGAAAAATTGAGATTAGAAGGAATTTAGAATTGGATGTATGAAAATAAAAAATAAACAATAGATAATTTCAATATTAAGAAAAATAAAGCAATAGAAAAAATAATGAACTATGTAAATTTGAGAGAATTTTGATTGAGAATAAGAGGAGAGTTAGGATATAATTGGTTGTAAAAAAAAAATCATCAACTCATCATATTTATAAATATTTTGCATTTATTAGTTTCCCAAATTGTCCCTTATAACAGAAAAATAACAACTATATTTTTGGATAATTTAGTAAATTATAATAAATAATTAATTAATTAATTAAAAATGAATAAAATTTATTTACCAAAAACAAAAATTAAAAGTCACCTCAAGGCTCAAACTAGCCGTTTGTACCTTCTTTTATACACATAAAATTATTTTTTCTTTTTACAAATCAACTATTCATGTACCATTTTTTGTACAAATTAAATCAAATCATGTGTACTTTTTTTCACCACTTTTTATAAATTATGTACCATTGTGTACTTATCTTCACCAAAAATCAAATCAAGTAAACTACAATCAAATCAAGTGATATAAATTTTTTTATAAAAAATTTAAAAAAATTTTAAGTTACAAATAATTTTGTTTGTACGTCTGGTTCGAACTGGACCAAAACTGCCGATTCCGGGCCCGTTCAGGTTCATTTTTTAACATTCACATGAACCTTAAGCGGCCCTTGAACCGCCGGTTCTGGTTCAAAATTTTGAACCGCCAGTTCCGGTTAGAACCGAACCGGTGGCCATGCCTAATCTATACGTTCTCGTGTCTATGTCCTGTGTTCGTGCAACCTAACTCGTAGTATATGAGACTACTCTATACACCAAGCTAATCAACCAATATTTTTTTTATTACCAATAAAAATAAAGTGTTTTGTTTTTAAAATTTATTTTTACGTCATTAAAATAAGGAATTAAGTATTTTTTATGTTCATGATTTATTATAAATGATTATTTATTTATTTGAAATATTAATGTATTACTTATTTAGTGTAGTGTATTCTAAGTATGTGGATGTCATACTTTTTTAAAAATTATCATATCTCGTACGTTTCTGTATTTCATGTCTCGTGTTATGCAATCTAACTCTTGATATATGAGACTACTCCATACACCAAGCTAATCAACCAAGATTTTTTTTTTATTACCAATAAAAAATAAGTTTTTTTTTTAATTTATTTTTTTGGCATTGAAATAAGAAATTAAATATTTTTTGTTTTATGTTTATGATTTATTATAAATGATTATTGATTTATTTGAAATATTAATATATTACTTATTTAGTGTAGTGTGTTCTAAGCGTGTGGATGTCCTACTTTTTTAAAAATTATCATATTCGTACGTTCCTCTATCTCGTGTTCTATGTCCATACAACCTAACTCTTAGTATATGAGACTATTCCATATACCAAGCTAATCAATCAAGGTTTTTTTTATTACCAATAAAAATGAAGTGTTTTTTTTAATTTGTTTTTGTGGCATATAAATAGTATTTGTTTATGGTTATGATTTATTATAAATGATTATTTATTCATTTGAAAATTAATGTATTACTCATTTAGTGTAGTATGTCCTAAGTATGTAGATATCTTACTTTTTAAAAATTGTCATATTCATTCATTTCCATATCTTGTGTCCCGTATTCGTACAACCTAGCTATTGGTATATAAAACTATTCAATATACTAAGCTAATCAATTGAGGTTGTTTTTATTAGCAATAAAAAATGAAATTTTTTTTTCAATTTGTTTTTGTGTCATTGAAATAAAAAATTAAATTTTTTTATTTAATGTTTATTATTTATTATAAATGATTGTTTATTTATTTGAAATAAATAAATAATAGTAATGTATATGGATGTCCTAAGCAATGGATATTGATGTTCTAAGTATATGGATGTCCTACTTTTTAAAAGTTGTTGTATCTATACGTTCTTGTGTCTCGTGTCCCGTGTCCGCGCAACCTAGCTTCTGATATATGAGACTACTCCATACACCAAGCTAATCAACCAACATTTTTTCTTATTACCAATAAAAATGAAGTGTTTTGTTTTTAAATTTCATTTTTATGTCATTGAAATAAGAAATTAAGTATACATTACTATTGGTCTAATTGAGAGAGAGAAAACGTCAAAATATAATTGATTGGTAAATGTTAAAATATAAAAAAAATAACAAGTTGTAAGTATATATTATTGTTGGTCCCTATCGTAGAATATGTAAAGATCTAGTTTGATTGATTTTGTAGAAAACGTTTGTGATAATTAATTGTCGGTCCCTACTTTTCTATTTTTGGTTTTTTAATTAATAATTAATGAAACTTGTTAGTCCTGACTATTCCTCTTTACACGTAGCAATTTTTGAGGCTTACACTTGATTTCCATATAATGCAAACTGCTCTACTTTTATATATTATAATAGATATAGATTTTTCAATAGTAATAATAATTTTGAGAATTTAACTAATCATATTGAAATAAGGAATTAAGTATTTTTTTTAATTTTATGTTTATTATTTATTATAAATAATTATTTATTATTATCATATCTTGTACGTTCTCGTATCTCATGTCCCGTGTCTTTGTAACTTAGCTTTTGGTATATAAGACTACACTTACGTAAAGGTAATCATTAAAGTAAGAAATTAAATATTTTATTTTATAGTTTAGGTTATATATATTTAATTTTAATTTTAATTTAAACTAATTATATTAAAATAAAAAATTAAGTATTTTTATCTTATATTTTTTATTCATTATAAATATTGTTTTATTTATTATCACGTTCCGTATCTCATGTCACGTATCCGTGCAATCTAACTCCTAGTATATAGGACTTTTCCATACACCAAGGTAATTATTAAAATAAGAAATTAAGTATTTCTTATTTTGTGGCTTGAGTTATTTTCATTTTAATTAAATTTTAATTTAAACTAATTATATTAAAATAAAAACTTAAGTATTTTTTATTTTATGGTTTTTATTTATTATAAATGATTATTTATTTATTATCATATATCCCGTACATTCCGTATCTCGTGTCCCGTATCCGTGCAACTTAGCTCCTGATGTATAAGACTATCACATACACTAAGGTAATCATTAAAATAAGAAATTAAGTATTTCTTATTTTATGACTTGGATTATTTATATTTTAATTTAATTTAATGCACTATCTTGATGAGATATAACTAATAGATATTTTCATAATAAGGACATTATCTAAAAATATAAAACAACTTATCTTCTTATAATTGCTGTCATTACACTTTATCTTTTTACAATCATGCTAAATAATTATTGTCCTCCTCATACTTGGTAATTTCACTTGGTAATTTCAGAGGCTTATACTTGGTTTCTATATAATGCAAACTGCTCTGCTTATATATATATATATATATATATATATATATATATATATATATATATATATGTTCTGCATGTGTTTCCCTGAGATATTAGGGTAATAGAAAACATAAATCAAAGTTTTTTATATATATAAAAAAAAAAAAATGTTTCAACACTTGAGTGATATCTGGATTAACACCAATTTGTTGCATCGTATAATATTAAGCATCATAATCATCAGATACTATTAATGTTTCAGCCACGGTTTATTACAAGTTATATTGATGGTTAACCAAATCATTGGACTATTATTCAACTATTCTATTGCTAATTTTATTAATAGTTTTATTGGATTGTTTTTTAGGATTTTAGTAAATTAAATTAATAAAAAATAATTAACCTCTTGTGTGATGAAATAATTTTTACTAATTGACATTCAGAAGCCAAAATATTTTAGATATGATAAAATATTAAAAATTTTCTATATTAGTTAAAATATTAGTAATAATTTAGTTAAAATATTTTTAAATTTAATTAGAAAAGAAACTGATAACATGACCAACAATCAAAATTTGTCATTATCAAGTTTCACCGTGTCATTTTTCTCCATTCGTTATAGTCTTGTTCAGCGATTGCTTTTAAACTAATTTTTAGCGTTTTAACCAAGTCAAAACTCTATTTTTATTAATTTTAATATTCAGTAACATAATTTTTATAATAGATTTTAGAACCTTTTGAAGATTTTGCGGAATTCATTTGCAAATCCAAAATTTTATGATTGGAATGAAAAAGAACACAGATTTGAATTGAATTCTATTTTATGATTGGAAAGAAAAAGAACACAGATTTGAATTAAATTCTATGAAATTAGTAAAGCTTAACTCAAATTCTATTAAAATTATTAGAATTTGTAAATGAATTTCACAAATTAAACCACTAAAATTTATATTGACCAAACTGCCCTCATTCCTCTTATTTCCTCCTCAATTGCTCATCTTCTACCAATCTCATCCTCAGTCGCTTACCTCCTCCTCAACCATGTCTAAGCATAGGTAAAACACTGAGACACATGTGATAATTATTGTATGTTATTGAAGTTTAAGCTTTATCGAGTTAAAAAGATGTTTTGGAGCTCTGCTTAATTCTCTTTTAACTGAAAGTAATTCTGTTTTCCATCCTTTATTCATTAAGCAAATACATATTTATAGGCTATATAATCTTATAACTAATACTATAAATCAGCAATACAATCGCAAATAATCATAACAGAATATCTTAGTCAATATTTACATATTGACTATCACACCCCCGCAGTCGTAGGGTTAGGAGGACGAACGCTAAGGCTGGTCCTGAAATCTTCAAATAAGACACGTGGTAAGCCCTTGGTGAAAATGCCGGCAATCTGAAACCGAGATGGAAGATGGCGTACACGGATTTCCCCTTTACTAACCTTCTCACGAACAAAATGAATATCAAGTTCAATATGTTTGGTTCGTTGATGTTGAACGGGATTACCAGACAGGTATATGGCACTGATATTATCGCAATGAACCAGTGTTGCTTTGTCGAGTGGTAAATGAAGCTCAAGCAACAAGTTACGGAGCCAACAAGATTCGGATACCACATTGGCAACCCCCCTGTACTCTGCCTCAGCACTAGATTTAGAGATAGTAGGCTGTCTTTTGGAGGACCAGGAGAGTAAGTTGTCTCCGAGGAAAACATAATATCCGGATGTTGAACGTCTAGTGTCTGGGCAGCCGGCCCAATCAGCATCAGTGTATGCAATAAGAGAGTGTAAGGAGGAGGACCTTAGATGCAAACCATAAGCCAGTGTACCCTTGATGTACCGAATAACTCGTTTCAAGGCATTCATATGAAGCTCAGATGGGTTGTGCATAAAAAGACATAATTGTTGTACGGCATAGAAATATCTGGCCTAGTAAATGTCAATTACTGCAATGCTCCGGCCAGTTTACGATAAAGTTGAGGATCAAGGCATAATTTCCCATTAGCAGCACTCATTTTTCCATTAACGGCAACTGGCGTAAAAGAAAGCTTACATTGCTCCATTCCGGCACGTTGTAAGATCTCAGCTGCATATTTTTGTTGAGAGAGGAACAGACCATGTTTAGTATGTGTAACACTAATGCCAAGAAAATAATGCAGCCGGCCCAAATCTTTCATTGCGAACTCTATGCCTAGAAGGTGGATTATGTGCTGTCGAAGTTCACTAGAAGAGGCTGTAAGTATGATGTCATCAACATATAAGAGTAGATATGCAATATTATGACCATGCTTATAAATAAACAAAGAATGATCTACTATGCTATGTTGGAACCCAATCTTCTTGACGAAATTTGTGAATCGCTGATACCAGGCACGTGGTGCCTGCTTCAAACCATAGAGTGATTTCTGTAACAAGCAGACATGATCTGGTTTGCTTAAGTCTCGAAAGCCCAATGGTTGGTGCATATACACGGTTTCAGTCAAATGCCCATGAAGAAAGGCGTTTTTGACGTCTAACTGATGTATCTGCCAAGATTTGGAAACTGCAATACTGAGCACAGTACGAATGGTGGCAGGTTTGACAACTGGACTAAATGTTTCTGCACAATCAATGCCTTCTTTTTGTGAGCGTCCATCACCTACAAGATGAGCTTTGTAGCGCTCAAAAGAACCATCAGAGTTAAATTTATGTCTAAAAATCCACATGGACCGAATGACATTCACATTTGATGGCCAAGGTACCAACACCCAAGTCTTATTCTGAATTAGAGCCTCATACTCATCAGTCATAGCGTTTTTCCAATTCGAATCATTAAGTGCACGGGCTGGATTGGTTGGAAGAGGAGAAAGTGGTGTGTGATGAGTGTGAAAAGCGTGGCTGTACTTTGGATTAGGTTTGGTAATGCCCCGTTGACTGCGAGTAGTCATATTATGTATTCTTTGTGGCGGCACAACAGCTAGAGGGAGAGGGGAATGGTCTGGTTGTGCTAGCGGTGGGTCCAGGGCTGGAGCAGTGGGCAAAAGGTGAGGAGTAGTATTTGGTGGTGAAGCTGGTAGGTGTAGTGGCAAGTGGGCTGGTATGGATGACTGAGGTTGCGGCATAATAGGTGTAGTAGGTGCAGAATTATGTATTTGCTGCAAGAGTACAGGAGATATTGGGGCATCCAAAAAATCATAATGAGAGGGGGAAGATGAATTAATATCAGAAAATGGAAAACTAGATACATCAAATGTTACATGACGAGAAATAATTATTTTCTTTGTTTGAAGATCAAGACACTTGTATCCTCTATGGTTTTTAGGAAACCCAAGAAAGACACATGGTGTAGAACCAGACTGTAACTTATTTAGAGAAGACAACGGTAGCAAAGGGAAACAAGAACACCCAAAAACCCGAAGGTTGGACAACACTGGAACACGCTGATATAAAACATGTATAGGAGTAAGGAAATTCAGATTCTTACACGGCAATATGTTCAAAATATATGTAGCCATATCAAGTGCATGATGCCAAAAAGAGGCAGGAACAGACGAATGCAACAAAAGAGTACGAACTATATTGTTGACTGTTCGAATTTTGCGCTCAGATTTACCATTTTAAGACGAGGTATAAGGACAAGAAAACCAACGAACAATGCCATTCGTTAAACAGAAGTTCTGAAGGGTATGATTATCATATTCTCGTCCGTTATCACATTGTAATTGTTTAATGGAAGTGGAGAACTGTGTTTTAACAAAAGCATAAAATCGAATAAACGTAGACACAACCTGGGACTTATGAGACAACGGAAATGTCCACAAAAAGTTGGTATAATCATCTAAGAACAAGACATAATATTTATGACCACATGAACTTTGAACAGGTGAAGTCCATACATCACTATGGATTATTGCAAAAGGTTGAGAAGTGAAATTCAAAGAATCTAAAAATGGTAAACGTACACTTTTACTAAGTGGACAAGAATTACAAAATGAAAAATTTTCTTTATTACAACCAATGAGATTATTCTTTCGAAGTGAATGAAGAACATTCCCACCTGGATGGCCTAACCGCAAATGCCATAAATTTGGCGAAACAGAACACACAGAAGCAGACTGAACAGTAGGTGCAGAAATATTAAACGGATACAGATCACCAGTACTCTCACATCTCAGAATTTTGGTCCCCGTCGGATATGCCTTCACAGAAAATCCAAAAGGATCAAATTCAACAGACACCCAATTGTCAGTGGTAAACTTTCGAACAGAAATAAGATTCTTTATTATCTTAGGGGCATGTAGAACATTAGATAATTTTAAAGGATGTTTGGCTTTAGTTAGGGGTACGTGCCTTAATCCTCGAATTGGAATAACAGCACCATTACCAACAATTATACCATTATTGGGGCTCAATTGAGAATAAGAAGTGAGCGTACCTTGTTGAGAAGTCATGTGGGATGTTGCTCATGAATCCATAAACCACTGCTCCTCAGGTTGGTGTAAAGGCATGGTGTGGAGTGCTTGATCAATGTCAGTGGGAGCATAACCAGTTGTTGATGAACCAGTAACAGAGGGATGGTAACCCGAAACAGATGGTGTAACAGTTGCGGCATGAAACGCCTGTGGTGAAACCTGAGACGGATGAGGACCCAACACCCCCGGAGATCGAATTTGCCGCACTGGTCTGGAGACCCATGGTGTGGAAGGATATGGGCAAGGCAGTGGTGGCGCCATCCAGGGTTGAGGCGAACTCCAATTGCTCCAAACCGGGTATTGCCAATAGGATTGCTGCGGAAAAGAGAGGGGCACGAAAGACTGCTGTGGAAATCGTGAATTTGGGCGATAACTATTATTCGACCCATTGCTGTTATTATTTTGGCCCCCTTTCTGTTTTCCCATGTGCCGCTTGCCTTTTGAAGAAGCCCTAGAATTTTCCCCATTAGGATGGGACCCACTGGACTCTGTATCCACCCTCATCAGCATAGCAGTATGCGAAGATGTATTATTTTCTTGCTTCAGCCGTTCTGCTTTCGTGGTCTCTTCTAACAGGAGCATCGATCGAACTTGGGAAAAGGAAGGCATGGGGTTTTTGTTCTGAACAACTGTTACGAAACTCTCGTAAGCTTCGGGAAGACCGGTTAGGAGTCGAAGAACAAGACGATGATCAGAAACTCGTTCTCCAACATTTGCGAGTTGATCAGCCAACACTTTGAGACGCCGTGTATAAGTTTTAGCATCCGAAAAATCACGGTGATGAGTATTGGCAAACTCAGTCTCCAAATGAATGGCACGAGCAGTTTTGTTATCCTGAAATAAATCAGCCAGATGAGTCCACGCATCCAAGGCAGTGTCATCAGAGCTTATAATATTATTTAGAAGATCATTGGATATCCTACTATATATCCATTGTCGAACAATATTATCAATTCGACTCCAAGTGGCTTGCTCCTCTACAGATCGAACAATCGGAGTTGTAACCGGTGTAATGTGATCATGGGTGAGGGTAGCTTTGGTATGAATAGTGAAGAGTGTTGCCCAATTGCTGTATTGAGCGGACTCATAAACAAGAGTTAGAGGAACGGCTGTTTTGATATTGGTAATAGTGGTGGCTGGATGCACCTTGTCAGCCATTGAAAGGAAAGAAAATAGTAAGAAAGAAAGCAGGGAAAGAAGAAGAAGGAGAAAGAAGGGTATCACCTAAAGCTCTGATACCATGAAAGTAATTATGTTTTCCATCCTTTATTCATTAAGCAAATACATATTTATAGGCTATATAATCTTATAACTAATACTATAAATCAGCAATACAATCGCAAATAATCATAACATAATATCTTAGTCAATATTTACATATTGACTATCATTAACGTACCGTGTTGAATTTATCCATCCTAAGGAGAACAATCAGTTATTTTCGTTGAAAGATGAAAACTATTTTGGTGTTTCCATTAGCAAATATGGTTACGTTTAACACAAGCACACATGCATAAGTGATGATGGACTGCATTGTCTCTTAACTTTATATTTGTTTTAGCATTTATCAATTTCTAGTCTTTTTCAGTCTTGGCAGTAATGTTTTCCTTGGTGGACTTGGACTCTCGACCCAAATTAAGATCAATATCATTCTTTCTAGCTTAGACTTAAAACATAAATTTTCAAAATTTAATTACCTAATTAATTAGGGGTTGTGTGGGTGTATTTATTTATATGAAATTTATTATTTATATTTTAACAAAATAACAAGTTATTATATTGTGTACAATAAATATAATTAGTGTCTTTATTAAATTATTATATCAAGGGCATTTTAGAAAATAAAGACAAATAAATTTTCATTTGAGAATTTATTCCAAACATGATTTTGCAGAATTCAATTAAATGCCTTTTTTTTAAAAAAATTTGCATACCAAACATGATAAATTCATTTAAAATGAATTCTGCAACCATAATTCATTTGCTCCAAACGGAGTATTAGAAATTGAGTGAGTTTTTAATGAAACGATAAACATTCTATTGTCAAACATTTCATAGGGATTACTTAAAATTTTTTTGATAATCATACCCATTATTTTATTCCTCCAAATTCAGCTAATTAAACAACTAATGTCATTTTTTGTTCTTTTAAATTAAATAACTATTTTTACTGAACATTTTTAATATAAACTGCTATATAAAGAGCTAGCAGCTAAAAGCTGATAGCTAACAACTATTACAATAGTTAATATTGTCGAATAGTTAATATATATAAGGATCGAAACACTCATTTGGGTTAGATTCATGAAATTATTTTGTGGGTTGCCATTTAAATTTTATTATGAGGTAAACTTAAGAAAACCTTATTTGACTCCATTTTAAGAAAAAAAACAAATACAATAATCAATGAAACCAAGGAGAACTAAGGGACTAAATTTTTTCGTTTAATGATCAGTTATTTGGCCTTAATTAATATTCAATCCAATGAAAATAGAATTTAAGATGAAGAGATGATATTTATCAAAGCAACAAAGAAAGCAATTAAATAAAACCCTAAACTGTAATATCCTCAACTTTGTAGTTCCTGCTATTCTAGCTTCTTTTTGATGAATTCGATTGTCCGAATGAAAGGAAAACTTAGAATAATGGGAAACACTATATATTGAGGATGTGTATATTAATTAAATAGTAATTAATGTGATTACAAATCAATTAAATTGATTAAAGGAAATTAAAAATGAGTTAAAAAGGAATGACTTCTTGGAGTTAAAAAGGAATGACTTCTTGGTAAAGCACGAGTTTACCCAAAAAGCCCGAAAAATGGTAAGTTCAGTATGACCTTGCTTAAGTGGGGTTTAGAATATTAAATACACTTGGTTGATACCTAGTAGGACTAAAGTGAAGTGATTAAAAAGATTAGAGTGCCAAAGGATGAAGGGAAAACAAAAGGGAGGATTATAGTGCAATTTTCATTTAAAGGACATGGAAGGAATTTTTAATAATTTTTAGTATATATTATTATGAAGAGGTGGAGATAACCATGCCATTTTCCACCCATTTTTACAGCCCACGTTGGTCAAGAAGAGAGGAGGAGAGTTTTGATTACAAATCAAGCAAAAAGGAGGTGAAAATCAAGGAATTTTCAAGTAATTCTTAAGAAAAGGTTAGTTATCTTCACTTCCTCCTTCTTTTCTATGGATTAATTTTTGAATTCCATGAACTTTGAAGTGAGGTGCTTGCTTGTTCATTCTGATTTGGTGAAGATGAAGTGATTAGAATTGAGTTTAAGGTGATTTAAGAAGATTGAAACTAGTTATGCATGAATTCAAAGTCTAATTTGCATAATTCACCAAGATGGATGATTTTGAGTTTGTATTTGATATGCCATGACCTAGGGATTCTGATATATCTTATATTATGATGTTATGTAAGTAATATAAGGGTTGAATTGCATGAATTTGTGCTGGAAGTGAGTTGAGAATGCTTAAGTAAACATATCATTGTTGGACCTGTTACAGTTGGGCTGTCTGAACTTTAGCTTCTATAATTGACCTGTTTGACTAAGCAAATGAACTCCAAAATTCATGAAATTTTATATGGATATAGGCTGAGATGTTGGGTAGGTCGTGTTAAAAGGGAAAGGCCATTGGATAAAAGGAAAAGGAGTTATAATTAAATCAATGCAGGCTGCTCAGCATGACAAAAACTGAAATTCAGATTCTATAATTATATCATTTGAAAATGCAAATGAGCTTTAAAAATTATGAAATTTTACAGGGAAGTACTCTAAGATGTTGGGAACATGCTGTAAAAATTTCAGGGCAAATGAAAATGAGGAAATTGAGATATAGCCAACGGAATGCAAGCTGCTCATATGCTGAAATTCTGCATTTCATAAACATTGAATGAATTTAGCATGCCATTGACTTCTATTGTTTTAATTATGAGTAGTATGTGTCTAGGATGTGGTTAAGTGTTGGATATGAAGTGTTTCATGCTTAAACTAAGGTCATATGACACTTGGACAAGCATAGTGAAAATGAAAGAAAAAGCATGACACAACATTCTAATGCTTAATTTGCAGCCCTATAGAAGTGCATGTGTGTATATTGTGTAGTATGAAGTTAATATGAGTATTAATCTCATGCTACAGCTTCTGAGAGAAAGGGAGTTGAGGAGAGGGCGGTTGCTAGAGGAAAAAGGCTAGGGGAGCCTTCTAGCTCAGGTTAGTGTACTATGCCTTTCCTACTTTTATTTAAACAAAATGATATTGATTTTGCAAAATATTTTCAATGGATTTACTTTATGAATCATAATTAATGATTTCATAAGTTTTTAAAGAACAAAGCTTATTTTGAAAGCATACTACCTAATAACATATGTAAATGAATTTTATACTTCTTATACCTTGAAAGAGGAGAATGTTGGCCAATTGATAACTGTAGTATGAGGGGTGGCCGTGATTGAATGATTTTAGTAGTGTTTGCGAAATGAAATGTTGCCCACAGTGATTTTAATATTATTACATGAATGGAATGGTTTAAAAGTCTTACAGCTGATATAGACATGGTTATTGCCCCGAATTGTTGGATTTAATTTTCTATTGTGGGCTTAATATGTAAAATTAAATATGTACAGCAGTCTAATTGTAAAGTCAATTTCAAATGTGGTCTTGATTGTGAATAATTGACTATTGAGGTATCAACTAATTATAGATATTAAGTGTAGAGACCATTATATAATTCCTATTTCGTTAAAGGACCGAAATAGGAATTGTACTAACCCTACAGGTATATAAAGGTCGTGGTCCCCAGAGGAGTTGAATACGATTCAGTTTTACGTTCCTTTCGTATTGCTTCCGCTAAATCGATTCTTCAATTCTCTGGAAGGCTGCAAACCTAATTCTATACATCAAGATCGACGAACAACGATGTCAGGTACGCAACCTTTTCTTATTCAATCTATTTTGTTGAATCTAGTGGTTTGCACGATCTAGGTTATTATTGAATTATTTGAGATTAATTCTTAACAAGTGGTATCAGAGCCGAGTCCTCGTTCCTCTAGCCGGTGGTGGGGCAAACCTCAGCGAGGACGCTGAGTCCCTATGGGGGGTGACTGTGAGGGATCTAAGCCTACAGTGCACCTAGGCGAATCCCACATCGGTTAAGTGCGAGGTGTAAGTGATGTACATAAGAGGGGTGGTGCCTTGAATGGTTGGACGCGTTTTGGTGGTGAAATGGCTGGAGAGTTGGAAGAACTCCAGGGTTAAGCGTGCTCGCTTAACGGAAATCCTAGGATGGGTGACCTCCTGGGAAGTTTCCCATTTCCCCCAAGAACAAAACCGTGAGGGTGACCTCGTACGGAAGGGCCCAAAGCGGACAATATTCAGCCATGTCAAGGGCCATGACAAGTGGTATCAGAGCCTTGTGCATAATTGCTAGATTTTAGATTGGTTTTTCGTATTTTTTTTATTTATTTGTTTACCCTACTGTTTATAGATTGAGGGTTTTGTTTAATAATAAAAAAAAATGTATATATATATTTTTGTTCTCACTGTTCTTCGGATTCCCAAGAACAGGTAAGAGGTTTTGAACTAACGCCATTAACGATTAATTGTTCGTTTGGTATTTTTTTTTTTTTCTTTGCTGGCTGGATCTTGTTAAAAAAAAAAAAAAAAAAACCTCCATTGTTGGCGGCGGAAAGGGGCTGGAACCTGTTATTTTCGTCCCTTATCGTTTTGTTTTTTAGGTTAGGGATGGAAAATAACAGTTAGGTCCCTGGAAAATTTCATATTAGATCCCTAATTTTATGTTTTTTTCGTATTAGTCCCTTAATTTTCTGTAATTTCATATTGGTCCCTTAATTTTCTGTAACTTCAGATTAGGTCCTTTAATTTTCTGTAACTTCAGATTAGGTCCCTAAATTTTCTGTAACTTCAGATTAGGTCCCTAAATTTTCTGTAATTTCAGATTAGGCCCTAAATTTTCTGTAATTTCAGATTAGGCCCTAAATTTTCTGTAACTCCAGATTAGGCTTTAATTTTCTGTTTTCTTTCGATTAGACCCTGAACTTTATTTATTCAAATATATTTAGTCCTATTTTATAATTTAGTCTCAAATTTAGTGACTTAAAGACTAGATTATAATTTTTTTTTGGACTAAATAATTTTAGATTATTAAATATTTAGACAATCAATTCATTTAATTGCAATTGTTTTGTTTTAATTACAATTAAATGATTTAATTTGTCGACTTGAGATTAAATTTTGGAGTGATTAAGTCCCTATTGTGTTTGATATTTGTTAAAATAAATTGATTTGATCAATAAGTCACCAAAGTGACCTCTATTGCTTGAATTGATTTATTTTAGAATATTAGACAGGTGTATTAGAATTCGTTGCGGATAGTTAATCGGCCCAAAGGAAGATTGCTATCTGGCTGAGTTTTGAATACATGTTTGGCAATAAATATGTGATAATTGTTTGATTATTTTCCATGACAATGATATATCGGCCCAAAGGAAGATTTATTATTTGTCAGGACTATGTTATCAATATTTGATTGCTGCATTGAGATACTAATTACAAGTTAATGTTTTACATCCAAAGATGAGAATATTAATGTTGTGTCTGTATCTTATTTCCATTTTTTAATCTCTACTTATGTGAATTGTTTCATTTGTGGATTGTGAGCTTATACTTATCTATTTGTTTATTTTCTCTGATGTTAGCTAACATGTCATTTAATCCTGATTGTGTCCCTAAACTTGAGGGATCAAATTTTGAGTCTTGGAAATCAGATATTATGATCTTTCTGGGCTGTATGGATTTGGATCTTGCATTCAGGATGGACGAACCTGCTCCTCTTACTGATACGAGCACTGATGTTCAAAGGGTTCAGTATGAGAAGTGGGAGCGTTCTAATCGCTTAGGTCTAATGATCATGCAGAAAGGAGTCCCAGAACATGTTCGAGACTCTGTCTCAGCTGAAAAGAACAATGCTCAAAACTATCTTGCCGAGCTGGAGAGGGCTTATGTCAAGAATGACAAAGCCGAAGTGGGAACACTTTTAGGAAAATTAACCTCCATGAAGTTTGCTGGCAATGGTGGTGTTCGGGAGCATATTCTTAGCATGTCTCAGATTGCAAAGAGACTGAAGGCGCTGGGTATGGCTTTACCAGATGACCTTTTAGTCCATTTGGTTATGAATTCTCTTCCTTCTCAGTATGGACAAATTAGGACTTCCTATAATTGTCAGCCGAATAAATGGACTCTTAACGAGCTCATTTCTCATTGTGTTGATGAGGAGGAAAAGATGAATTCTAACAAAAGAGAGAGTGCACATTTTGTTTCTTCAGCTGGGAAGGGTAAGAACAAGAAAAGAAAGAGGCCTTCTGCAAAGCCTGTTGAAAAGGCTATTGAGAAACCTGCTGCTGCTACTGCTGTAGATCCAGTACAAAAGAAGCCTTATGTGCCAAAATGCTTCTTTTGTGGAAAGACGGATCACTTGAGAAAGGACTGTCCTAAATTTGCTATTTGGCTTGCAAAGAGGGGTAAGTACCTTGTTTTAGTCTGTTGTGAAGTTAATTTAACTTCAGCTCCTAAAAACACTTATTGGATGGATTCTGGTGCTACCGCTCATATAAGTGTTTCATTGCAGGGCTGCCTCAACTACAGAAAGCCAACTGACGGTGAAAGATACGTCTATGTGGGAAATGGCGATCTGGTTGAAGTAGAGGCAATTGGACATTTTAGATTATGTTTAAGTACTGGCTATTTTTTGGATCTTATAGATACTTTTGTTATTCCCTCTTTTAGAAGGAATTTGATTTCTGTTTCCTTTTTGGACAAATCTGGTTTTCATTGTTCTTTTGGAGACAGTGTATTCACTTTATCTATGAATTCAAAAGTTTTGGGTACTGGTTGCTTGAATGAATGTGATAATCTATATATGTTAGACATTGATACTAGTTATCATGAATCCCTGCATGTTACTACAAGAGGTACCAAAAGAAAGTTGAATATTGATAACTCAGCTGTACTTTGGCATAGACGTTTGGGTCATGTATCCAAATCAAGAATTGAGCGTCTTGTTTCTGATGGTATCTTAAATACACTTGATTACACAGGTTTGGATTCTTGTATTGAGTGTATTAAAGGAAAACAGACTAAACAAAAGAGACTAGGTGTCATTCGGTCATCCAATGTTTTAGAACTGACTCATACAGATATTTGCGGTCCATTCCATATTGCAGCTAGAAATGGCCAAAGATATTTTATATCATTCATTGATGACTATTCTCGTTATGGTTACTTATATCTCATTCATGAAAAATCTGAGTCTTTGGACGTGTTTAAATCTTATAAAGCCGAAGTTGAAAATCAACTAGGAAAGAAGATTAAATCTGTTCGATCTGACCGTGGTGGTGAATATTATGGTAAATATGACGGTTCAGGCGAACAACGTCCAGGACCTTTTGCGCTTTTCCTACAGGAATGTGGAATTGTCCCTCAATATACAATGCCTGGTACTCCCAGCATGAATGGTGTATCTGAGAGACGTAATAGGACTCTTATGGATATGGTAAGGAGTATGATTAGTCATTCTACTTTACCAGAGTCTCTGTGGGGTGAAGCGTTAAAGACAGCAGCTTATCTTCTCAATAGGATTCCATCTAAAGCAGTTGCTAAAACACCTTATGAACTTTGGACTGGACATAAGCCTAGTCTAAAGCATCTTCATGTTTGGGGATGTCCAGCTGAAGCAAGGCCTTACAAGCCGAATGAAACAAAACTGGACTCCAAAACTATCAGCAGCTACTTTGTTGGATATTCTGAGCGGTCTAGGGGTTACAAGTTTTATAATCCTACTTCCAGAACTTTTTTTGAAACGAGAATTGCAACATTTTTTGAGGATGTTGATTTTGGAGGGAGAAATAAAGAAAGAAACATTGTCTTTGAAGAGGAACCAAGTAAGGATGATTCGGTTCTCATTCCTTTTGTTGTTTCTGATAGCGTACAGACTCCAGTTGCTCCTGTAACTATTCAAGATCCAATTCAAGACAATGCTATTCTTCCTCAAGAACAAATTCAACAACCTCAAGAATTAGAGCCTGTTCAAATGCCTTTGAGGAGATCTACTAGGGAGAGAAGAAGTGCTATTCCAGATGATTATATAGTGTTTCTTCAGGAACATGAGGATACTGTAGACATGATAGATGATGATCCAGTTAGTTTCTATCATGCCATGCAGAGTTCTGACTCTCATAAGTGGATTGAGGCAATGAACGAAGAGTATAAGTCTATGCAAGACAATCAAGTTTGGGATCTTGTTCAATTACCTGAAGGAAAGAAACCCATTGGTTGCAAATGGATATTTAAAACCAAAAGGGATTCTCAAGGTAATGTGGAAAGATATAAAGCACGTCTTGTAGCAAAAGGCTTTACTCAAAAGGAAGGGATTGACTATAAAGAAACCTTCTCTCCAGTTTCTTCGAAGGATTCTTTTAGGACAATCATGGCCTTAGTTGCAAATCTTGATCTTGAGCTTCATCAAATGGATGTTAAGACTGCGTTTCTCAATGGCGACATTGATGAAACAATATATATGGTGCAACCAGAAAATTTTGTAATTGGAGATCCAAAACATCTGGTATGCAAATTAAAGAAATCCATTTATGGACTCAAGCAAGCTTCTCGTCAATGGTACTTTAAGTTCAACCAAGTAATTGTCTCGTTTGGCTTTGAGGCAAATACTGTTGAAAATTGTGTGTACCATAAGTTCAGTGGGAGTAGGTTTATCTTTTTGGTCTTATATGTGGATGACATACTTCTTGCTACTAATTGTAAAGTCTTGCTGCATGAAACCAAAGTTTTTCTTTCAAAGCATTTTGAGATGAAAGATTTAGGTGAAGCTTCTTTTGTTTTAGGGATTCAGATACATCGAGACCGTTCTCGAGGTATTCTTGGATTATCACAAAAGAGCTATATTGATAAAGTGCTCAAGAGATTTAGTATGCAGAATTCTAGACCATTGGATACCCCCATTGCAAAAGGTGATAAATTTAGTAATCAACAATGTCCAAAGAGTGAACTTGAAATTCAGGAAATGCAAAAGGTTCCTTATGCGTCAGCTGTAGGAAGTCTTATGTATGTTCAAGTTTGTACTCGTCCAGACATTTCTTTTATAGTTGGCATGTTAGGTAGATATCTCAGCAATCCAGGAATGGATCATTGGAAAGCAGCCAAGAGAGTCATGAGATATCTGCAGAGGACTAAGGGACATATGCTCACATATAGGAGATCAGATCAGCTTGAGATCATTGGGTATACTGATTCTGATTTCGCTGGATGCCAAGACAGTAGAAAATCCACATCTGGCTACGTTTTTCTATTGGCTGGCGGTGCTATTTCTTGGAAGAGTGTGAAACAAACTCTAGTGGCAACCTCCACCATGGAAGCTGAATTTGTAGCATCTTATGAGGCATCCAATCAAGCTATTTGGCTGAGAAACCTTGTCACTGGGCTGCGTGTAGTAGGTGGAATAGAAAGACCACTGAAGTTGTATTGTGACAGCAAGTCAGCCGTTTTATTCTCCAACAACAACAGGAGCTCTTCTCGATCAAAACACATTGAGATTAAGTTCTTGGCTGTGAAGGAGAGGGTACAGAGTGGACAGATATCCTTAGAGCATATTGGAACAAACTCTATGATTGCAGATCCGCTTACAAAGGCAGTGATACCGAAAGTTTTCCATGAGCACACCGCTCATATGGGTATCGTTTTGTTTGAGACTGTCTAGTTTTAGTGGGAGTTTGCTCTTTATGTATACATTATGTTTTTGAATGCTCTAGTTTGTTTTGGATATGTTTTATTATGAAATTTTGTTGAGTACTCATTTTGGTTGATGGTTACACTCTGTATTACTATTATTGTTTTGCTTGATCTCACTTTTGTTGGTGACCAGTTGGAAACAGACATGATGATCACATTGCATGTAGTTTTCATGCTACACTTCTATAATGAATCTATGTCATTTAGGGATATTGGTAATGTAGTTGATGATGAACTTAGTCATGAGATCTATGGCGGATGTTTCTTCAGCTCTTTATCAATATAACTAATGGACGAGATTATTTTTGGATACCTTGTATGACTGCGTTTGTTGAGCTCATTTTGGTGTATGTATTTTATTTAACATATGTTCGCCCAAGTGGGAGATTGTTGGATTTAATTTTCTATTGTGGGCTTAATATGTAAAATTAAATATGTACAGCAGTCTAATTGTAAAGTCAATTTCAAATGTGGTCTTGATTGTGAATAATTGACTATTGAGGTATCAACTAATTATAGATATTAAGTGTAGAGACCATTATATAATTCCTATTTCGTTAAAGGACCGAAATAGGAATTGTACTAACCCTACAGGTATATAAAGGTCGTGGTCCCCAGAGGAGTTGAATACGATTCAGTTTTACGTTCCTTTCGTATTGCTTCCGCTAAATCGATTCTTCAATTCTCTGGAAGGCTGCAAACCTAATTCTATACATCAAGATCGACGAACAATGATGTCAGGTACGCAACCTTTTCTTATTCAATCTATTTTGTTGAATCTAGTGGTTTGCACGATCTAGGTTATTATTGAATTATTTGAGATTAATTCTTAACACGAATATCACTTCATTTGTTGAAGTTGATATTACGATCGATTGAACATGGATATCATCACTAGATGATATATGATTGATATGAAATTCTTCCTCCATGTTGAGGTTGTAGATTGCTCCCTCTTCTGTTGAAATCATATCACAGATTGAGGTTGTAGATAGCAGGTCTAGATGTGCACATTAGACACTGATGGCCCTCGGAATTTGATTCTATTAAAGCTGTAAAGACTACATTATGAATTTATGATTTAATGGTATTGTTTTTTTCTCTTATTTCCTTTAGCATGGTGGGTTTATGATTTATGATTCATTATTTCATATAAAGAGTTTGATTTGATAAATTTATGTTTATTTTATAATAGTACACCACTAAGCAAAATGCTTAGCGATAGTTGCTTTTGTGCTATCGCAGGAAAAGGCAAGGAAAAAGAACTAGGAGAAGATCGTTTTTGTTTGATGTAGATAGTATGCTACTGATGTAGCTATTGTATATTTGACCTCTTTTGGAATATGTATGATGTATTAAACATTAACAGAACATCTATGTATATTTGAGCAGATACATGTAAATTATGATTGTATGAATTTCTATTATGTATCTAAGGTTTGAAAATGATTTCAGTATGTAATTAAACCATCCATCGGCTTATGGGTTATGGAACCATTTTATGTTTTTGCTAATATAATTGATGTTTAAGAAATCATATTGAGCTTAATGGAAGTTATGTTTCATATGTTTAGTAAATTACAAATAAAAAAAAAAAAAAGACATTCCTTGATAACCGATAAAAGAACCAAAAGGAGTTTTACATTTAATAATTAAATCTACTTTTCTACAAGATATAAATGAATGAATCAACAGTATTAAGTCCCTTGTAGTATACTTAGTAAGCATTTATAAGGCTTAAGTGCTTATTAAGTATATTACGGGCAACATGCCATAACTTACAGTAAGGTAAGGTGTGACATAAACAAAGTGAAAAGTAAAGAAATAAAGCAACAATAAGGGGGTATTCTAGCCCTTGACGAGGATTTTAGAACAAGCACAGTCTCCCAATTCAAAAATAAAAGAAAAAAAAGAAAAAAAAATGATTATGATTTTTCTGGTTTGCGGCTCGAATTTGTTGAGCCTGCTTGCTTATCGGGTTAATTTCACTGAGGGGCTAAACTATATGGATACGCACTTAATGAGGTTTCAACTTCAGTTTAAAACTTAAAAATACCAAAATTTCAATTGTGTAATGCTAAATGCCTATGAACAATTTTACCTACATATGTTGGCTGAAATGACACGTAAGCTACATGTGAACATTTTTATTTATTTATTTATTGAAACAAACCTCTCATTCAACGCAAACACATCTCTTTTCTTTTTTTTTTTTTTTTTCATTTTCTCTATCTTCCTCTTTGTTTTCTCTCTCTCTATGGCTTTCTCTTTCTTATTTTGTCGAATCCTTTTCATTTTCTAAATCTATCGTACTTCCAAGTATAATAAACAAGGTAAGATTCAAGAAACAAGAAAATCAAGAATTAAATATCTAAATGCTCTTTCTTTCTTTTTGTATATTGACAAAAAAATTTTTTCCCTTTTTTGCAAGTTAAGAAAATCAAAACATGAAGAAGAAAGAAAACAAGTAAATTTTGATCATGAGACAAACACTAAAAGTAAGCTGAATTTTGAAAGGAAGACCAATTCTGATAATCAATCCGTTAATACTTCTAACATTTTAATTTTATACTTTTTCGCCCTCTTTTAGCCAAATTCAACAGCTTCAAAGATTGCGACTTATGAGTACTATTTTTAGGGCTCTGTTCTTGATAACAATACTTCCTACAACAATACATTTTTTTTCCTATATTTACAGAAAGAGATGAATGGAAAGGAAAATGAAAAAAAGAGAGAGGAGATAGGAAAAGCGAGATAATAAAGGAGAAAAATGTGAGAGAGGGAGTTACATGGCTGATGTGGAGGAGTGAATGGTTAGTTAAAAAATTATAATAAAAAATTACCACGTGTAAAATATGTGGTATTCTGGATAACAGTGATTGCAGGCAAAGGTCTTTAACTGTTACACAAATTGAAATTTGAGTATTTTTAAGTTACAAATTAAAGTTGACACTCATCGAGTAGTTACTATATAATTCAGACCTGAAAGTGAAATTAACCCCTTGCATATCCCATTGAATGAGAATCAATGTCAAGCAGCTTTTCCCATTATAAGATAGGCATTGGTAGATTTTTGGCATTAGTAGACGAAGAGAATCAATACACAGTCATAAACCACAGAGGACTCCTTTTTCTTAAGACGACAGGTGACGTGAGAACCTTATCGTCTTAGAAAAATTACTATCACTATTAAAAAATACAATGTTAGAAAAGACATAAAAACGAATTTTAAAAAAAAAAATTGAGTTGATTATCTTGGTGTATATGATAGTCTCATGTACTAGGAGCTAAGTTACATGGATATGGGACATAAGATACGGAATCGTGCAGGATACAATAATAAATAAATAATCATCTATAATGAACATAAAATAAAAAATACTTAATTTCTTTTTTAAATATAATTAGTTAAATTCTCAAAATTATTATCATTATTGAAAAATATGATGTTAGAAAAGACACAAAAATTAATTAAAAAATTAATTTTTTTTAATTTTTTCTTGGTAATAAGAAAAAAAACCTTGGTTGCCTTGGTGTACAGAGTAGTCTAATGTACCAAGAGCTAAGTTATACATACGGACACGGGACATGAGATACGAGAACATGCGGGGTATGGTAATAAATAACAATCATTTATAATAAATAATATACATAAAATAAAAAATACTTAATTTTTTATTTCAATATAATTAGTTAACTCTCAAAATTATTCTCACTATTGAAAACTACAATGTTAGAAAAGACACAAAAACGAATTAAAAAAAGCACCTAACGTTTTTTGGTATTAAAAAAAAAAAATCTTAGTGATTGCCTTGGTGTATAGGTAGTCTCATGTATTAGGAGCTAAGTTACATACACAGAGGACATAAGATATGAAAACGTACAAGATACGATAATAAATAAATAATCATTTATAATACATAATAAACATAAAATAAAAAATACTTAATTTCTTATTTCAATATAATTAGTTAAATTCTCAAAACTATTATCACTATTGAAAAATACAATGTTACAAAAGATACAAAAATGAATTTAAAAAACACTTAATTTTTTCTTAGAAAAAAAAAAACCTTGATTGATTACCTCATTGTACATGAGTACACAGTAATCTCATATACTACGAGTTAGGTTGCGCGGATACAGGACACGAGATGTGAGAACATATGAAATACGACAATAAACAAACAATCATTTATAATAAAAGATTATTTCATCCTTTAATATTGCTTCGCGTCTCATGCAGGTTCTAATATTAGTTATTTTAAAATAATCATGTTGGAAAAAGTATCACGTACAATATATTTTAAATGGTATGGACCTATCAATAAATTATTTTAAATATTTCTTCTAAAAAAAAAAGCCACTTGGCACATTTTTGACACTTTCAAAGAGACTGGGAGCCCATATTGCACCTCTTCAATAGGTGGAGCGTTCCTTGGTGGACCGAAAAGACTAGTTTTGGATTATAAAATAAGTTAGGAAAATATTTTCCCATGTAAATAAGGGTCAGTCATTTTCTTAATTGCTAATTTATTTTCCATTAATCAATAACTTATTTTCCTTGACTTATTTTCTTTTAGTATTCCAAACAATGGAAATTTATGGAAAATATTTTTTTTCATGTTATTTTATAGAAACAAACGGAGTCTAAATGTTTAATCACATGCTTGGATTAGACTACAACATAAACAAACTTAGGTTCAGTGTTTAATCCTATGATTTAGGTTCCATACACGCCATATGCTTTTTAATGTTGTGTTTGTGATCGTACCTCTTTCTCATGCATGCCCTTAAAGTAAGACTCTTGCCTTTTGATATGGCTTGAATGTATATTGATGATAAAATTCATGCTATTGAGACTTACATGTTGCCTCTATAATAAGAAGTGCATGTTGCCTTAATAAGTTTTATATGTTGCTGTAATTTTGAGATTTGCATGCTTCTACCTCTTTCTTTTTAAAATTGGCGACTAAAACCAAAAACATTTTCTTTTCAAAACCTTTCTCTTTCAAAGCATCACAAAAGCCAAAATAACATTTTCCCTTCAAATTGGCGACTAAAGCCACTTTTTCACAAAACATGGCGATTAAAGCTATTTTTCAACCAAATTGGCTATTAAAGCCATTTTTCAATCAACTTGGCGATTAAAGTCATATTTTCTTAAAAATGGCAACTAAAGCCACATTTTCACAAAAATGGTGACTAAAGCCATTTTTTTTTTCTCAAATTGACAACTAAAGCCACTTTTTTAACCAGATGGCGATTAAGGCTACTTTTCAATCAAATTGACAACTAAAGTCATTTTTCAATCAAATTGGTAACTAAAATCACATTTTCAATCAAATGACGCAGTTTCTTCAAAATAGCGATTAAAGTTAAGACTTTATAAAAACATACTTTTCTAAATCTAGAAACCCTTATGTCACAATGAGAAGAACTTCTTGGTTCTGAGTTTTATTTAAGGGGATAAATAAGCAAACTTGATTACTAAACTCGAGTTCCGAACCAAAAATCCACAAAAACCCCTTTTTCTTTTTTTTTTTCCTCTTTCTTTGCATTGTTTGGATTTGTTTACCTTACACGCTTGATTGGGAGAAATGTGATTGTCCTAGAATTCTCATAAGGTGCTAGAGCCAATACTCGCTTCTTTAATTTCTTTATGCTTTTTCTTTATGTTATATTCATGCTTCCTTTATTGCTTTCTATGATAGTTTTCCTTTGCACGATTTTTATTCTTATGGTTAATGCATCAATATTTGCCTTTAAAAAAAATAGAATGATCATATATGTTAAGTAGGAAGTTTATAATTATTTATAATGCTCACAAAAGAAAAGGAATATTCTCCGTCAAAATTTCTCAAAAAAGAATTGACTTTTAAACTTCTTGTAACAGTTTCCACTGCTGCATTTGCTATACCTTCAGCAGCGCTCCTACTAATGCTCCTACTCCTCAGGTAAATTCCTTTACTAAACTAACACATGTTATACATTGTTTTCCTGATCATTTACTTCTCTTACTTACTTACAGGAAAATCATCCCTGCTCATCTGATAAGATTATTCGGTCGTTAATAAAAACACCTTCATCACCTCCATTGCTCTTGTTCTTCTTAATTCGCCAGTATATAAGATTAAGTCTTGGCCTCGACATATAAGCTTATGGAATGAATGCATTCACCTTCTAGAATCAGTGCACAAATCTCTTTAGGAAGAATTAGGGATCTACTCCTTTATCCAACTATGCAGGCTTCCATAACTAGGCCCTCCTTTATGCACTAGTATCCTATGTGGCACCTGAAAATTTCGATCTGATTATTGAAACTCTTTCATCTTTCCCGTAGGCCCAATGTCTATTACTCCTCTAGACATTTATGCTTTGACTGACTATGGTTCCTATGAATTTTGTGTGTAAGTTTATCTTCTTCTTCTCCACTTCTGGTCATCCCACTCGTGAGTATCTCCCCTTGGCTTATGAACTAGCTTGTGGGCATTCTTCTTCCCCACTTTTGTCTCCCACAACTTGTGCAAATTAAGTGGTGATAAACCTTTTAGGAAGTGGAATGACAGCCCGTGGATAATACAACTTTGCCTTTTTGGTTACTTCCCTAATTTAAGAAATTTCTCTTATCGCCAGTTGATGGTGATGTTTGGTTGTAGGGTAGCTCACTCTGTTTCTAATTTGCTACCCGATAAAGCTATTGATTATCTTAAGAACCCCAAAGATCCAAACAACATCACATTTACTCCATTTGATACTGTTAATGAGCTAGCAACTGGCCTCTCATTGTGGTTGAACATTAGGTAGCCTGCTACCATAAAAGAAGCATTAAGACACTAGGCTATTTTTACTTTTGAGTGGTATCTGCATGTGAATGTATCTTTTGATGTGAATTTCGCTATAATGCTAATTTTGAGTCCTATATCCTTGCCTTTGGTGTAGGAAATTTTGGATTAGTACAGAGTATCCCTGAGTTAACACGATTATTGGCAGCTACTTCCTTTTACGGAAAGCGCCAGGCTCAATCTCGTGTAAGTAACATGTTACAAATGCATAAGGTAATTCCTCAAAGTCTACCTGTTACCATTGTGGACCCAAACATCATGTTCCCTACTTTGCAACATTATGGACTTCTCTTCTTACCAAAATTATAGCACAACCATATGACTCCCTACCTATATATTATATTGAGTTGTCTTCCTTTGTTTCTAAACTACTTTCTAATCTCTTGTTTGCCTTTGCAGGTTCTCTTTCTCCATTGATCTCTCCTTGAAACAATAACTCAAACCCTCAAAATAGGAAGCAGAAGCTAACTACATAGCCCAGGGTACATACTCTAAAAATTCAAACTTCCCCAAGAAAAATGAGAAAGAGAACATTGAAGGAGGCCCAATAGGTACCTGCATCTAAGTGTTCCACAAGGGTAGCCAACAAGCCAAAGCTTTCACATATATCACAACCATATGAGCCAGAGATACTTTCAGATGATTCAAAGGTGCTAGATCCTCATTTTGTGAAGACTACCAATGACTACACCTCTCAAAGGACATTCGTAACTAGTTCCTCTTCTTCTCCCTCAACTATTTCTGAATATGCTTTCAGGCTTAATTTGACTCTATTGGATTATACTTTCCTTATTCGACAACTATCTCCTTCTACTAGTCGAAATTCAGATGCTCCACCTGCTTTTTTTCCACAAGTATTTCTTTCATCTCCCATGTTCTCCTCTATCCAAATTATTACGTATACTTCTTTTTTCTTCTACAAATGACTCCTCATCTAGCTCCATCGATTATTATCACTGAGATTAAGGATCCTCTATCTGAGATTGACTTTTCTTTTCTAAATAATCTGTCTGTCTCCTCAGTCCCTTCTCCTACCCAGCCTTCATATGCTTCTATCAAAGCAGCCAAGAAGCAGCTTAGACACTTGTTTGATCTTAATTTACCAGACCTGTCTGAGGAACAACGTAGCCATGTGTTCTCTACATTAGATGTGGTGAGTAATATAGATGGTTCTAACCAGCTACAGGAGATCCAATCCTAAACTAGAGAGTTATTTTCTTCTCACCATCAAACTATCTCTTCAGATATAGAGATATAGTCTTTTATCAGAGACTTCATAACCAGAAGAGACAGATATCAACAGGCTATTGCAAAAGTGAATACTGCAGCTCATCAAGTCTCAAAGTTCAAGAAATGCAAAGAGGATCTTCTTCCACAAGTAGATGCTTTTAAGGTTGAGATTGCTCTATTAGAAGGTGAAGTTGCTGCTCCCACTACGTTTGAGGAATGCCTTAGTAAAGAATAGATTATAGAGGCTAACTTTGTTAAGGTCGAGAGTATGATGATTAAGGATAAAAAACCCTCAAGTACAAGCTTAGGTGGAGAGCTGTAAGACATACTCCTCTACTGTTTCACAGCACCAACAGACTTGGCGTCAGTTCCACGATGTTGGCCTCAATTGATTCTTCTTCATCTGATTTCTCTTTATTTAGATTGTTTTAATGTACTTATGTCTCTTTCCAGGATATTTGTTTGAGATGTATTTAAAGCCATGAATTCGACCTTTGCATATTTATATAAGAAACGACCAATAGGCTTGTTCAATTTATTCATGAATTACCATGAGAGTGGTTATTTACATGCTTTATTTTATAGTATAATTTTGCCTGTATTTCTTTTTACATACTTGGCCATAGTATCGACATATCACCTATCTATAGTTATTGAGCTATTTACTGCAGGTAACTTTTCTTTTCAAGGCCGATTTCATTGTTGTTATTCCTTCATCTCCCACATGGTGGGATGGTACATCTTGAGGTAATGACCATTGATGTTTATCTTATGTGGCTCTCTTGAGAAACTCGACAGCTAATAAGCATTTCCTCTAAGGACCTTATAAACTCGAAAGGGACCCTCCCAATTCGAAGACCATTTGCCATATTCTCTACAATTGGGACGCAATGGTAAGATTACTTTTCACACCAAATCTCTTTCTTGGAATGATTTCTTTGGAATTCTTTTGTTGTAGGCCTTGGCAACCCTTTGTTTCTTACACTACCTTTCTACTGAAAGCTTGCAGGCGTGCTTCATCAATTCCTCTAGTTCCATTGCGATAACTTGTGTATAATCATCTAGACTTAAGCCATTTTATTTTGCCACTCTAATTGAAGGAAACCACAACCTCTGTTGGTGCAGAACTGCATCATAGCCAAAGGTTGATGCAAAAGAACTTATTCGAGTGGCATTCCTCTTTGAAGTACGTTATGCCTATAAATTTTCTGACAATAGATGGTGTCATTCCCTAAGTTATCCTCAATCATCTTCTGCAAAATATTAGTACCTAAATTTTGATAAATGATTTTAAATGATAAATGATTTTAAAGTTTATGCAATAAATAATAATAAATAAAGGCATAAGGATAAATGATTTTTTTTTATTTTGGTGTCCAAATGAAAAATATTGTCAATTGAATGCATGAATTTTTAAAATTTGCATTTTGTGTCTCAGTCTAATTTGGTTCACCGAAAATATAATTATGTAATTGTGGGACCAATTTTGTCTCATGTGGCAGACAACATGGTATAAAGGAGTTCCAAATCAGCTAGCCATATGGATTCCACATGAACATATTATTAAGTTCCCTAATTTACCGTAAACACCTAATTTCCTATTGAATGTCTTTACTTCTCAACATCTCCATTGTGCCTCAAACATGTTCATTTTCTGAGGAAACTTCAGAGAAGAAGAAAATTAACTCATCATCAACCTTTATAGCTTGCTTGGAAATAAGTATATATTTTTAGATTTTGATTGAAAATCACAAATTCTCAAATGGATTATTTATTTTTATTCTAAAAAATAATTAATTTTCCAACTGAAACTAAAATATTTGTATTTTAATAATAACTATATTTTTTGCAAAGTCACAACTTATTAAAAAAATTTGATAAAGCTCTCCATTGCCATAGTCTCTAAACAAATTAAAACCTAGATCTAAAGAAAAATCGAAAAAAATTATAAAATTTGAAATTTGAAAATAAAATAAAGTAAAATCCCATGAAACTGAATAGAGAAACAGAAATTGAATTGGAAAGAAACAAAAATAGGAAAAACAATGAAAGGAAAATCGTGAAAAAATAAAAATTATAGAAAAAGAAAAAGGAAATAAAGAAAAAAAGAGAAAAATAAAGCTCTAATGCGGCTAAAGCAAAACTATTTGTTAAGCTCTCAAAATTTGAGGTGTAGTAAATTGTGAATTAATCCATCTCTTGAGTTGAAACACCCCGTAATTTTATTTTTAAAACTTTCAAATTTTTATTAAATCAAAAATCTCAATTTTCAACTATGTAGGCTACAAACACCAAACAATCTTAACTTGAGTCCAAAATTTTGTGAATTGGGCCCAAGCCCAAATATATTGTCGAAACTTTTGAATTGAGAACAGTTAAAATTTTGAGAGACAATATGAAACTCCTAAAATTAATCAATTGTGTATATATATAAATTAATTTTCCTAAAAATCAAATATCATTACTAATTATATTTTTATTATTATTGAGCAAATGGAGAAAATGTTACGGAATTTAACTAAAATAATCAGAATAAATCGAACCGGACTCGAAAATCAAATTGATTTTTCGAAAACTACATGAATAACCTGAAAACCAAGTGAAAAACTTGCAAACCGAGCCAAATCGTTGAGTCAGACCAAATCGGTTCAAATCGAACCGGAATGATCTAGAAACCAACTTATTTTCTTTTTCTTTTTCTTCCTCTCTTCTTATTCTTCTCCAACGCCCTCTCCTCGCCGCTCTCTCCTTTCCTGGTTTTATTCCGACCACCGAAGCAAAAGAGCGCCACTTCTCCTCATCGTCGGACCACCAGCGCCACTCCTCCCTCCCGGACTCCGCCTTCAATGAACACAGCAAGCAAGCGAGCTGCGATTCTCTCTGGGTGATGACGCATAGCAACTCCAGTCACCGATCGCCACTGTGTAGTCGCGCCTCCCCTCCGCTAGCGGTTCCGGCGATTGCTGTTGCGTAGGCAGCCGTGCACGTTTAAATTATATAGAGATAATAAATTTTTAGTGTTTCAGGCTTACTACGGACCTCGGGGACTTTAAGCTTACTTGGGCCCTAGTGCCGGTTAGGCCCGTGGAATCGGGTGGTGACATGAGTAAATTTGGGTATATACTGGATCCAGGTTAGTTATGTTAAGATAAGAATTATAAATTTTATATTATTTATTAGTTAGAGTTTATTTAGAAGTCTAGTATTATTATTTTAATATATTTTATTATTATACAGATAAAAGTAGGGAATCGTTCATCTATAACATGATAAATATTCTAGAAGACTAGTTGAAAATTTCTAGCACAACGAAAGCCACAAAAAAAAAAAAAAAAAAATGAAAAGATACTTATTTACAAATGAAAATTAGCAACAATAATGTTTTTTTAAAATGATGCCAGGCCTGAATACAAAAAGTCAAGCCCAAAGTATCGTTGGTCGGCCAATGCTCTCGAGAATCATACCATGCACGAATTATTTCAGGAATTGCAGCAAAAATCTGAGATTAGTAAACAAAGTTCTCCATTAGTTAACTCTCTATTGCATGAGATTTAGAGAAGAAAAGTGACAGTTTGGTTAGACAGAAACGGATAGAAAGGGAGAGGGAAGAACCACGTAGAGAGAACAGATTAGGATTACTGAGAAGGAAAAGAGAGTAGGAAAATATTACGTGTGTTGATGACTTGGAATAAAACAGAGCATGTTAGCACCAACACATTAAATCACAAATTGCCAATTGAGATTACACATTAAATCACAAATTGCCAATTGAGATTCCGGTAGTCCAGCTCAGATGGAGATACCTGATCGTAAATTTTAAAAAATTTAAACATCTGAATATAAATTTTAAAATGTTTAAACACCTGAATATAAATTTTAAAATGTTTAAACACCTGATTGACAATATTTTTCCGTTCAGACACCAAAATAAAAAAAAAATTAAAAGTTGAGATACCAAAAATATTGTTAACCCTAAGGCATATTTGTCATTTTTAGTGTTTTGCCATGACAAATTATGTATTTTTCTAATCAACTATTTAGTGTTAATGATGATGACTGGACATTTGTGGGCCCACACTTTGTTAAAATCATGTTTCGTCTTCAGATTAACATTCAACATTAAATTAGTGTTTTTTAAATTTGGACTACCCAATTTTAAAGATTTTCCATTCATGTACCAAATTAAAAAAAAAAAAAAATCAAAAGGTCAGATACTAAATTTATCATTCATTTAAACTTGTAATATTTTTAAATTAGTTTTCAATATTACAACCAAATAACAAAAAATAAGTTATTTGAAAAATATTTTTTGTTAGATAACATTTTTTAAAATAAATTAATTTTCAAAAACAAATGCAGTCTTAAATTAAATCTATTTTCTAAAGAACTTTAAGGGCTCACACTTCTATATGTATTTAGCAAAATTACACCTTATTTGATAAAAAATATATTGCATCTAGAAGAATTGAATCTTAATTGATAAGGAAAAGAGAGTTCTGGCCTTCATCAATTGAAGTACAAAATTTGGTTATAAAATATAAACGATTGGATTGCAAAATATGATTGTATATAACCAAAAATAATTCTAAAAAATATATTTTTAATTTATACTACAAGTATTCTTAGCTCTTCCCTTAAATTTAATTCTGCTAACGCCGTGTCAATCTCATAAATATTTAAAGAAAATTTTTTTCATTCTCAAGGATTAAACTTTTAATCTTTTATTTAAGAAATGTGAGTTCTTTTTTAACAAAATAGTTTTAAGAAAAGATATATATATATATTAAGGATGATAAAAATATAGGCTATGATGTTTATTTATGCAATAAGTTAAATTAAATGATACAGTAGACAGGTGTGGAAGTCTTTAGAATTTGCCAAGTAGGGTCCAAAAGAAAGAGAGCCGTGGTTGTATTTGAATCATCACTTTTGAGTGAACAAAACCCTCTCTCCTAAAACGCCAAACCAAAACCCAAACCCAAACCCAAACCCTAATCCTTGGCGGCTGTGAAATCTTACGTTGTCCCCTTTCCTCTCTCTAGCCGCTCTAAAATCCTATTTCACCTTCATTTGTCGGAGATTTAGGGTTTTATCTATAAGATCTGCAATTCAATTATTACCTTCTCATGGCTACCGTTGCTCCTTCCACTGAAGGTATCCTTTCTCTATTTCCTGGAGTTTCATTTCTGGATTTTCATTATCTGTTTTGATATGTGCTTTTAGAATCGATATCCAGTCTGTTATATTGGTTTTTTTTTCTTTTGACGCTCTTGTTCTACTAGATATTGTTTTGTAATCGTTGTGGAGATCTATCTTTTCTGTTTAATCAGTGTATGTTTCGTTTTGCAAATGGATGCCATAATTCACTCGATTTAGTTTACTGGTTTCTATCCTATATGTGGCTGCAGGAGTTATTTCATTGGCGACTGAAACTATTATTGTTTTGATTTTGTTTTTGTTAGATATTTGATATGCAATCATTCTCTTTTCGATGTAACATGAATTTTATGATCTGGGCTTGAGGGATACTTAATCTATGAAGAATTTTGTGGACTTTATTAGTATGTCTTAATGATTGTGTCCCAAAAGCATGTAAAATTCGTGGTCCTTTACGTTTTTCCTTCCTGTAGAAGCTGCAGAATTGTTGCAGACTTTGTCCTTAGATACTCAAACAAAGACTTTGGAAATTCCTGAGCCCACCAAGAAGGTAATTTCAATTTTTGCTGATCATCAAAGTTGAGTTAAAGTTGCACTTAGAATTATTGATTTGACAGTTGGTCTCTGTCTATTGGGTAGACTTCTGTTTACCAATATGGTGGTGTGGAGTCGGGTGTTTCAGCAAATGGTCAGATCCCCTCAGCTGAGCGGTCAGTGACACCTTTTCTGCCTGATTTAATGGATCCAACGATGTGCTACCTTCCTAATGGTTATGCCTCCCCTGCCTATTATTATGGAAGTAAGATAATCAGTTTAAATTTTGAGTTATATTTTACAGAGGCTTCTTTAAATTCAGTATGAGGTCCGATTGTTCAGGATCCTTAATAACCAGATTAGTGACGTATGCTCTGTAGTTTAGAAATTTTTTTGATATGATTGTAAATTCTTGCAGGCTATAATGGGAGTGGTACTGAGTGGGATGACTATTCTAGATATGCAAATACTGATGGTGTTGAGATGGCATCTGTAAGTATGCTTGGTGAAAATCTAATGTCCATAGCAGGTTCTCTGAGTTTGGTTTATTTACTTTGGTCTTTCTTACCTTAAAGTCGCAGTGCTCTATTTAAGTGCTTATTTCATCTGGCAGGGTGTTTATCCAGACAATGGGTCTGTTATGTATCATAATGGTTATGGATATGCACCTTACGGCCCATATTCACCTGCAACTTCCCCCGTTCCAACGCTGGTCAATGACGGCCAACTATATGGGCCTCAGCACTATCAATATCCTCCTTATTTCCAACCGCTGACACCAAATAGCGGGCCATTCACTCCTAGTCAGGAACCCTCTTCTCAAGGGGATCTTTCTTCCACAACTCCCCCTGACCAGAAGTCTTTGCCTGCAGAAGCCACTAAAGGGAATTCTAGCGGAATTGTCAGTGGTGCAGGAATAAAGGGAAACAATGGCTTAGCTCCTATTAAATCAACATATCAAAATTCATTGCTGAATTCAAATAATACAAATGGAAGGGGTATTTTGCCAGGGGGAGTGCCTACTTCTGGTTATCAGGATCCAAGATTTGGCTTTGAAGGGAAGTATAGAAGCACTGGTATGGCTTCTTCCTTCATGAAGGCTAATAATGTACCATCTTCAAGGAACCACAATTTCCGCCAAAACAACAATTATATGGTATGAAGAAATCTTTTTTTTTTTTTTTTTTTAAATTTATTTTTGTCTGTTCTAAATGATAAAGGTACTTATGGTTCTTATTTATCTGGCTAAAAGCGTTGCTAGATCCAGTTGGTCACTACACAGCTTGAAAATTTGCCAAAATGCCCAAGTTATTACTTGTTTTACATATTCTTGGTCTACATGATGTCAGAATCTATATCTTCTGAATTGCTTCAGCCTTTATTGAATTGTGTGCAATTTATTTCGTTATCATGTTGATAGTAAACAGTAGATTATTAACTGGATTTTTGCTACTGCTTCACTTAAATCGTGTTGTATTTGTCATTTGTATTATTTGCTGTGGCTATAGATAAGTCCGTGTTTATGAATATATGGTGATTGACATGAAAATTCTTTTTTTGGCTTAACATCTATACTTACAATGATATTACTTTAACCATACAGGGTTTGCATCATCCTGGTCCAATGTCTGGGGTGGGATCAACTCATGGATTCATAAATGGGATGTACCCTAACAAGTTTTATGGTCAATATGGAAACACTTTTAGATCTGGTATGGATTTTGGATCTACTGGTTATGATTCGAGGATAAATGCAAATGGGTGGCTCACTGGGGACAGCAAATATAGACCTAGAGGGCGAGGCAATGGTCACTTTGGTTATCGCAATGAGAGTGTCGATGGTCTGAATGAACTAAACAGGGGACCAAGGGCTAAGGGTTTTAAAAACCAAAAAGGTTTTCTACCTGTCACATTAGTTGTTAAGGGGCAGAATGTATCACCAATTGAAACTGTTAATGAAGCAAAGGATGAGACACATTCTATTCCAGACAGGGAACAATATAACAAAGCAGATTTCTCTGAGGATTATGCTGATGCCAAATTCTTTATTATCAAGTCTTACAGTGAGGATGATGTCCATAAGAGTATAAAGTATAATGTCTGGGCAAGCACACCAAATGGGAACAAGAAGCTTGATGCAGCATATCAGGAGGCTCAGCAGAAATCTGGCAGTTGCCCTGTATTTCTTTTCTTCTCGGTAAGCATGTAGATTCAATTGGCTCTTTTACATGTTTCATCACTATTCTCGGTTATAAGGTGTTTTCTTTTGCTTTTTCGTCTAGGTAAATACTAGCGGACAATTTGTTGGCCTTGCGGAGATGGTAGGGCCAGTTGATTTTAACAAGAGCATGGAGTATTGGCAACAGGACAAGTGGACTGGCTATTTCCCATTGAAGTGGCACATTGTAAAGGATATACCCAACAGCTTGTTGAAGCACATTACCCTTGAAAACAATGAGAACAAACCAGTAACTAACAGCAGGGACACACAAGAGGTATTCATACCTTTCCCTTGTCAGCTGAACAATTATCACCATCCTATTTCATGTTCTTTGTTCTGAATGTTTTTTCTGAAATGAACTTGTGGGGGATGTTGTAGGTTAAGCTAGAGCAGGGGCTTAAAATGATCAAAATATTCAAAGAACATTCTAGCAAGACATGCATTTTGGATGATTTTGGATTCTATGAGAAGCGCCAGAAGATAATTCAGCAGAAGAAGGCTAAACAACAGCAGTTCCAGAAACAGGCAAGACTTGCTTTGTCCACTAGTTAATATTGCAATTTATTTATTTATTTTGTGTTCTATTTTCTTAATAAACTCTGTTATGTTGTTTAGTGAGCTTGTATGGTAATTGACTGCGATTTGCTTTTATGTAATGTGAATTTCCTATATTATAAATGTAATCTTTTTTGTACTTTCTAATGCATGCAGGAATTGGAAGGAAAGCTTGAAAATGAGAAGAAAGAAGTGGCAAATGGATCACACAAGTCACTGGAGGTTGTGAGTGATGCGACCCAGGAATCCCTTTTAATTGCCCATTCCATTGGGGACCTAAAGCATGCAGAGAATGGGTCAGTTGTAAAAGCTGGAGATGACTCAAAGGCAAGTAAGACACTTGCCTCAGAGACTTGGAAGGTAGCAAATGGGATTGCCAATGGTTGCTAGCTCTTACAACCCCCCAGCTATATTGGATTAATTTAAGGTTTATCTGACATTTGTTGCTCGAGTAGAATGCTGAGCTAGTTGCTATCAATGCTTCCCAAGCATTGGGCCACTGTTGTAGAGCTGATGCTGCATTAAAAGCTGCAATATTATCTGAAGGGATGGAAAGCGTCTTGAGATTCTTCAGTTACAGTGAGGTTTGGTGGGCTTCTTAAATCAAAATTATTTATTTATGGTTAGAGTTGGCTGCTGATAGGTTTTCATTCTCTAGAAGTTTGGGTTTAGTGTTTCTTGTTTTGTTGCCTTTGTATTCTTATATGATGTCTATCATTTCTAGTTTTCTTTTCTTTATAGTTTCTATTTTACTTGCATGGCCTTTTTGTGCCTTCTGACAGTCCTGATAGTTTACAAGGACCTGTTTATTCACATATGTAGAGAGCTATAAGCAAAAGGTGGGAAAGCTTTTCAAATACATAGTTGACTGAAAGTAGCTTTTTGTTTTTGATTGATCAATGTCACATTGCTTACTATACTTGTTCGGTAATTTTGTGATCTCCTTGATCTGCTTGTTTGCATTTTGAATGTCTTTGTTGGATATTTTGAATTTTGTTCTTGCTGCATGCAAATTTTGAACTTGGGAACTTGACCGAAGAAGTTCATGATTTATTTTGGGATAGATTACGGTCTTAGCAAGCCTTTCTAGCTCCCATAGACTCATGGCAGGAGGTATTTCCTTTTACCAGTGGAAAGGGTTTATGCGTTGTTTTTTAATCCAATAGATTTAAGTTGTTCTCTTTTCATCGACTTCTGCAGTGGTTGCTTTAATTATTAGTAGATATCCTAGTTAAAATGATTGCCTAAAGCTTGTAATGTGAATGAGGATATTTAAATATAAATAAATATGTTAACTTATTAATTTATTTTTTCAGAAACTACTTTTGGAAGTTTATTTCACATGCTTTTAGTCTGAGGGTGATATCTAGGTAAGCGACTTTAACTGTATGTATAGTTAAATCTAATCTAATTGTGGGTTGGTCAAATCATTTGTAGTTTAAGGATTGGGGATTATTATTGCAGGGCTGCAAACATAATCCAAGAAGCAAGGCTCTTCTCTTCAGAAGAAATCAATTCTTTGTTGTATTGCTTCAATGGAATCAAGAGCCCTTCTTCTTGGATTATGCTGAAACTCGATTTTCCAGCAATCCAAAATTCTTTTTAATATTTTATCATTCTTCTTGGTACTCCTTGCTCAATCTCAGAATTATGTAGCTCTCAATCTCACTAATTTTCCCCTTGCAAATTCAGTCCTTCAATTGTGTGAAACTATGCAGTTTGTGTTAGAGAGAGATTATTCTTATAACTCACCACCAATTCTTATTTTAAGCTACACGCCCAAAGTACAAAAGTGGACAAAATTGTCAATTTGTGTCAAAAGTTTTAAACTGAGAGTTAGATGGGGTAAATTCAGCTTTATTCTTTAATGGAATGGCTTCTCAATTATTGAATATTATATTTATTAGACTAAGAAAACAGAAATATTAGCAGCTCAAGCTCAAATAGAAAAAGAAAACTCGAAAATATAACCGGTGTATTTTTGTGCTCGTGCAAATGTCCCTGCAAATTCAAGAAGGTAAAATGGGGTTACTACAAATTTTAGTTCAATGGTAACCAGGAATGCTTCCTTTGCATTTCTGAGAAACAACCAAAGTGTTGGTGGCATTATCAAGCTCGAAGAATGAGAAGGCTTTTTTCTTTAACTTCATTGTCTTCAATTAATGGAACCAACACTTCATTAATTAGCTTTACCTATGCAAGAAAGGCCGTTAAAAGCCTTAATGAGAAGTATTCCTGATGATCATTATTGGTATTGACCTCTGCAATGGAAGATTCAATGCAGAGTGCTTCATGAAGAGAGAGAAGCTCTTTTGAAGTCAACGGCTGGAATCTTGGGTTGAGGATGGGGACTGCTGTGAATGGTTATGGAGACTATCTTCAAAAATCAGCCTTTGTTGATAAGGTCAGTGAATCTTTGCTCAATTTGATACATTTGAAATATTTGGAACTGAGAAACAGTAATTTGGAGGAACTCCATTTCCTAAATTCATTGGCTCTTTGGGGAGCTTAAGACACCTTAACCTTGCTAATGCTGGATTTGAGGGAATGATTCCTTATCAACTTGGAAATCTCTAAAATCTGCAATATCTTAATCTCTATGGTCTTTTGTTTGAACCTTATGTTGAAAATTTACATTGTCTTATTGGTCTACCGGTCTATCTTCATTAGAATTTGGAAAAAGGTTTAATTTGCATCCTAAATTTGGGTCAAATATACAAAGAACCCATAAATGAACTTTTGGATAAAAAAATCCGCAAACTTGACATTTTATTGCATTTAGGTCAATTTTTCACTAAGGATTTATATGTGTACAATACAGTCAACAATAAGAAATAAATGAATTAAAAATTATTTTTCTCTAGTAAATAGTAACAGCAACATCTCCTTAGCCAAAATAACCAAAGCTGAAAACTATTTTTCATGAATTAATATCTGAAACATAATAAATAGTTGATGGATTCATAACCTGTAACATGTCATATTTATTGATCAACTTCTCTACCTTGGTCCAGAGTTGTTTCTAAGAAAATTTCTAACATGTGAAGGTTTTTCCAATCTTCCCTCCATCAAAATGAGGTTAAGGTAAATCACCAATTTCGATTTTCTAACTTCAAACAACTAGCTTTTGCGATACGATTCTTCCAAAGTCATAATTATTGATATCAAATCCAACTACGCTATCTTATTGTAATCGGGCAATGGCAAGCGGGTTGTAATTTCATTAGCTTTTCAAGTATTCCCTATTTACTTGCTAACCAACAAATGATCACTACCCTATTGCAATGAAAAAACACATTTTGGTTTTTCATGCATGTGCAGGGACAAAGTGTAGCACCGTTAGCCTGAGTCTGAAACACCGCTAATGTCTAATTCAAGCTAACTGTGTATAACAGTAGAAGAGTATACGAAAGAGAAAATATAAAAGTATCTTCATTTTCTGTGTACTGCATAAAGCACGCCTCATATCCCAAAACACACTAGTCCAAACTCCGTAAAAGGTGTGGAAACTTAACACGGTGGAAGATAAACTATGTTCATGCTAGTAAACACATATTGCCATCTAAACCGAAATAGGCATAGGTCACAATGAGAACATAAGATACTTATCGGTAAAACAAAAAATACAAAATCTAAGCATCACATATTGCATTATATCCAAATTAAATTTGAAATTTATGCAGATTACTTTGGGATAAAATGTACTGATTTCTTGAATTTTTGAAACATTTTGATTGCAAGTGATTTAGGTTATATAATACCAATCTCATGTCCATTCAGACCAATTAGTCAAATTGCAACCGAGGTCATAAATTTCTTGCAATTAATTTAAAATAATCAGCTGTAATTTTTTTTTTTTAAAAAAAATTCTTCTATTTTCTTGAGTTTTCTCAACAGCGAAACACAGTTAAAACCAATAAACATCCAATAAAATCTTTTTTTTTTTTTTTGTCTTTTGGAAAAGTTATACCGGGGCTAGCCATCATGGTGGTCACCTCTTTCCGCTCTTCCTTATTAATCGATTATAATATTAATGGAGATATGATACAAAAAGTTGCTAAAATATCCCAATTGAACGATTGATGAGTGAGGCTAGCCTGGACAAGCAATAATGGATATTTATGTGGTAGCAGAGGGCCTGATTGGTGGAGCTGAAGATGTAGGAAGTAAAGGTGGTCGCGACCAGCGGTGGCAGCAGCAGTAAGTTTGTGCTCTTTAGCATATTTTGGTTGAATCAACCAACCAAATTAGCTAAGCTTGGTTCAGTTTTAAACACACATGGTTCCAAATCTTGACTTCACCGTTATATGGAATACCATATGGCCAAAATGAATAATAATCATCATATGTGTGCTCATGTTCTTGCTTGTGATACTCGTGCCTATGCCAATATTGATTTTCATTGCCACGCAATTGGTTTAGATGCAGTCGTGCATTTTCTTCTACAAGGGGTTAGTGTCACTACAAAAAAAGTGAGAAAAGGGGACGGGAATTTGGGACAACGAATATTATTTGTCTCGAAAAGTCATAAGCCCTTGAAATTAGGAGACAATTTTAACAATTATCCCCTTTTATGATAATAACACACAAAGGGGACAATTTATATTTATTACGATAACTTACTAATATTTTAATTGGAAATTGGGATAACAGTTGTGCCAATAATAAATGATGATTTACGTCTCTAATACTAAGGACAAATATTATCCTTAATTTTGAGAACGACTGATGTCCCATAAGGGAGATGTGATGATTGGTATCTCCATTACTAATAACAACTATTGTCATAAATTTTGGGGACGATTAACGTCCTATATATGAGATACATTTTACATCTCATATACTAAGAACAATTATCATTATCAATTTTAGGGAGGATTGACGTCCTGTATGTATGAGATACAATTTACATCTTGTATACTAATGATAATTATTATCCTCAATTTTGAAATGATTGACGTCCCATATAGAGGGGATAATTTCTGACTCCTATATTAATAATAAGTATGCTATATATTAAAAAGAGAGAAATTAATTATTGAAGACATTGTTTGGTGTAATGGTTTACAAAGTTGACAGAACTCTTGAGTTAAACATGCTTGTTTAAGAGAAATCTTAGGATAGATGACTTTCTGAAAAGTTTTGTATTTCATCTATGAGATAATTTTGGGGACGGTTGACGTCCTATATAGAGCAGACAAGTATTGACCATGTTTTTAGATACAATTTTTGCCTAAAATTGAAGGAACGATATATGGCTTTTAATTTGAGGATAATTATCGTCCAACGGATAGGGGACGATTTATTATAAATTGTCCCCCTCTAAAATAGGGTATGCTCATTAAGGGAATGCTCACTGACGACGATATTAATTATCCCCAAAAGTATTGAGACGATGACCTCGTGGGAAGTTTTTTATTTCATCTATGAGATAATTTTGGGCACAGTTGATGTTCCATATAGAGGAGACAAATATTGACCACATTTTTAGATAAAATTTTCGTCTAAAATTGAAGGAACGATGTATGGCTTTTAACTTGAGGATAATTATCGTCCATCGGAAAGGAGACGGTTTATTATAAATTGTCCCCTGTAGACTAGAGTACGCTCATTAAAAGGGATGCTCACTGGGGACGATGTTAATTGTCTCCAAAAGTATTGAAGATAATTTTTTTAACTTAAGGGGACAATTTTGAATGTCCTCTAGTATACTTTTTTTTTAGTGAATTTGAAACAAGCCATTAAAATTTAACATCAACCAAATTATATAAAACATTATTTAAATTTTAAATTTTATACAAAAAATGTTTTCTAATTTTTTAATTTAAAATTATGTGAATTGCCCAACAAATCAGTCGAAGAACCATTCAAAATTGTCTTTTTTGGAACCGTTAAGGAACCGAAATCAAGTTTCCGATTCGATTCTAGTTCCATATTTTTTAGAGCCGAACTGTCGATTTTGGAATTGAAATCCGCGCTTCTGGAACCGTGTCCACCCTTAAATACAATTTCACATTTTACCTAGGCCATATCATCGCAACCCTATCAGCCTCTAACAAGTCTTTAAATAGACTAGAACGGCTGTCAATAATGTGCAAATCACGGCTGAATGTGAGGGCAGCATCAGCAGCTCCTCTATTGACTTCTCTATGGACTTTGTTGAGATTATTTTATATTATAGTTTCATACTTTTTATTTTTTATCACACAAACATAGTATCTTAGAATTTAAAATTAATACAATTACTAATTACTTGTAGAACAAAAAAAATTAAATATGTATTATCATATGTTAAATTTACTTTCTTTAACAAATTTAAATGAAATTGAATTATTAAAAAAAATTATTTTATATCTCCTGTTTGACATTAGAATGCATAATTTCAATTCGTTACTTTTGTAGTCAGATTAATATGAAGTCATCTATAAATGAATTCAAAATATGAAATTCATTTATAAATGTAAATGAATTATTCATGTTTGGTATGATTAATTTAAAACATATAATTTAATTGAATTGCACACAATCATGTATTGAACAAATTTATAATTAAAAATTTATTTGCTTTTATTTTCTAAAATATCCTTAAAATAGTATATCAATTATATTTATATTATGCTATATAATTTTTTATATGCTTATTAAAATAAATATATAAAATAAAAGGAATATTAGCAAAATTGTTGCATTTAATTTAGTGATAAATGGATATTTAACTTGAATCACTCTTATCAACATTAAGAAAATGCTAAAAAATATTAAAATAAAAGATGAAAAATATTAAGATAAAAACACAATAATAGGTTTCTAAAAAAAATAAAATTTTTAAAAGGTTTTAGTCAAGTTTGATAAAAATAAATAATTTAAAAAAGTGAAAATTTGATTTTATAGATAGAGAATGGTAGTCTTATCATAAAAGTTATATTGCTTATCCCTTATTTGGAATAAATGAATTTCACAAAATTTTATGTAATTCATTTTGAAATCCATTTTTTTGTGTTTGGAATGAAAAAAAAATGTAAATTTCAATTCTACGAATTTAATACCATGGAATTGAATATAAATAAACCAAATCCTATAAAAATAAGTGAATTTGTAAATGAATTTCACAAAACTAAGTAACCAACTTTTCATGACAAAATTATCCTTCTTCTTTCACAAAGTGAATTTTTCAATTTTTTGCTTATTCAACTTATTAATTTTACCAAAACTCCACAAAACCAGTTAAAATTTATTTTTTTTTCTAAGAAAATGTAAATACACTCATCATTTATTATTTAAAAAAAAAATCTGAGGCAACTAAAAACATTACTTTACTTAGCGTAAGGAAAAGAAAAAAAAAAGTGTAAGATAACGTTAACAAAAGTTAAAAACCAATATTTTATGCCATGTAAAAGAAAATGGCATGAAAATAATATGTTGATTAAACTGGATAAAATTTATTAATTGTGCTTCATAAATTATCATATATTAAAACTTTACTCTTAATCACATAATATTTAATTTTAATTATAATAATATTATTATGAAAAATAAATTATTAATAATTTTTTTCTCTTTGACGGGCACTATTATCATATTTTATTATATTTATTATTTGTTTTTGTTAAAATTATGTCAAGGATATGTTAGTAAATAAAGATAAATAAATTTCATTTAAGAATTTATTCCAAATATAGTTTTATAGAATTCAATTGAAATTTTTATTCTAAATTATGACATACCAAATATGAGAAATTCAATTGTAATGAATTTTAAGTGGAATTCATTTATAAATAAATTCTATATTTATAATGCATTTGTTCCAAACATAGACTTAGTTTGTGGAATTCATTTGAAAATTTCATCTATTTTTGTGGAATTTGATGTAGTCATGTCCATTTTTTTTTTTTTTCATTCTAAATACAAAAATATGGATTTCTAAATGAATTCTGCAAAATTTTGTGGAGTTAATTTGTTTCATACAAGGGGTTGAAGTTCAGTTGTCAAGGTTTAGATTTGTGAGATTCCATAGCTTTTCTTTTAAATTAAAAATTCAAATTATTATAGTTGATATGTGAATTTTACTAATTTCTGTCTCAGTTTCAAATGTTGTTTTTTATCAATTAAGTATCTAAATTGATAATTTTTTTTCAATTAAATACATTTAACTGAATTTTTTCGTTAAAAATTAAAATAATTTTACTTGTAAATGATATGACACTTAAACATACATCTCATTTATCTCTTCCATTTGTTTCAATTTCGATTGCCTTAAGTTTCTTATTTTTTCAAAAAAAAAAAATCTAAAAAATTCATAATTCTTTTTCATATCTTAAAACAAAATCAATAAAAATAAGAGAGAGAGATGATAATCTATAGAAATAAAAAATTAATGGTATAAAATAGTTCATTTTAACTTTTTGATAAAAAATTTCGTCAAATGCATTTAGTTGTAAAAATCTATCAATTTAGACACTAAAATAATTTAAAAAAAAATTAAAAATCACAAGTTTATGTTAACTTCATTTTATGTGCAAATCAATTTCATAAAAAAAAAATTTACAAATCATTTTTTATGTTTCTATTAACTATTAATTTATTATAAATATGTAGATCTACTAATTTATACTTAGAATTAAAGAGAGTGGAGTGCTACCTAATCTTAATATCCATCTCAAAACTGTTTATAATTCTTTTTCAAATACCCATATACCATACTCATATTCGGACTCTATTATTAGGGACTACTTAATCCGACATGAGGCTTCATTACAATTAAGGTTTTTCGTCTTTCCTTGCAGGTGCATTTAGTGAGAATCGAAATCGAGAGTTTGTCTCACGTGCCCAGCCTGCATTGTCAACTGAACCACAACCTGTAGATTATATAACATACTCATTTATAATTTCATTACTCATACATGTCATAAATTCATTTAAAATATCTCTTTAAGTGAACAAGACACCTATAAGTTTTCAATTATCCATATGTACTATTCATTTAAAATATCTCTTCAAAATATCTAAACTCATTTAAAATACACATTTCAGTATTCATAATAATTTTCAACTAATAAGTACTACTTGTCCATTGCTTGATGCAAATGCATTTAATGTAAAATAAAACTAGGAAAATCTTAAAAATTAAAAATAGATTTCAATTCATAATAACAAAATCCATAAATAATTCTTTAAAAAAAATTAAGTTCATCTTAACAGTATCAACATATAAATTTAAAAATTAATTATTATATTATCCAAATATCAAGTTTTGAGTAATGGTTATATGAAACTTTAAAACACTTTTTATTAATACTCAAACAAGATAAATTGAATACTCCAAAACATCCTTAGACTTCATTAGTTTTAATAATTATACTTATTCCTTTTACATTTAAAGTTCATTTGTGATGTTACCAATTTTGATAGGTAGAATTTAATCTAAATATAATCAATTTTATAAAATTAAAAATATAATTTTCAAATAAAATTTTCTTTGTATATTTAAAAGTTAAATTTATTTTAAAATTTCATAAAATTCATTTTATGACAATTGACAACACAAACTCTAATACTACCTCTGTTCTATAATAGTTGTCCCATTTCAGAAAATAGTTTATTCCAAAATACTTGTCACATTTGTAGTTTTAGGAGTAATAAATCTTTTTTCCATGTTTATCCTTTGTATTGACCAATAATTATTACTTTAATTTAATAATTTTCTTAGAGAATTAATATTAAATTAAGGATAATATAATCAATTTACTCAATAATTTATTGTAATTTAGATAAATTTAATAATTTTTTTAAGGAATTTGAAATTTTAAATATGTCAAGTATTATGGAAAAGAGACAGTATTACAATTCTCTCTTTTTATCCAAACATGAACTTTCGGCTCTTGAACCCTAATGCCAAATAGAAGCTGGTCACCTGAATCTGGTCAGAACGAATTTGTTGATTCTCAAAAAAAGAAAGAAAAAAAGTGGGGTATTTGTTATTCTAAAATTTCAAACTTCAAAGTACGTGTGCAGTCTTTACTGGCGGGGCAGGGTGAGGCCAGCCTGAATGAATAGCGACCATTTGTGTAGCTTTCTTGCAATTTAATGCATAAAGTAGGAAAGTTTTGACGAAAGCGTGTTGAATTTAATTGACTTTGTATTCGGTATCTAGACATTGTGGGTCTTGTGTCTAGTGGTTGAAGTGAATCATTCTGATTCAAGGCATTTGGTCCCTTTATCTTCTCCATTTCTAGTAAGTCCACTAAATTACATCCTTGTCATGCTTAGCTATGAATCCAACTTGTCTTTTTTTGCTAATGTCAGGGACACACACAGACACAGATTACTATTCCTAATCATATGTCATCAACTTGTTGATTCAGGTGAATTTCCTGGAATGGGAAAGATGTTCGAACAAACCTCATTTCAGTCTATGCAACTTGGACAGACAAACACTTTCAATTCAATGGACATTGATGGAAGGTTGGATAATTAGGTCTGTTGAATTACTATTTAACCTTTTAATTGTATCAAAATACATTGGTCTGAACCTTTTATTTTTAAAATTTAATTGTAAATGAAAAATGTATATATATATATATATATATATATATATATATATATATATATATATATATATATATATATATATATAAGAGTTAGTAAAGGGTAACTTGGTCATCGATATTTAGAAGCCCAATATTGTATGTTGTGTAAACACTATAAATAAATATAGCATGGGACAATGAATATTCTAAAATGTTGCATTAGTTAGAGAACACTCCTCAAACTTGTATAAATAGAGGGGGAGGGGACAATATTATAAATAACATGGCTTCAAGACACCCAAACTTTGAATGCAATAATATTTACTCTCTGTCTCCCTTTCTCTTTCTCTTCTCTCTCTCTCTCCTTTCCTCTTCTTCGCTCTCTTTCCCCAGTCTCTTTCTTTCAATTTCTAGACCAATTTCGTCTCTATCTTTCCATTTCTAGACTAATGTTTCACGACCGGTTAATCTGCACATTTCCGACCAACACTCACACAGCCAGCCTGATAGAAGTTAGATCCATGAGCCCAGTCCGATCCAGACGAAACAAATCCATATGACTTCTTGATCAAGCAACTAAATTTACTTATCATATTGAAAATAGGGCAGCTCCGGCTTATAATCAAGTCAATCACCTGCAACTTGGCATGGCTAACAATTCAGTTCGACCCGCAACTAATACATACTGTAGACGAACTGGAAGCAGACCGGAACCATTGATTCAAAGTTGTGAATCAGAACAGCGGTTCAATGACTGGTTAAAGTTCATATGAATGTATAAATAACTGGCAGTTTCAGTGAATTGAAAATTTTGTTATATTCAATTATAATCGGCTTAATATATCGTTTCACCCTAAATTTTACGTTTTGTAGCAATTTCACTCTGATTTGACCTTTATGCCAATTTCACCATGAACTTTAACCTTTGGTTGCAATTTCACTACAATTTGATTTTTATATCAATTTTGTCCTGAACTTTGACCTTTTATTGCAATAGCACCCTAAATTATAATCAAGACTTAAATTATAAATAAAAATAGCTTCACTCTTGACCTTGGGCTTGCGTTTACTAAATACATTTGTATGAGTGAGGGAGTTTGGGTTAATAGTATAGACAATCTCTATTATTATTTTTAATATTTTTAAATTGTTTCTTTAATTGACAATGAGTAATATTTAAAAATTGATTATTTGATAGAAGAATGCTTTTTTAAAAAAATTAGAATATAATTATTATTATTATGTTATAATTTTAATATAAATTTTGAAATAATTATAAAATCTAAAAACGAAGCTATTATGAATTTAATTGACCCATAAATTGTTAGAAATTGCAATGTTTTTTTTGTCAAAATAGAGTATAAGATATAATTATAATCAATTATTGTTTATAATTGTAGAATGAAAAAGATATATCTACTTAAAATAACAATTAAACTTAACAAATTTGTGTGAGTGAGTAAATTCGGACGAAGTTAACCCGGAGTCAAGAGTATGTTTCATATTAATGTATGTTTCTTTTAATCTAATTTTTAATTGCAATTTAGAGTGTTATTGTAATAGAAGATCAAAGTTTAGGGTGAAATTGACATATAGGTCAAAATAGAGTGAAATTACAACACAATACAAAGTGTAGGGTGAAACAATGTATTAAGTCATTATAATCACTTAGCCTATTTTATCTATCTATCTATCTATACTATATATAAATGTGGAAATGAGAAGGAACAATGGGGTTACCTGTATTACTTTTAATAAAATTTAAAAATGTTCTAAAATAACCTTGATGATGGGCTAATTAAAAAATTATAGTTTATTAATTCATTGGATGTAATTTATTTTTAAATATGTTTTTTAATAAATATATATGTGATAATGAGACATTTGAAAATTTTCATATTTTATTTTTTTGAATTTATTAATTATTTGATTTCATTTTGATTATAACTTAAAGTATTTTATTTAGGAGGAAGATAAAATAGAAAAATGTATATTTTTTATTAATACTCTTTTTTCTTTATGTTTGAATGATTTGATTGGATATATTTTTAAAAAATAAATTTTTAAATAGAATAAAATTTTAAATATAAATTTTTGAAATTATATTGTATATAAATATTCTAATAGTTAATTTTTTTTAGTTCCTTCTATGGAAAAAATAATATAATTTCATGATAAAGTGATATACATGAAAATATTTAATTTTTTTTTTCACTTTTTTTCACTTTTTTTCTTATAGATAATTATCTAAAATAAAAATAGTAATCTAATAGTTTCCTTTTTTTAATTATAGAAAATAATATGTGATATTTTTCTTTTATAATACTCTTAGAAATAATCAAATTATGGCAATAAAGGTGAAAATTTTATACAATAATAACATTAATATATATTTAATTGATCTAATAGTTTATGTAAAATTTGATATTTCTTTTAATCTTCTCTGTGTTTATATAATTTAATTGGATATATTTTTTAAAAAATAAATTTTCAAATAGAATATATATAATTAAGCCTTTTAAAATTTAAAATTTTTACTTTTAAAATTTATTTTAAATAAATCGAACATATATGTGTAGGATGACCAACAATTGAAAATTTTAATTTTAAAAATATATATAATATTTTATTATTTTATCTATATCTATATATATATATATATATAAATGTATTTATCTTTTTTTAATTAAGATATTAATTAATTTAAAAAAATAAAATTATAAAATACATAAAAATGTACATGTTCCGTTTGTTCTTTCACACTTAAAACAAAATTATATAACAAATTCTTTCACACATTAAAACGCATTAGAATTACTAATCATTATTCCGCATGTTAATTAACTTCAATTAACTTTCAAACTTTTAAATTTTTTCTAACCTATTTATATTTATGTTTCTTCAATTTTTTTTATTTATAAATGCAACACTTTTATTTTATTTAAATTTTTCTTAACCTATTTATATTTATAAATGCAACGCACGTTATAGAAAGAACTAGTACACCTCTAAATAGTCTAAATAAATTTTTTACTACATGATACACTTTACTTAAAAGTTAAAAATCTAAAAAAATAAAATGATAAAATCAAGTGAAATATTTAATTTAAAATTATATTGTTTGATACAAATGAAAGTTTAACGTTTTTTTTAACTTTTAATTTTTTTTACTTAGTTCAAAATCATATTACTTGGAAATATTTTTCAAAATTTTCTAACAATTTATTTAATTAACATTTAAACAAAATAAAATGAAAATTTATTTAGAGTTTTTGATATTTGTTTGTAAAATTAATTAATTATATTTTTTATATGAGTATGAACACTGTAAGAGATATTTAAAATAAAATTTATCAATAATTTTTTAAATTTGCATTAATTTTTTCAAAAGAAAGACACAATTTTAGAAACCAAATTAACACAAACACACACACATATTAGCTTAAATATGTTATACTACGTTTGTGCTCGAAAATGTTGTACTACTTTTATATGGTATAATAATATATTTTTCATTAATTTTTAATTTCAACATGAATAAACTTCTATTTCAAATAAATTTTGATATTATCAAAATATTAAACAACATAAAAAAAAAAAAAAACCTTTCAAAATTACACGAAACGACAAGCATAGACCAACGACAAGACGAGCCCATTGTGGGCTTTCAGTTCAAGGCACATAAGGTGGAGAAAAAAGAAGTGGGCTCAATGACCCACTAAATGAATGGATTATGGGTTTACTGATCAGTAAAAAAAAATATCCCAGAAAAATTTACATGGCAATCATATTTCTATACACAGAGTACAACAGCCATAGGCTTTGTTTGTTTTTGAAAAATTACTTATAAGAATATTTTTTAAATAATTCAATTTTCGTTGTTGGATTGAAATATCAAAATCAATTAAATTTAACTTATAAAATTATAAATATCTATAATTAAAGAAGTTAGGTACAAATCTAACTTATGCTACATGATATGTATTTTTAAGTTACATAATATTTATTACTCTTGAAGTTGTGAAAATTAAGACAAAAGGCAGATATACAGACTTTCAATTTTATGTAGGTGGAAAAATATATTTAGGTGTAGTAATAACTATTTTGACCAAACTCTACTAGAAGTAGCATTAAAAAACTGCATAACTAGTATTATGATTTTTAATATATTTATTCATACTATATATAAAAGTGAGAGTGAGGGGATAACGAGATTACCTATAGTAACCTTAATTAAAATTTTAAAATCTTAAAATATCCTTTTGGATAATTGATGATAATTTGAGTTTATTAAATAATATGAATTTTTAATAATCGATAAATTACGATATTAAATTATTAATCAATTAACTTTTTTTTAATAATTTTTTTATTAATTGATTTAAAAAGTTTACATTCGATTAAATCTGGGTTCATTTGATTATTTCTCAATTTCATAATAAATTAATTACTAAATCAATCAACAATCATATTTATCTTTAATAGTATTCAGGGGTATTTGCTTAAATTTAATTTTTATAATACATGTAATTATTTATATTATAGCAATACGGAGTATGTTCCTAACTTTTTCTTTTAGCATTTATGTAAACTAAAATTATTATATAAAACAATGCAAATATTTCAAAAATATAAGGAAAAACCATGAAAAAATAATTTAAGAATTTTTAATACAAAAATAAATTTATTTTCTCAAAAATGTAATGTGGTTGGGTATTTAATATAATACATGATTTTGTCTTTTAAAAGAAAAGCAGTATGAACATATTATTTTTTAATAAATATATATGATAATAAGACATTTGAAATTTTTAAATTTTATTTTATAAATATATTTTTTAAATATTTGATTCTATTTTTATTATAATTTAAAATAGTTTATTTAGGAGAGAGATCAAAAAGTATATTTTTATAATAAAATTTCAAATAGAATATACATAATTAAGCATTTCAAAATTTTTAGATTTTTACTTTTAAAATTTATTTTTAAATAAAATGAACATAAGTGTGTGTAGGATGACAAACAGTTGAAAATTTTTTTAATTTAAAAAATATATGTAATATTTTATTAATATATCTATGTATCTATATATATATTGAAACATATTTAGGTGATATTGTAGTTATAACGAATTTTAGATAAATGATATAAATTAAGTTGAAATATGTGTATGTATACGCATTACTGTTTTATTAATTAATTGTTATATTCACATTAATTTTTATATAAATTGTATTTTAATATATAAAATTCTAAAGAATATAAGATAAAAATTATAATCAATATTTAATATTAAAAAATAAAAATGAGTATAAATAATAAGTAAAAAATAACATAAAAAATTGAACAAGTACGAATAACGTGCAATGCACATCATAAAAAAACTATTATAATTATATGTGCGTGTTAATACTGTCTACAAGTTGAAATTATTATAGTTGAAGTCAATAAATGTGATTATCGTCATACATAAACTTTTATTACATAATACTATATTCCATTATAAAGAAACAACTTTGAAATTACATTTATAGAGTACAATTTATGGCAATTAATTGGCTCATCAGCTGACTATGTATTCTTTTTATACTAAATGAATTGTGAATGTAGAATTTATTTATAAATGAATTCTAAGTATTAATTCATTTGTAAATGAATTTCTTATGTTTGGTATGTCATTATTTATAATAAGGAATTCAATTGAATTCTACAAAATTATGTTTGAAATAAATTATTAAATGAAAGTTCATTTTTCTATTTTTTTTATTTCTTATAATACCCTTGACATAATAATTTAATGAAAATAAATAGCAAACACCAATTATATTTATTATATACAATATAATAACTTGTTATTTATTTATCTATTATATAATTATTAACATTCATCATAATAATTATTTTAATTATTTAACTGTTAAAATTGTTATTGATTTAAGTAATTAATTTGAAAACTACAAAAACATTTAAAAAGGTTATTACTATTTTCAATTGCATTTGAAAACAATTGTTGATAATCAGTTTGTATAGTTTCATAATAATAACTATGTTAGTTATTATTAAATTAAAAAAGAAAATTGACGTTATTACTAGATAAAAAAAATTAACGTTGTTACTAGTAACAAAAAGGAAAGAAAGGTAAAAAAAAAATAATTATTACCAGATTTCAGAAAAAAAAAACATTAATAGGAATTTAAAGAAAAAACAAAAAGGAAAAAAAAGTGAAAAAAATCGAGTTTATAGTTGAAGGTAATTTTGTCAATTTAAATTTTAATGGTTTAATCTAGTAAAATTCATTTAGAAATTCCATCAATTTTAGTAGAATTTGAGTTTGACACACCCAATTCTATAGAATTCAATTCGTAGAATTGAAATCTATATTCTTATTTTTCATTCCAAAGGCAAAACTTTGGATTTTCAAATAAATTTCACAAAATTTTGTGGAATTCATTTGTTACAAACGGGTTAATAAACTCACAATAAACTTGAGAAAAATTAAAGAAATATAAGCTAACATCCTAAAAATATATAAAGAAAGGAGAGGAGAATCAGCCTTCTAGATTTCTAAAAGAATATCAGGTCTTCTAAAAATAATTCAAAGAGAAAGTATTAGATTTAAAAATCAACTTTGAAATACTAAATAAATAAATAAAAATTTTAAAAAATAATTTGAGATGCATTTTAATATTTATGTAATAACATAAAACCTAATAATCTTCGACATCGAATTCTTAAAAATATCGCTCTACTTCTTTAGACTTATAATTTCTGCAATTTTGAACTTAAACATAGAAATAATTCGAATTTATTTATTTTGTCAATCATCAAAACATTAGGAATTTTGGTTCTGTTGATAACGAGGACGAAAGAAAGTATTTGTGGGAACGAGCAGAAGTTTTAAGAGTGAGATTTGTAATGGGTTGATAGCTATTTTTAAGAAGAAGTTGGTGAACTATCAAGTGAGCATGGAGTTCATCAGACAAGGGTTTGGGTTTTTGAAATCACAACACAAACACAGTTTGAATGATTGGGAACATTGAAATCCAAAAAAGCCATAATAAGTAGTTAAGAAATGGATAATGCATGTACACAAACATTGTATGAAAATCATAAAGTAGAAAAGGCTCAAAATGATGGTTGAAAGCATGACGCTGCCCATAGCAATTTGGAACATTTATTTTATATTTATATTTATATTTAGAATTTTATTCAATAATTGATTCTAAACTGGACTCCACTATACCGTATCTATGAATATCATTTTACCATATGGTAATAACTATTTTTATTTGTCTTTTTTCACCCACTATATATAAAATGATTGGAGAAGCAGACATTTCCCATTTTGTTTTAAATTTTTAAAATACTTTGTCTTTATTCACCAAATTGCATATTTATGCATGCATGTATTACTAATTTTCTAACTGCTTGACAGAGTTATTCCACTCTACTGTTTTCTCATCAATCAAGATTTGATTTTGTTAAACACAACTTTATAAATAATATTCTTTAAACCATTACAAAAGAATTTATTCTTAAAATTGCCCAACAAAAGGATTTAGTTTCAATATTTTAATGAGTATTGAAATAATAGTAATCAAAACAGTAATAATATTATATTTATTATAATAAGTTTGAATCCTCTCGAGCAAAAGAGTTTTTAATAATTTAGTGATTTAAAGGAAGCGTTACCCCTATTGTATAACTCGTAATGTTATTTTAGCATATTGAGTCTTTCGATAAGCCCAAAAAAGGAAACAATAATTTAACTCATCGTATTATTAACTTAAAGCGTTTTAGTAACTTTTAATCAAAACATTAAATGCTAATTAAAAAGTTGTTCAGCAACATAACATTTGGACTAGCTTTTAGACGTTTTGGTAGCATTTTATGAAAAGTTAAGTCATGTAACGTTTAGCTTTTAATGTTTCATAAAAAGCTACTAAAACAGCTAACAGCTATCAAAACAACTAATTTTGCCGATCAACCCCTTAGGATTTTTTTTTTCATTATAATGAATTTGAATCCTTTTGATTACAAGAATTTTCACAAATTTGATGGGATTTTAAGGGAAGAGCTATCCTGTTATATAATTCAATCCATTCAGCCTCGAAAGAGTAAAAAAAACAAAAATTATGAAGTCGTCGAACTAGCGCATGCAGAATTTGGTCATGACTCAGTAGGTTAGGAATAACTATGGTTAATACCAAAAAGAAAAAATTAACAACAATAATAATTTTACAACTAAATCACCTAGTCATCATGTAAGAAAATTTCACATTGCTTGAGAGTTAAGAATAAAAAAGGCACATAAAAAAAGTTAAGGGTCAACCTTCAAATGGCTAGTTTAAATCATTTTAGTAATGGTTAAGCAAAATCAAGTCTAATAATGTTCTATGATTTGGCCATTTATTTCTTATTAGTTGACAATTCCATCACAAAATATTTTCTTGTCCTAAGCAAGATCATCAATGTATACTTTTTCAAAAGGAAAATTTGTAAGTTTGTGATACCAGGACTTTGAATTTGGCCAAGAAATTGCTACTCCAATCCAGAAGTGCAACCAGCAACTACTATTTCCAAGAATATTTTATAAAATATTCAATAATAATAAATTAGAAGGCCAAACTTTCTTTTCTATAAATGCAATTAAATTTGAAATACAAATTTTTTTAATTGTGCCATAATTCATAATTTTCTTAATTTCAGAATTTTTGTAATTAGAAGTGGGCATAATGTAATTTTTAATTATCGAAGTAAAAATAAAGTAAATTAAATAAATTTATACATATAAACAATTATTTTTTTCCATAATAATATTTATGATCCTTCATTAAATGAAAGACTTTTATTAATATCTTAATGAATTAAGGATAAAAAAGAGAAAAATAACTTTTATTGACTAAATTCTTAATAAGCTTGTTTTATCAAACCATGCAAACAAAATAGGACGGAGGAAATATATATTTTTCTTAAAATTTTCATTTTTTTTCTTGAGAATTACAAAGAAATAAAATAAAAATGAAAATGAAACCCATGCTACAATTTGCATGCCAGCATGGAAGATATCTAATTAGTAATATTTGAAATTAAAATTAATTTTTTATATTCAACTATTTTGACCACACTCTAAGTTGAGTATGGATCTCATATTACATAAATTGGACATTACATTTAATATAAGGTCTCATCTCATCTCTTCTCTCCAAACCGCACACAAGCCAGATGTCCTAATTTTGATTGGGCATAAGTAATCTTCTGACTCTCTAACATCATTTAATGAATTCTGATCTATCTAAGGATTTGAAAAAAAGGGTTGAATCATTAACCAAATCCCTTAAATTTGTCTAAGTTAAAACAATTCCCCAAATGCAAACTTGTCAAACCTTTTTTAAATTCATGAAAATAAATAAATCTTTTGATTTTTAAATTATAATTATTGATATATTATTATTATTGTTAGTGTAAGTCAACCTTCCCATGTTATTTTTTTATTCATTTTCTTGTTCCAACCAAAACCATCATCTCACTAGAATTGAGATTTGTGATATAAAAATATATTTTCTATGACTCACCAAAAAATATGACTCATAACAGCTCTAACTGATATTAGCTGGATGCTTTTTAGGTACTCAAATTTTGAATAGCTTTCATTAAGCGTGAGCTAAACTGCTGACCGAACCCAATCAAAAACTGAATCAATTTGGTTCGGTTCAGCTCGGTTTGGCCAATTTGCTTATGAGGAAAAATAAGTTAAGGTTAAAAAACTAATTCATTAAGTTTAAAACTGATCCAATATTGACATCGATTTTGATTCAATTCAATTTTAATTTAAAGAAGTTCAGTTCACTTTTTTTATGTCGGTTCGAATCAATTTTGAACCGAGCTGATTTATTTGCTCCAACTCTTATCTTTCATCAAGCTTAATTTTTTGATTGTCATATAATAATTGTGAGGTATCTTATTTTTGTCTTTATTAGTGTAGTTTTGTTTTGAGCTTTAATTCTCTCTTGTACTATGTATATATATAAAGAACTAATATTAGAAGCAAACCCACTAAAATATCTGGCTAAGTACCAATAATAATAATGATGTGCATGTATGTATGTGTATGTATGTGTTAGCATGCATGTGTATGAAATCCTATTACGTCACTTGCTCAATCGGATAAATCATATGTATGAAATCCAAAATATCATATATTTATTAAATATATCTTTTCCAAAGTAGAACTTTTTAATCGTAAAAATTAAAATTCTTAAATTATATATTTCTATAGCTTTTTTTTTGTTTATTTAAAGATTTCTATTGTTTTATATAATAATTTACTTCAACTAAAAAAAAATGACTATGGAAATGTTTCAACATCACAATTATAAATATATTATGAAAATTTAAGTATTTTCAAACCAATAAATATAACTGAAATTTAGTTTACACACGACAATTAAATTCTTGATTAGCAGAATATTAGTATTTTTATGTAATTAATTTGTAGAAAAATTAAGAAAATAATTAATTCAAACTGAAATTTAGTTTATATTTTATTGGGCAAAGGGTACTTTGATGTAATTAATTTATTGCAAAATCAAGGAATAATCAAATATAAATAAAAATATAGTTCAGAGATAGCTGGTAAAAAAGAACCAGAAATTAGAGTTAGAGGATAAAAAATATTTTAAAAGTTTAAGGGCGAATTGAAAATTTTACTATTTTAAGAGGTAAAAATAAAAAATTTCAATATTTTATGGGTTTTTCTTAAACAAAATTGTTGGGGGTGGTCAAACCTTGTCAAGTAAAATATTGGATTTTTTTATATATCTAAATTAGTTATGAACTAAAAAGTACAATAAGTTATCATTTATTTTCTAAAAATTTATAATCTAAAATTTAAAAAATAATTATGGTAACATAGATTAATTTCTAATAAGATATTAGAAAAAATTTATAAATTGATTAATTATTTAAAATATAAAAATACTATAAACTTTATATGTTATTGTAATTCTTTCTATTTCAGTTATCGGATGCAATTAATATTTTAAATTATAAAAATAAATTGAACTCTGCAATTAATATTTTCAAATAGTAATACGCGTGGAGATTAATAAAAATTAATAATAATAAAAAAAAAAAAAGGCAAGTGTAAGAGCAAATGGATCGACAATGATGATTGATTGTACGTACAAGTTGTTAGGACAAAAAGGTAAGAGCATATGGATTGATGATTGATGATTGATTGTACCATGTGTATATGTGTAGATGCCACCATTATAATAAAGTAAATTAGAAAGAGAAACTGAGTACGGATACATACAGAGAGACAAGCGATAAAACTTTCATTTATTTATTTATTTATTATTAAAAGTTAAAGTCCATTAAAAGGCATTTAATTCCCCTTTTGCCATGCTTAAGAGGCAGTCTTCTTTTTTTTTTTTTATGCCAATTTGCTAATTAAATATAATTATAATTCCATCTCCCTTCATAGTCAGAGAGCACTTAATGCCAGTCAGTCTTATTGTCTCCAAATCCATAGCCCTTTGGTCAAAATCTCAAACTCCTTTTTTCCTCCTCCTTTACACGTGCGAACTTTCTTTCTCTTACCTCCAAAATATTTAGCCTTGCCCTTATGTATATTCATTTCTCATGCATTCACTTACCATACGCATCTTCTATTGATTGATTGACTTTGGTTACGCCTTATATTCACGGACTCACTTTATTTTATGAAAATCAAATTAAGTCTATATATTAGACGAATGAAGTATTTTAACAAAAAAATATAATTACTAATAATGTGTTAGTTGAAATAGCGAGTGAATTATAAATTTAATTTTATTGGATAAGCAAAACAAACTTTCAAACTGCATCGCAAAAATAAGAAAAGTATTATACATGTTTTTTTCATCTATTGGAAGGAAAAAAAAGATTATTACTAAAATAACCCACGGTGTTATTTATAAAATAAGGGCATATACATCCGGTCAGGTATAGGTAACCCATTTCTTGATGACCAAAAGAGTAAAAATGACCGAACGAAAACCAGGTATGAGCTGGAGGGGATTTTCCGTGTGTGGGATTCAAGCTGTATTGGAAAGGTCCATCTCTCTCTCTCTCTCTCTCTCTCTCTTTTGGTTTTAGTTTAACTATATGGTTCTTATTCCCATCTTTATTTCTGTGGGTTTGTTTTACTAAATAAGAGCCTATAAATAACTCTCTTCCTTCACCTCTTTTCTACACACAGCTTCTTTGCTACTACTACTCAGCTAACTCCACCTGCTCTTCTAATACTATAACTCTCTCTTCTCTTTACGCAAATAGCAAAGAATACAGAACATGGATTTCAATTCCATTTTCTTTCTACTTTTTCTTTCCACTTTCTTGATATTTCTTTTCCATTCTCTTCTCAAATTCTTTTCTCCCACACGTACTCAACAGAAATTGCCTCTTCCTCCTGGAACTTTGGGTTGGCCTTATATTGGTGAAACTTTCCAACTCTACTCTCAAAACCCAAATGTCTTCTTTGCCTCAAAGCAGAAAAGGTCAATATCGTTTCATTTTCCTGTTTTGCTTTTACTACCTTCTTTTCTTCTTTTGGTTAATTATACTTGGCAGAGGATTCGAATTGGAGAACTCATAATTCTGTATACGACTCCAATACCATTAAGCTTAATCTCATTGTACTATTTTGCTTAAGAAACTAATGGCCTAATGGAGACTTTTGTTCTGTTTCTTGATATTTATAGGTACGGTTCTGTTTTCAAGACCCACATCCTAGGTTGTCCTTGTGTTATGATTTCAAGTCCAGAAGCTGCAAAATTTGTTCTTGTAACAAGAGCTCATCTTTTTAAGCCGACATTTCCAGCAAGTAAAGAAAGAATGTTAGGCAAACAAGCCATTTTCTTTCATCAAGGAGAATACCATACCAAATTGAGAAAACTTGTTCTTCGTGCTTTCGTCCCTGAATCAATCAAATACATCGTCTCTGACATCGAAACAATTGCCAAAGACGCCTTAAAATCATGGGAAGGAAGAATCGTAAACACTTTCCAAGAAATGAAAACAGTACGGCTTCCATTTCTTGCATTCTTGCTAATATATAAAACAGAACAAAGCAGGGGAAAAACAGAGCTCCTCTGTTTTCTAAAATTAAAAATGCAACTTCTGATACAAATTATTGTTTTTTGCAGTATACATTCGACGTTGCACTACTTTCAATATTCGGAAAAGATGAATTTCAATACAGAGAAGATCTAAAGAGATGTTACTACATTCTTGAGGAAGGATACAACTCAATGCCCATTAACCTTCCTGGAACACTATTCCACAAAGCAATGAAAGCAAGAAAAGAGCTAGCACAGATCTTGGCAAAAACTCTGTCCACTAGAAGGCAAATGAAGTTAGATAGAACTGACTTGCTTGGATCTTTCATGGGTGACAAAGAAGGCTTGACTGACGAGCAAATTGCAGATAACATTATTGGAGTTATATTTGCAGCTCGTGATACTACAGCTAGTGTTCTAACATGGATTCTCAAGTACCTTGAAGAAAACCCAAGTGTTCTTGAAGCTGTCACTGTAAGTAATAGCAGTATTTGAATATAATATCTGCAAATTACAATGATTTTAGTAATCTTTTTAATGACCTTGTTTTGTGTGCTACCTTTTCCTTAACAGAAAGAGCAAGAAGAGATAGTAAAAAGTAAAGAGGAAGGTGATGAGAACATCTTTCTCACTTGGGCAGATACCAAGAAGATGCCAATAACTTCAAGGGTTATCCAAGAAACACTCAGAGTTGCTTCAATTTTGTCTTTTACCTTTAGAGAGGCTGTTGAGGATGTTGAGTATGAAGGTCAGTGAGTTGTTTTCAAATGTGTCAACTTGTACTATTGTACATATCCATTTACTTTCAAATGATTAAATAGACTGTTAATAGGAGGGTAGATACACATGACTGTGAAGTTACTCTGTTCGGGACTTAAATATCGAATGTTTCGACTGTCTTAGTATCTCTTAAATGTGAAATTATTAAAAAGTACTAAATTTTGTTGATTTTTTTCTTTTCAGGATACCTTATCCCTAAAGGATGGAAAGTCTTGCCACTTTTCAGAAACATTCACCACAGCCCAGAAATCTTTCCAGATCCTGAAAAGTTTGATCCTTCAAGATTTGAGGTAAACTTTTTTTTTTTTTTGTCATCTTTCAAGTTCAATGCCCATAATATGAAGTATTGATCATCTGATTGTAATGATTTACAGGTAGCACCAAAACCCAATACATTCGTGCCATTTGGCAATGGAACACACTCATGTCCTGGGAATGAGTTAGCCAAGCTGGAGATTTTAGTTCTTCTGCATCATTTGACCACTATGTACAGGTATCTAAATTTTTTTTAACAAAATTTTCATTAACAGTTTCCTTTTGTGTTGTGGGTAAACTGAAGGTTTGAGTTTCTAAATATAGAAAAGCAACAGAATATCTGCTGACGTGGGCAATTTTGTTACTCTATGCAGATGGTCTATGGTGGGTTCAGATAATGGGATTCAGTATGGCCCTTTTGCCCTTCCCCAGAATGGTTTGCCCATCAAATTGTCGCAGAAATTACACTGACACAAGTCAATCAAATCAATGGAATGCCTTTCTGTTTTCCTCAAAAAATCAAAGACAAGAACAAGAGAGAGATTAAAGGAGAAAATTGTCAAAATAATAATGTTATAAAAAATAAAACTCAAGTGTATATAAGACTCTCATATGGACTAAGAAATAGATTCAGAGGCGAAGCCAGAATTTTAGATTAAGAAAAATTTTTCTTTCTTTCTTTCTTTCTTTCTTTTTTGCGCGGTAAGCAAGAGACAAGTTCAAGTCGTGGATTGAAACCGCAGGACTTGGCACTGCATACATTTTATGTTGTGTTTGTGATGATTTAGAAATTGGGAGATCAGCAAAAGATTAGTGGATGATGGAAGTGGGTTTTAATTATTTTATCCCAATTGGGACTGCTTTGTATTTAACTATATAGATAATGCTGTAAGGCAAGATATGAAAATTCCAATGTCAAATTTTGATATATACATCTACTTTTTATCTTTCACCTTCTTCTTTTTTTTTTTTTTTTTTTCTTTAGCAAATAATAGAGAATATTTCTTTTCAATTCCTTTAATTAAACAACAACAAGGCCAAGCACAAAAGAATCGTAGACATAAAACTAAGCATAAAATGAGCATGCACAACTACGTATTGAAGCATTCTAGCGCCATTTCCACCTAGCACAATGGTTTAGAGGTTAGTGTCCTTCAACATCATTTGCAATAGAGTTAAAGATTTTGTATGAAATCCCACGAGGTTACTCTTGTTATTTATCTACTTAGTAAGGAGTAGGCACTCTCAGCGGAGTATTTATTATATTTATAATAATCAAATCATTTATTTCGTTTAAGCAAGAAGAGTATAGAATCATTCATCTTAATATTTATAAAACTCATCTTAAAAGTATGTAAGCTTAATTGGTAGCAAAAAACTCGCAAAATTTTTTTTTTTTTTTGAGATATTGCAGTAAAGTGAAAAACATATATGGAAAATTCATAATGTACTTAGAGCTTAATTCACCATTTAAAAGTTGGATTTGAAAATTAATGATTTTTCATAAAAAATTAAAAATTTTAATACTATCGACATATCACGTCATAAAACTTACACTCAAGGCCAGAAAAAAAGGATACATATATTAATCATACTTTGAACTTTTATTATTAGTTTCCATGCAACGTACTAGTTAATAATATAATAATATAATAATAAAATCTCAATTAATATAATAAAATAACTTATTTACCTAAACCCGATCTATGAGCTCACTCATGAACCAAACTAATGAAAAATAATTTTTTTATATTGACACGAGAGTATTGTTGATTATACACTGAAGAAAAAAAATAAAGTAAAAACAAATTAAAAAATTTAATATTTTCATTGGTTCGGTAGATGAGTGGAGCTATCGACTCGATATAGACAAATCTAATTCATTATATTTATTACAGAATTAATAACTAAGATTTCATTTGATTAAAAAAACTTTTTTCTTTTTTCTTGAAAGAGATAGATAACAATTTTTCACAACACTTTCAAAATTTAAATCCATGGAACTAGTCATTAATATGAGTTGCTTTATGCAGGTCAAATTTTTGAAATTCTAAGCTCCATTTGTTTTCGAAAAATAACTTACCTTAAAAAATATTTATTGAGAAAAATTTTACTTAGAAAATATTTTTCAAGTGACTTATTTTCAGTTGTTTGGTTGCAATATTAAAAATTAGTGAAAAATATTAAAATCTTTAATTCATAAGACTATAAAAATATTTATAATAATGAAAAATTTTGTATTTTAAAAATTTTATTATTAAATATGAGAAAAATGAAAAGAAAATGTAAATTACGAAAGTTGTCGTTGAATAGTCAATGGTCGGAGATGATGGCTATTGGTAGATGATGTCTGTAGTAGTAGCTACCGATGATTAATAAATTAAAAGAATATGCATTTGTAAGGTTATAATAAGTTTGTTAATTCTAAAAAATGTTTTATTTCAAAAATGTTTTCCTCTCTTAAAAATAGAAAGTCATTTTCCTTAAAAATGACTTACTTTTTCTTTGACAAGGAAAATATTTTCCTATAACTTATTTTTTTGAACGCCTTAAATAATGAAAGATTGTGAAAAATATTTTTCTGGAAGTTATTTCACAGAAATAAACCGATTTTTTTTTTTTGAAAAATATAATTCATTAATAATAAAATCAAGTGTTACAAATACTCAATTACATCAGAAACAATATCCTCTAAAAAATCAAAACAATTAACTATATTCTTTTGAATAATAAAACTAAAACTAAAAGAAACAATATTAGATTTTTCTGTTTGAAAATAACCTTGACAGATATAAATCTTCATACTAGCAATAGATCCTTTAATTGATTTGGACCACAAAATAACTTCTCCACATCTTCTACGCTTGGATTGTTTTTCTAAGAACTTATTGCACATGGCGTATATGGATGAGTTCATGCCACTATATATTAATAGCATCAATGGAGGAACATGTAGCACTGCTAGGCCCCATTAATTGAAGACACACATTAGTAAACCAAGATTTAAATTCTCCAACTAAAATAAAATCAAATATCATACTCTTTAGTAACAAACCTCCACAAAAAAGAAACTAAACCCTCAGGGAAAAAGGGACAAAAGAACTCCAAATATGGAGACTGACAGGCTTTTTTGCAAGTGTACAAAATCGCAACAAGTAATAAAGAATGAAGAGTCTTGTTTTCACGAGGATTGTATATCAAGTACCAAAATTATATTAACCTACTATTATTTAAACAACAATAAGGAGAATAATTCTAAAAATAAAAGAAATAAAATAAAGCGATGAAAAAGAACTCAAGCAAGTAATTATTGAAAATAAAATCAAGTAAAAGCTACTAGGATTATAACTTCACTTAATTCTATCCAATTTATTGTACTAGTTTGATAATTTTAATTGTTTAAGTAGAGGAAACAACTCTAAAATCACTATAAATTCTCCCGATATATTGTTAGCTATTTTAATCCGGTCTAATTACCTATCTTCCAATAGCACAATTAAACATGAATTAAATCATTAAGTTTTATGGTTTCTTTATGAATTCATAACCTAAGGTCGTTAACGTATGAAAACCCTCATGAGTCAAACCATATAGCTTCCACATCAAGTTATTATTCCCATGTAATTTATTACCTTTTTTCATATCAAAAACCCTTCTTGGATAGTGATTAATGAAATAAATCAATCTAGGGGAGAAACTCTGTCTGGAAGCATTAAGTTTAATAATGAATTATATTATAAATAAGGAAAAACAAATCTAATATTATAAATTGGAATCGAAATTAAGCTACATCAAATTCCTAGTATATGATTTAGTTCAACATAGTAAATAAATTAAATCCAAATAAACTTATAAATATTCTCATAATCAACATGAATATTAAAAATAAAATAAGAAGAGAGTTTAGAAATAAAAACTAGTCGCAATTGGCTTGTAGCGCTTCCATTAATCTTGATCTCCAACTTGATTGCTTGAAGTCTTGTAAAGAGAAATGATGTAGAGAAAAAAATATGGAATAATGAATGTAATGTATCTATCTTTTAATGTAGATATTTCTCTTTATATAGACTTCGTAGAGTATCTTTGAATCTGAGTAGGAAACTAGCTAGTCTAATTAGGAATAAATAATATTTGAGTAGGAAATTAATTTTATGTTGTATTTTTTCCTAATTAGGAGTCTTTTTTTATCAAATAGGATTGAAACTCAAACACGGTAAGTCTTATATTATTTTCATACAGTTCCATTCACAAGATACGCCCAAGCTTCAAATCTACACGGGCTAAATAATCAAATTCGGCCCACTCGCATTTTCTACTTTCTTGGAGACACAACCATGGCCGTGTTCTTTACTGACTTGGCCATGTTGAGCTTTTATCTCCATATTTCAGCTCCAACCTTCTTTTGGCTATTTTTCTGCTAAAAACCATTCAAATCAAGCTTATCAAGAATCAAGAAAAATTAATTAAAAATATAAATAAATCTAAACAAAAACTAATTAAATTAATTAAAAACACTAAAATTTTTAATAAAAAATATATTAAAAATGCTATAAAAATAAGACCTATCGGAGACAAAGCAACAATAACAAAAAAAACAAAGAAAAAATAGATCTATTAAAAAAATAGATTTAACTTTATTAAGAATGAATAAAAGATTATGAGCGAGAAGAAAAAAATAAAAAATAAGAATTATTGCTTATCAACGAAAGCAACTTCAAATAAAAACTATGATCAGAAAGATTAAAGTAGAAAGAGGTTTATTTGGGTTATCACAAACATACCTAATTTTGATATCTATAAAGGAGTATATATTCTCTTTTTTTTTTTTCTTTGACCTATTCAGAATTGAAGGCTGCACTTTATAAGAGAGTGCCAAATGTTAGCTAATTGTGAAAAAGTAGAAAATTCAATGTTGTAATTTTGAAGCCATGTGTCAATTCCTTAAATTTTGAATTCCTATTTTGATCAATGCTTACCAAGCATTGCAAAATATAGTAGTAATTTATAATTTTTCTTTTTCTTTGTTGATGAGGGGCTCAGTGGACTTGAATTGTATTATACATACACTTCATGGCTTCAACACATTATTAAAACTAATTTGAATATTATTTTAATTCCCCGATTAATTAAATTTAATTTTAAATATACTATCTAATATTTCGTTTAAGCTTATGTTTTCTTTTTCTACTTTACAAATAAATCCAATCTCATTTTTGGGATAAAATCATTTCAATGAGATATGTGATTTGCATAACTTAATCGATTAATGAAAATTTTATTTATTATTTTATTTATGTTTCATTAAATATATATCTCTTATTTTCAAATATTTATAATTCAATCAATAGTAAATTAAATTATTTGATTTTCTTTGTGAGTTGAGAATTTCAATTCGTGTATTTGTCTTGTACTCCCTTCTTCTCAGTTTGTTTGCTTGTTATTCCTTTTATAGATGTCCCCAAATGTTTACAAGTTTTTTAAATTTATACGTGTAAATAATTATTTTTTCCATCATAACCTTTATTATTTTTCATTAATGAGTGACTTTTATTAATATTTTAACGATTTAAGAATTAAAAAAAAGAACAAAATAACTTTTATTAACTAAATTCTTAATATGCGTGTTTTATCCAACCATGCAAACAAGATGGGATGGAGAAAATATTATTTTTAATCCTGAATAGGCACCTAATAAAATTTATCCTTCAATCATCTTTACACACTGATAAAATTTTCCGCTGGTATTCTTTTAGATTTTATTTTATGGCAGTTAATCATTTCTTTTTATTTTTTTTTTGTTTTTATTTTATTTGATTTTTCTTTTCAATTGATTTGAAATAAATCTTGGATTTAACTTTTCAAATCTGTCTTTGTTGATGGATTTCAAGTTATATTGGCACCCTCTTGATTAGATTTTCTTGTGTGATTTGTCTTCTTTTGTGGAATTATTACTCATCATTGAGGAGTTTTTCTATATATTTCTGATTTATTCTTTTTTGGCAATAAAATATAAGATAGATCTTGGATTTTTTTTTTTGAGAATTTAAATCTTTAAATTAGAATTAATAATTTTTTTATCAATAGAATCTAGTTGTGGCCTTGTGGGACTTGTTAATCAATTAAATTAACTTTTGGTACTTTAAACTCTTCTTGAAACCATATATAGCAATTACCAAGTTCTGAAAAAAAAAAAATTCAAAGTTATAAATAAATTTCTTTTGTCGTATTATAATTTATTTTTACATGAAAAATTATTTTCTTCATCAGAGATCATCTCCAAACAAAAATTTTTAAAATTTCAAATTTGTTTTTTGTATTCATATATAATGATGTACGATTCTTATTAATGAATTGCAAATTTTTTTTTTTAAAAAATGACGATTTTCTTAATCATTTAACAGTTAATAAGATGTACGTACATATAATCTTGTGTAAATAAGTATTTTTAACATAAATTTCCACATTAAAAATATATTTATAAGTTAATTTAAAGGATCTTAACACAAAATCTTGTGCAATTAAAATTTACATAGTGGAGAATCCATGCAAAAAAGAAAAGGTAGGTGATGAATTGAAGTGGTCAACATCAAGAACGTAAAACCCAACCTCACTTTCCTACACATGTTTCTCCTTTTTGATTTTAAGTATCAAAATTGACTTTTAAAAAAATGTTAGCCGAAATGCTGACTTAAGATGATCTTTTTTTCTTATAAAAAGAGCTCACCTGTCATGCACTCCTTCTCTGATTGAAACGTGCAAGTGGCAACATCATCATTAATTTATTTTTTTTCCATTTCTATTAGGTCTAATTTGTTTTAGATACGGCAGTGTCTTACCAATTTTGACAATAACCTAATATTTCCCACACCAATCTTCAATAATTATATTAACAAAATAAAATTCAAAAAAATTTTTTTTTTTATGGTTTGGACTGATAGAATATGAAGCCCATAGATTTCATAGAATATAACATATATATTTTATGAATTTCATAAGATTTCATAGAATATAGAATGTTTAAATTTCATCACTCAAATTTCATAAATTGAAAGGAACTTTTTAATATTTATTTGATATTAATGAATTTCTTAAATTTTTATAAAATTTATTTAAAAGTTAATTATTTATTCTAAAAAATTTATAATTTTATACTTAGTATAAAAAATATTCCTTTAATAATACTCCATCCGTTTCATTTATTTGGACAAAAGTTGATTTGCGTAGGAATTAAAAAAAGAAAAGTTTTTTCAAATTTACCCCCAACATTGAATTGATTACACCCTTCTTTACTGAAAGTTAATTATGTCATGCTATTTTTTCCCAGTAAAATGAATTAATGACTAAAATTTAAAAGTAACAATTTAAGATTTAAAAATTTTAATAATTAAAGCAAATCGTGAAGAAAACATACATTGCGTCTGCAAATGTTTTATATATATTTGTTTCAATCATCTTCGGTGCATATGTGCACTTTATATTAAATTGCACGTATTTTGTATTTTCTGGATTTACATAGATTTTGTATTTTATGGATTTACATAGTTGAGTAAAAGGTATGCACCAACTTTTTGAATGAGCATTACTTATACATGTTTGCAAAATGACAGACAAACATTATCATTACAACTAATAAATAGAAAATAAACACACAACATTGTCAATTGGAGGTGATGGATTTTTGGAAGATATGAGTTTGGAGAGGTATGATTTTCAATTTTTTGAATATGAGTTGAAATTGAAAATCATTGATTTAGGGTTTAGGATGGACACAATCTTCTAATTTGTGCACTGTAGTTTAAAGAGAATTATAAGAATAGTGCAAAGAACTTAAATTGCTCTCATAAATTGATTTTTCGTATATTTTTAATTAACATGGAGAGAGAAAGGAATAAAACAATTGCTTCATAAACGTAGCCTCATTAAATGCATTTCTGTACTTTGTCTGCCACTATCTTGATATTTTCAAATATTGAAAGCTATGTAAAGGGCAATATAGACTTTGTACCTTCATTTTTTTACCAAAAATAGCAATTTTGTCTAAATAAATGAAACACCCTAAATAGAAAGTTTGTCCAAATAAATAAAACGAAGAGAGTACATATTTTCCTCATAAAAAATATAAAAATATGCTTCTTCCACCACATAAAAATAGGCTCACTTGCTTTTTCAGTTGTCTCAAATTATAGTTTTATTTCCTAGTATAGAAGAGTACAATCTTTAACAATTTTATGTTTCACCCATATTTAATGTGTATATTTATTAAACTCGATGAAAACAGAAAGAGAGAGTAAAAAATGATAAATTTCCTTCAAAATTTATAGAATAAGTTTAAAACTAGCTTAATCTTTTATTTGATATTAATTAAATAAGTATTCTTAGTTAGACAAAATCTTACTTACGACGGATCCGCCTAATAAGAGATTGAACTCTCTGTCTCACTTCAACAAGAAGAGTGTTGAAGTACTAGTTCCAATAGTTGTCCATTAAAACAACCTCAATCTAACCCAAAGTTTGTTAGACTTTAAATGAGGAATTTAAAAGAAACTACTTGTTTAACAATAGTGAGGTGTAAACTAATATTACGTGGTTTTATTTTTTTTCTTCATATATATATATATATATATATATATATCATAAAGAAAAAAAAAAAAAACTTTGTAGATCTGACTTGACACTCTCCTCTTTTGCCATTTCTTTTTTTTTTTTTTTTTACAAATTTTTTAATTTTTAATGATTTACCTTTCCTTTTTTCACAAATTATTATTATTAATGATAATGACATCTTTTAAAATCTAAACTAATTTTATAATTTTTTATTTTAAAACGTTAAAATTTTAAACTGTTTATCATCTTTATTTCAAACTAGTCGTTGACCCACGTTTCGCATGCGGCTATTTAGGTATATATAAAATATAATTTTTTATGGAATTACGTAAATTTTTTCTAGAAAAATCTACATAAATTAATTTAATTAGAGTTTTTTACATTTAGATGCTTATTCCATGTTGACATCAAATACTACTTCCGTTCCGAAATACTTGTCACATTTGAGAAAATTGTTTATTCCAAAATACTTGTCACATTTGTAATTTCAATGAATAATAAATAGTTTTTTTCATGTTTACTTTTTGTATATGACAAATACTTATTACTTCAATTTAATGGTTTTCTTGGAAAATTCGTATTAAATTAAGGATAATATAGTCAATTTACTCGATAATTTATTATAACTTAGACAAATTTAATAGTTTTCTTAAGGAACATGAAATTTCAAATGTGACAAGTATTATGGAACAGAGATAGTAATATATTTCATATGTTTACGTTCCTATTAAAGAGAAGTTAATAATAATATGATAAAGGCATTGATTAGGTTCTTTAATGGAATAACACTAACTTCTACTACCTCTGTTCCATAATATTTATTAAATTTGAGAAAATAGTTTATTTCAAAATACTTATCACATTTGTGATTTCAAGGAGTATATGACCAATAATTATTACTTCAATTTAATGGTTTTCTTAGAGAGCTAGCATTAAATTAAGGGTAATGTAGTTAATTTACTCAATAATTTATAGTAACTTAGATAAATTTAATGATTTTTTTAAGGAATGTAAAATTTCAAATGTGACAAGTATTATGGAACGAAGGTAGTAATAATTAATGTGATTCTTTGCTTTTTAGCATTAAACATTGGGGAATTCACCAATCTTTATAATTTTTAAAAAATAAATATTTAATCGATCATGCACCAAACTACATAATTCCACCGGTTGTATTTTAGCTATCAATTAACCAATATAGTAGACACCAAGTAGGAAAGCACGTACGCTCCATTTTCGTAGAGATTATGGACTAAATTAACATAAAATTCTCTAAATTATCTATAAGAGTTTTAAATATCTTTAAATCTATCCAAATCTAAATTGAAGAATATCAATTAAAAAAAATTTTAAATAGCAAATGATTTAAAAGAATAGCAAATATTTTAAGTCATTTTATCAACTTTTGACATTAAAAAGAAGAGAAAATTCTCAAAAATCTGTAAAAGAATAAAAAAAAAAAGAATATCCAAGTTTAGTCAAACAACAAAAAGCAAGTACCATTAAATTTTTTTATTGCATTTTTTAAGCAAACCACAAAAGACTAATATAAACATACACATACCATATTTGTGAATAACAACATAAGAAATGAATTTCCATTTTTAATACTTGATAGGTTTTATTTTTATATTCATTTTTAGTAAACTTTATTTAAGTTTTTCATTGAATTTTTATTTTTTTATTTTATTTCAGTTAATTTATTTATATTTTTTAGTAAAGCTTCCTTGAATCATATTTCACTTGATTTTGAGGAATTTTGTAGGATTTTATAGGAAACTAGCTAAAAATTGCAGAAAAGAATGAATCTAATCAGAAAGACTGGGCGTGCCATCTAACACCCCCATGCAGAGTTCAAGGAAAAATTCAATGAGGTTTAGGGACTAGCACGCCCGTGCTATAAGGAGATGACGAACCAAGAGCGTGCTCACTTAAGCACAGCCCGTGCCGTAGCCACCTTGAGGTTCAGGGGCTAACATGCCTAGCCCATGCCATCTAGCACGCCCGTCCTGAAGTATAGATTTCATATTGGGTCAAAAACTTCAGTTCTAGCCTATGCCCCTTGCATGATCTGCATGAGATGCTTTTCTGACGTGCCAATTAAGCTTAAAACCTATCTAGCCACTGGAGAGTCCTAATTTAGAAGCAATACAAAACCTAATCAGTTTTCCACCTCAAAATGATTTCTTCCTTCTTAGAGATTCTATTTCCTAATCAAATTTGAAGATTTCCTAAGGAGTCTATATAAAGAGAGAGTATAGCTACGTTATGGGTATCGGTGGTTCTATTACTTTCTCTATATAGTTTTTTCTCTCTTTAAGACTTCGAGTATCTAAGTTGAAGATTAAGATTCAAGGAAGCCATTCAAGTCAATTGTTGACTAATTTTTATTCTTAAACTCTCCTTTTGTTTATCATTCTTTATGGATTGTTTATAAATTTAATTAGGTTTGATTTATTTACTATATCGAACTAATTCTTCTTACTAGGAATATGATGTAGCTTAAATTCAACTCCAGTATATAATATTAGATTTGATTTTCTTTAACCAAGTAAAATAATAATTGGTTAACTTGTATTTGAGATCTAAGTTGAATTTGAATTTCTGTTTTATACTTTAATTCAACACGGATATCAAGGGAATGAAGACCTTTAAATAAATATGCAATATTTATAAAGATAAGTATTGACAGGCTTTTTCGCAAGTGTACGAAAGTGAGTAGAGTATCATCCCACAGAGATTGTATATCAAGTATCAAAATTGTGTTAACCTACTATTATTTAAACGACAATAAAGAGAATATATTTGAAAATAAAGGAATTAAAGTAAAAACAATAAGAATGAGATCAAGCAAGAAGTTGTTGAAAAGAAATCAATGTTTAAAAGTTACTAGAGATTTTGACTTCACTTAATTCTATCCGGTTTATTCTATTAGTTTGATAATCAATTTTAATTATTCAAGAAGGAGAAATAACCCTAAATTTGCTAATAAGCTTTCTCGATATTTTATTAGCTATTTTAACCCAATTCAATTACTCATCTCTCAACGGTGTAACCAAACATAGATTAAATCATTAAGTTCTTATGATTATTCAGGAATTCACAAATTAAGATTTTTAATTTTATGAAAACCAGCCACGAGTTAAACCATCTAGCTCTCGCATCAAGTTGTTGTTCCTATGAAATTTATTACCCTCGTTATATCAAAACCATTCTCTCGACAGTGATTAATGAAATAAATCAATCTAGAGGTAAAACTCTGTCTGAAAGAATTAGGATCAATAATAATACAAAGGACTTAACCAATTGATTGCATTATATACAAAATAATAATAATAATAAACAAATCAAAATTGAGTACATCATCTTAAATCAGTCAGTGAATATATTAGTTATTCATCTTCCCCCCCCCCCCCCCCCCCCAAAATCAAAAGTTGTTCTCATTGTCCCTTCTAAGATAATCATCAACCCAGTTGGAGATTTTTGTCAGTTAGCCTGGCCAATTCGTCTCCTAATTTCACCAGTCATAAATTCATTCAAGTGGTGGTAGGAAGTTAAACACCTAAAGATGGATCATTTTCCAACCTTCTGCCTGCAAGTTGGGCATTTGCTGCGTAGTGATTTTAGTGATCTAAAGAGGCATTCCTTACAGAATATGTGACCACACCTCGTTGATGTTGGTTCCTTATTGCTGATATAAATGGCTTTCTGAAAATTTAAGTTACTCTAGACAGAAACAAAAACATGTAATATCTAAACATAAACATACACATATTGTATTTGTTGTGGGTCCCTCCGACATGTGGGACCCATAAACTTTTGAAAAAGAAAAAAAAGAAAAACGTGTTCTTTGAAGAAAGAAAGAAAAAAAAAAAAGGAAAATCAATAATTACAGGCAATTGTTGACAAAATGGAGAGCCGTGAATGAGTTATACACGACTCATTCAATAGAGGTAGCGAAGCCTCAAGCAAAGCACATAGCAGAAGAAGAAGAAAAAAAAAATGTAGAGAGAGTTATCTAATTTTAGGAAGGGTTTCCTAAAATTAAGGGAGGGAAAAATAGTGAGGAAATTATTATGGGGTGTTTTTAAGAAACACTTTGAGTGCCACTATTTTTGTATTACTCTCTTTGTGTACCTACTATTTTTTTAATAGTGGAAGAATTATTCGGAGTTGGTCCTGTGAACGTAGCCCTAAACAGTTGAGGGCGAACCACGTAAATTTCTATGTGTCCTATTTCTATTTTTCCGCTGTGTTAATTTTCTCTTAATTGATTGAAAGGGCCAAACAAGTAGTATCAGAGCTGATGCCCAACAACTGGTATCAGAGCCGAAGGTTTCGGCAGGTCCAGCCGGTCAGATAGCGTTACCGGATCCGTGGATATATTTTGAAAATAAATATACCACGACAAAGAAAAAATTACGACGAATCCATTGGTGCTGTCCGCTTAGAAAGACGTTGCAGAATCGACTTAGTGATGAATAGTAAAATAGTAACTCAAAGTTTGTTGGATTTAAATTTTTTTATTTTGGTTAGCCATTACTTATTGATATTTTATCATTACTAACAAAAATGGTATACTTTATACATTTTCTAGTTCAATATTACTTGAAATGCTCTGAACGGATTTGAGATAGATAAACATAATAAAATTACTAACGGGTCTCAATATGGATACTTAACAACAAAGAGTAATGATAATATAAATAGCATTTTCAACTTAAAAATTAATAAAAAAAAAAAGCCATTTTTCATAATAATGTAAGCATTCAAAATTGGGTAGCAGATGTATTCATGAAGTATTATTAAATAGAGTTGCTAAATGTCAATGATAAATTTAAGTATTATTGAAGAGATGATTCATGAACGACGAGATCTTTCTTTCTTTCTTTCTTTTCTAGTCATTATCTTTCTGTCAACGTGTATAGATGTCACCATTATGGATTCAGTCCATCAAAAGCCTTGACTTTCCTTCCATTTTCTATTTTCTCATTTGCTTCCATTCAATATCAAATACCTACGCAACAACCAAGCAAATGCTGTACGGTTAGTGTTCTTTGTTTTTGTTCAATTTGGACTTCAGAGGGTACGTTCGTCGAAGTGTCCTAAGAAAATAATTTGGAGGATCTCACGTTTAGCATGTGGTAATAGGTAGTAAGTTATATGAATGTGGTTGATAGTTATTACACTGTCTGTCTCAAAATTATAATCTTATTACTGTTTTTACAATGTTTGCTAAAATAGTTATTCGACATTTCTTTTAAAAAAGTTATTCCACATCAGCTTTCCTTGGCAGTTGATTGAGAAATTGACTAAAAAGACTTTCATGTTATTTCAATAGAAGTTCATGTATTTTTAAATAACGAATTAAAGTATAAGGATAATTAAGAAATAAGAGTTACAATTCAAAAATAGTGAGCAAAAATAAACCATAATTTATCATATTCTGCATATAAGTTTTAAGTTTATACATAAATATTATCAAATAAATTTTTAAACATTAATATTTTCAACTGGATGAATAGTTGCAGTGGATTATACTTGCAAGCAAACTTTAATAAACAAATCAAAATTGAGTACATCATCTTAAATCAGTCAATGAATATATTAGTTATTCATCTTCCCCCCCAAAATCCAAAGTTGAACTCTCATTGTCCCTTGTAAGATAATCATCAACCCAGTTGAAGATTTTTGTCAATCAGCCTGGTCAATTCGTCTCCTAATTTCACCAGTCATAAATTCATTCAATTGGTGGTAGGAAGGTAAACCCCTAAAGATGGATCATTTTCCAACCTTTTGCCTGCAAGTTCGGCATTTGCTGCGTAGTGATTTTAGTGATCTAAAGAGGCATTCCTTACAGAATATGTGACCACACCTCGTTGATGTTGGTTCCTTATTGCTGATATAAATGGCTTTCTGAAAATTTAAGTTACGGCAGACAGAAACAAAAACATGTAATATCTAAACATAAACATACACATATTGTATTTGTTGTGGGTCCCTCCGACATGTGGGACCCACACACTTTTGAAAAAAAAAAAAAAAAGAAGGAAAGAAAAGAAAAGAAAAAGGAAAATCAATAATTACATGCAATTGTTGACAAAATGGAGAGCCGTGAATGAGTTATACACGGCTCATTCACTAACCTCTCCTATAAATAGAGGTAGCGAAGGCTCAAGCAAAGCACACAGCAGAAGAAGAAGAAAACAAATGTAGAGAGAGTTATCTAGTTTTAGGAAGGATTTCCTAAAATTAGAGAAGAGAAAAATAGTGAGGAAATTATTATGGGATGTTTTTGAGAAACACTTTGAGTGCCACTATTTTTGTATTACTCTCTTTGTGTACCTACTATTTTTTTAATAGTGGAAGAATTATTCGGAGTTTGTCCCGTGAACGTAGCCCTAAACAGTTGAAGGCAAACCACGTAAATTTCTATGTGTTCTATTTCTATTTTTCCGCTGCGTTAATTTTCTCTTAATTGATTGAAAGGGCCAAACAAGTGGTATCAGAGCTGAGGCAAGTGATACCTGAGGCCCAACAAGTGGTATCAGAGCTGATGCCCAACAACCCGTATTAGAGCCGAAGGTTTCGGCAGGTCCAGCTGGTTAGATAGCGGTACCGGATCCGTGGATATATTTTAAAAATAAATATACCACGACGAAGAAAAAATTATGACGAGTCCATTGGTGCTGTCTGCTCGGAAAAACGTTGCAGAATCGACTTAGTGATGAATAGTAAAATAGTAATTGTGAACCATACTATTGGCGTTACTGTTGCTGAATCTAAGCCAGCACTATTCACGCATAGTACTATTCACGTGTACAATTACTATTCATGCATACAGCTACTATTCGAGTATACTGTTACTATTCATGGTCACTGTTCACGTATACTACTATTCACATATACGGTTTATGTTGGTGATGATTTTTTGCACAAGTCAAAACGGACAAAATGATCATTCTAAATGGCGAGAATTACCATATATGGAGAAATGAGAGATCTCTTTATGGTAATCAAAACGCATTGCCTGTGTTTAGTTGAACTAAACCGGAAGACAAGACTAATGAGGAATGAGCTTTTGAGCATGCGTCCAAATCTTGGTTGGTAGATTTGATGATGAAGGCTTCTGTAGTACCTTTAGAAATTATCAGTGGAAGCTCACAAAAGATTCATTTGTGGTAGCTAAAGATCGCAAGTTGTACGTGCTGCATGCGAAACTCTCCTAAGACACTTTGAGTGTAGCGGAGAATAACAGTACAGTTGAATTGTGGCATAAACGACTACGCCACATGAGTAAGAAAACTCTAGCATGAAAGAATGTACTACCTGGATTGGATGAAGTTTACCTAGACAAATGTCCTGATTGTATGGCGGGAAAGCTAAACAGAAGGATTAAGAAAGCAATTAATTCTCCTAGATTATAATAAATTCAAATGTAATTTAATCAAATTATCTTTTATCTCAAAACCAATAGTTGTTTGTGAAGTATTTGTTGTATTTAGTGTAAATAAGGGCAACACTAGAAAAACATCATTTATTATTTTTTACACAACAACTTATATTTTGGGGAAAAAAAAAACTTTTTATTGAGTTGGTCTATGGACCAGCTTATAAATGGAGTGCTGAAAATATATTATTATTACTAAAATAAAAAAATACTATATTACGGATTTAGTTGGTACATAGCTAGATTACTCTTCACTTTATTTATTTTTCTTTTTTGTAAATAAATTAAGAGAAGAAAAAAAAATTAACAGTTACACTATCTCATATTACGGACCGATTCATGTGAAAAAAATGATGAATAAATAAAACCAAGTCGAGAAGTTAACAGCAAGAAGATAAATGATCCACTTTACTGATTAAGGTTTTATTGGTTCTTGCTATTAAAAGATTAATGAAAATGTTTCCTTCTTTATGAATATATTTTAATTTTAATATAAATAGTTTACAGTGAAATTAAAACTGCATTCTGATGTATACATAAATACTGACTCGTTTCTATTTTTTTTTTTCCTTTAATGAAATTTGTCTCCGCTGGCCCAGATATTGCATATATAGATATATTTGTTTTGAGCATTGGAGAAATTTATTATATTTGTTGTGTGGGACTTGTAAATTCATCAGGGATCAAAATTATTAAATGATCCATGTATAATAAATTTACTTAATACTCCCTTTGTACATAATTAAATCTTTTAAAGTTTTTATACGGAGATTAAGTAAATAATTAATTCTCCTAAATTATAATACAATCAAGGATAATTTGATTAAATTATTTTTTATTTTCAAAACCAAGAGTTATTTAGAAAAGTAGTTATTATATCTAATATAGATGAGAGTAATATTGGAAAACCACCATTTATTATTCTTTAAATACTTAAAACGATTTATATTTTGAGATAAATAATACTCAAAAATGATTTACATTTTAAAATAAGGGTATTATTTAAAAAAAAAAAACGTGCATGTGATTTTTCATGCTGGCAATACGTAGTTGAATTTTCCATTGAAAAGGTTTCAAAATTCAAAGCGACAAGTTATTAAATTAGTAAAAGTTCGATTACGATATTGAAATCAAGTTATTGAATGTGGTCTACCTCATGCTTTTAATAAGTGTGCTGAAATTTTAGAAATTTCGCAATAGATAAATTAATTTTTCAACTGCTTTTTTTTTTTTTTTAATTGTCCGGATGCCAAATGTGCGGATAACATTGTAGTCTCGCATTAAAAAGTAATCATTTCTTAACTTGCGATCAAAAAGACTCAAACTCCAAATCTTTCGTCTCATAACTTTTACTATTCATACTAATATAGTATATTAGTGTAATCCATCATACTATGTAATCCATCCATTAAATTGATCATCAGGTAATGAAGTGAAGTTGATATTTTTAAGGATTCAATATGCTTTGATCCGCTTGTTATGATTTAAATATAGATTTAGGATATATACGGATAATAAAATTATTAACTTAACATGTTGATGTTGGATTTAAATTTTTGTATATCGTTAGCCATTACTTATTGATATTTTACCATTACTAACAAAAAGGGTATATTTTATACATTTTCTAGTTCAATATTATTTGAAATGCTCTAAACGGATTTGAGATGGATAAACATAATAGAATATCTAACGGGTCTCAATATGAATACTTAACAACAAAGAGTAACGATAATATAAATAGCATTTTCAACTTAAAAATTAATATAAAAAAAGCCATTTTTCATAATAATGTAAGCATTCAAAATTGGGTAGCAGATATATTCATGAAGTATTATTAAATAGAGTTGCTAAATGTCAATGATAAATTTAAGTATTATTGAAGAGATGATTCATGAACGACGAGATCTTTCTTTCTTTCTTTCTTTCTTTTCTAGTTATTATCTTTCTGTCAACGTGTATAGATGTCACCATTATGGATTCAGTCCATCAAAAGCCTTGACTTTCCTTCCATTTTCTATTTTCTCATTTGCTTCCATTCAATATCAAATACCTACGCAACAACCAAGCAAATGCTGTACGGTTAGTGTTCTTTGTTTTTGTTCAATTAGGACTTTAGGGGGTTCGTTCGTCGAAGTGTCCAAAGAAAATAATTTGGAGGATCTCACGTTTAGCATGTGGTAATAGGTAGTAAGTTATGAATGTGGTTGATAGTTTTACACTGTCTGTCTCAAAATTATAATCTTATTACTTTTTTACAATGTTTGCTAAAATAGTTATTCCACATTTCCTTCAAAAAAAGTTATTCCACATCAGCTTTCCACGGTAGTTGATTGACAAACTGACTAAAAGACTTTTATGTTATTTCAATAGAAATTCATGTATTTTCAAATAATGAATTAAAGTAAAAGGATAATTAACTTACAATTCAAAAACAGTGAGTGCAAATAACCCATAATTTATCATATTCTGCATATAAGTTTTAAGTTTATAAATAAGTATTATCAAATAAATTTTTAAAAATTAATATTATCAACTGGTTGAATAGTTGCAGTGGATTATACTTGCAAGCAAACTTTAATTAGAATTTACATCACAACTCACCGTTATTGAGAAAACTTTACTTGAATATTATCTGATTTACAGACACGTGTGAAAAAATTTTAAAAATTTTAATATCTATCTTATATAACTTTATATCTATATCTATCTATGTAAATATATAATTTATGCTTACACGGCAACATATTAGAATATGAAACTAATGATGTGGTATTTTATTTTTTTCATTATAATTAATTTTTTAAAAATTTAATAAAAATTAAAATTTTTTTATTATATAATGGAGTTACAGACTAATAAATCTTAATTAATAATTTTTTACATTTAATAAATATTAAGTTTTTTTATTAAATAGTGATAGATTTAGAAAAAATCCATTCATGATGCTCATATAGAAATCTGCAAGATATAGACGAAAAAGGGAGAAAAGAGAGGTATGAAGCCTACAACCACTCAAATGTTTAAGTCAGTAAGAGAATAATAAGCTTGCAACCACTCAAATGTTTAAGTCAGTGAGAGAATAATAAATAGTTGTAACTGAATAAGATATTGAATTATCTATTGCATTGATATCGCGTATATGAGTATGAAGTTTGATCCCTTTATATATAGGTAGAAAGACCTTGATTAAAGTTGTAACTGGGATACTTATTGGATACGTATTCGTGAAGGATAAGAATAAGGTCTCCTAATCCTATTTTAATTCTATCCGAATAATAATATTTGATCCTAAAATATAATTAGATCTTATATAAAAATTACGGTTAAATCCCTAATAAATATTTATATACTGCCAAATAGTTTTTTCCTATAAAAAATTGGAGTTCTAACATAGTTATAGTTAATAAAAATTAAGTAAATAATGTAGTTACATATCAATTAGAATTAAAATATTAATTTCAATTTAACTAAATTTTATTTCATCAAAATTAATATTTTTATACCTTATCTAATTTGAAAATATGAAAATTTTAAAGGAAAAAAAAAATTAATTAGCTATATAAGTTGAATTACAATAATTAACTTACAATAATTAATTATGCTAATTGGTATTACTTGATAATTTCAAACAAAACTTATAATTTACTTTTTATTTTTAATTAAAAATAAATAAGCAAATTATTTAAATTAAAGCAATATAAATATAAAATTACAATAATTTTTTTGAAACTTACATGCAATTTAATTAAAAAATAGAAAATTATACAGTACTTGCATCGCGCGGGTATATGGCTAATATAAATGTATAAAAGCTCAATCAAATTTACTTATATGACATGATATTATGAAACTTAATTGATGATGTGGAATTTTATTATTTTTTAAATTTTTATTTAATTATCTAATTTGAAAAAATCAAATTATAAAACTTTTTATTTTCTTTATTCAATAATTAATAATCATGTACTAAGTTTATTTCATTAATAAAAACTATTTGCCTTCTTTCTTTTGCAATAATCAATAATCTAAATAATAAATTTTCTGTTTAGTAATAAAACACTAATTAGTTTTTTCAATAATTAATAAACACACTATAATTATTAATGTAATATTTTGTTATTTTATAATTTAATTATTCTCTATTTCTTTTAATCTTAATTCTCTTTTGAGTATATGTACATAGGTACTGCACCCAATAAATTTAGCATATAAATTCTTATTTTCTTTTTTATGTTCAACATATTTTTACATAGTGTTAAAAATTAATATTTTGCGAAAAAGACACGTATGACAAACGATTTATGAAGTTTCTTTCATTTTCTATTTAGATAATTTAATTTATGATTTGAATAATTATTTTAATTTGTAAAATGAATATTTATATTTATTTTTTTAATTTAGTTAAGAAGGTAAGTTTATTGTTTATAATTTATTGATGTAGAATTCTTTTATTTTTTTTTTAATTTATAGAAAAAGTTAGATTGGTAATTTCTTTTATCATAGTCAAGGAATCAAAAAAGGTAAAATGAAAAATATTATTTTTTTATCATATCAATTTATTTATATTTTTCAATCAAATTTAATTCGTATCAAGTGTTGACTTGCACACCAAGTTCTCGGTAATTTAAGAAATATAACATGACTTTTTATTACTATTAAAAATTTTAATACTAAAAGAATTTTTTCCTAAGTGCAGGCATTCGTCTAATAAATATATAATAGTTAAACCATAAAAAGTAACGTGTTACAATACCAGAGTACTTAGGTGCTGTGTTGGTGATTGGTCTTTTTTTTTTTTTTTTTCATTTTGTTGTATTTAATTTTTTAAATGGTTTTTGGAGTGGTTTAATGTTACTTAAAGTGGTTTAATCATTGAGTGATGATATTAATGGCATGAAAGCCATAGTCGATGAATAAAAGACAATGAATGTATGTTTCTATGGTTGTCTTACATTACAAATTTTTAAATAATTTTTAGTGTTTTCATTGTCATTTTTTAATCAAAGTATAGATCCAACCATTTTCATGCCTAATCGAAAAATGTTTAACTTGACTAAATTTAATTTTTTGTGTGACCAAGTACAATTTTAACTAATTGTTACTTAATCTCGTTCCAATTTGGTTGTCTTAATTCAATTTAGTTCTAAGTACGTACATCATCAATCACTAGTTGATTTAATTTCAATTAAGTATTTTACTTTAACTTAATTTTAGGTGTGACCTAATTCAATTAAAATTAGATTATCTAATTAATTTGGTTCAAATGTGACTAATCAATTGTTTCTTCATTTAACTTTAGTTTAGATATCTTAATTTAATTTAATTTTAAATATGATTTAATTAAAGTGTAAATTAACCATTCAAGTTATCGCCTTTATCTATATGCATTAAAATTATATACAGAGAACATCTAACTAATTTGATTCAAGTGTGACCTACCCAATTGCTACTTGATTTAACTTTAGTTTAGATATCTTAATTTAATTTATTTTTAAATATTATTTAGTAGAGTGTAAATTAACCATTCAATTTTTTATTTTTATTTATATGCATTAAAATTTATATGTAAAGAACGTTCTATAGACTTATCATAAGAAAATGCATAATAAACGTCAAATTGATTTGTACAAGGATTGACCCTCAGATTTTACTTATGCTCATGTCAAAATGTGTGCTTATATGTTATTTGAGTTATAACTCTCACGTGTGATATAATCGATGGTTACTTAGTTTAATTTAATTTCAAGTGTAACTTAATTTAATTTGAATTAGATTATCTAAATTTAATTTGATTCAAGTGTGAGCAAGTGTGATTTATTTAATTTTTACTTCATTAAATTTCAATTTGAATGTAATCTAATATAATTGTGTATATGTAACTTAATAAATCATAAAGTAAATATAAATGAAAGTAGCTTAATGGTAAAGAGTACTTGTAAGATCAATTCCTAGGATTTAGATCATGGGTTCTATATTTTGTTTGCTCATTCTTTTACTATTTATTCACCATTTTTCTATACCTATAAACAAAATACTTATTTTCGTGTTGGTAGTGAAATTTTCAATATATGTTTAACATACACTTCCTATCACAATAATTCTTATTTTTCTAATTCATGATTAAATTTTTAATTCATCTAATTTAACAATCTTTATACACACAAAATTCTAGAAGATATTCACAATTTTTTTATGCATTTCACAACTTAATTATTCTTTAATGCACTTATTAGCGCAGTGAAATTTAAATGTAGAACTAGTTTTCAAGTATAACAAATATGACTGATATAATTGTTAGTTAATTTAGTTTTAATTTGAATGTCTTAATTTCATTTGATTCCAAATGTAACAAAGTGTAGCTAAAAAAATATCAAGTTTAAGAAAAATTAAGCGGCATATGATTATTTACGTCTCATAAATCACTAAGGTACTTAGAAGAATATGATTTGTTAATTGAAGAGGTAGAAATAAAATAAATGTCATGTATGTGCATTGATAATCTCATCTATTTAATGCTTCGTAAGGAGTTATTAAATGATGAAATAGAAATATTTGAAATTCAAATTTTAAATCTCTCTCTCCATGTCAAATCTACCAATTTTAATTGAGGATGAAAGTAACATTTGACATACTAAATCTAGATAAAATTCTCATTTTAAGTACCATGATCATGGATCACTATGAGCCAAAACCTTTTCCCAAAAAAAAAAAAAAAAAAAAAAATACTCCCTCTGTGATGCGGAACAACTTGCACTTCAATATATGGATGATCTGGATCGCTTCAAACCAAAGAAGAAAGGGCACGGCTGTGCCATATCCAGCACGCCCGTACCAGCCTCTAGAAGTCCAGGACGCGAGACACGCCCAAGTCTAAGAAGTACAAGCACGCCTGTGTCACAGCCAGCTTGCCCGTGCAAGCCTGTGGAAGTCCAAGCACACCTGTGCCAAATCAAGCACGCCCTTGCCGAAGTCGACGAGTCCAATTCCATTTCGAGTTCTGGCATGCCCGTGTCATACTAAGCACGCCCGTGCCGCCGACCTTGCTAAGGTTTTGTACAGTTTAGACTTTTGTGTTATTTTTAGGATTTTTTTATATTTTAGCCTAAACATATAAATAGCTATTTTTAATATTTTGGAGGACGATTATTCTTTGATCATTATTCATATTCAATAAACTTCCTTGAGGGTTTAGTTTTACAAACTCTTTCGTCAGATCAAACGACATTGATCAAAACTCCTGACGGAATATAATCGTTATTCCCATTCACGTAACCGTTCTGCGTCAGTTGGTATCAGAGCTGAAAGGCAAAAATATCTCCATGGCCAACAATCATGAGACACGACTCACCGCCATAGAGGCGAGATTCGAAGAACTATCTGAACAGATTAGACAGTTGACTCTCATTATTCAATAAGGCAACCCATAACCTGCAGCTGTAACAGCTGCTCCGAATCCACCACAACCAAATTATTCAAGACGCCAAAATCGTTATGATTGAGGATGAGAATACAGAGGCAATGGTGACAATTTTCATGAAGGATACAAGATAAAGGTAGACCTTCAACCCTTCTCAGGATTGCTAGACATAGAAGGCACTCTTGACTGGCTAGCAGAGGTTGAACAATTCTTCAAGATCATGAATGTCGAGGATGAACGTAAAGTTTCCATTGTGGCATATAAACTGAAAGGCGGTGCAGCAGCATGGTGGCATTCTATTCAAAACGAACGCCATCGTCGGAGGATTGAACCTGTACAAGATTGGATTTTAATGAATCAGTTGATTGAGTAACGTTTTCTTCCTAGTGATTACTCTCAAATACTGTACAACATGTACCATGACTGTTTCTAGGGAAACCAAAAGGTTGATGAGTATACGAAAGAATTTTGAGATTACAGGCTCGATGTGACAATTGTGAGACTGAATCCCAACAAGTGGCTCATTGTTAGAGGGGATCGAATCATGATATCATGTGTATGATGGGTGTAGCTGGAATTTTCACTTTGGCAGATGGAATTGAGATGGCCAAACGTGCGAAAGATAAAATTAATTGGCAGCCTCGACAACCACCTAATCGTAACTAGAATTTCAGGCAACCCTATTCCTTTGGAAATCAGTAGTTCAGTAGAAATTCCAATGGATAGAACTCAAGAGCAGCCACTCCTACCAATAACTAGAGTTCACAGTAGCTCACAATAGAAGAAAAGAAAGACCCTAGGGGAAAGGCTCCCATGACAGATAGAAACAACAAATCAAATTCGTATCAGAAGCCAACCGGAGACTATTGTTACCGTTGTAGAAAACAGTGGCATACATCTAATATATGTCCAGAATGTAGGGGGGCTAATGATGGGCATCGACAAGTGAATGTAGTTGATGAGGTAACTGAGGTTGAAGAGGTAGAAAATGAAGATGATGGATCCATGGCTGGTTCTGAAGATGGAGAAGTTACATATGTTGTTCAGAAAATTTTATGTTCTCCAAAACAAGAAAGTGACACTCAACAATGAAAAACTTTCCAAGCTAAATATCGGGTTGGTGAAGCGGTGTGTCGACTCATTATCGACAGTTGCAGTTGTGAAAATTTGATAGCCAAGCAGCTGGTTGAAAAGCTAAATTTACCCATAGAACCACATCCTTCACCATACAAAGTAGGGTAGATTAAGGAGGGTCCAACGATTGAAGTAAACCGGATTTGCAAAGTGCCTATCTCAATGGGAAAGTCATACACAGATTCCATTAGTTGTGATGTTGTGGATATGGATGCTTGCGGAGTACTTTTAGGACGTCCATGGCAGTTTGATGTAGATGCATTGCACAAGGGAAGAGAGAATTCATACCTATTCACTTAGAAAAATAAGAAAATCATTGTCTTACCTTTTGAATCTTCTGCCAAAATTTCCAAAGTGGAGGGGAAACCTATCATAGATGTTTCTTCTAATGTGCAGGAATTATTTGGTGCAATTGAGAAGTTTGGAGCTGCGTTGGCATTGCTCATCAAACCAGAGACAGCCTAATGAAGGGGCACTAGTACCCCCACCAGTCAAGGAGTTGTTAAAAGAGTTTCATGCCGTAATTGAAGAACCATCTGCACTTCCACCTTTGCGAGACATTCAACATTAGATTGATTTTATCCCTAGATCGAAGATACCAAACCTGCCCCATTATAAGATGAATCCAAAAGAGAGCCAGATCCTTCAAGAACATGTAGAAGAATTACTGAAGAAGTTACATATCCGGGAGAGCATTAGTCCTTTTGTGGTTCCTGCCTTATTGTTACCAAAGAAGGATGAGACTTGGAGAATGTGTGTGGACAGTAGAGCCGTCAACATGATCACGGTATAGTATCGATTCCCTATTCCTCGTCTGAAGGACATGTCAAACCAACTATCAGGATGTATAGTGTTTTCTAAAATAGATCTTCGCAGCGGGTATGATCAAATTCTAATCAAAGAAGGAGATGAATGGAAGACTGCCTTCAAGAACATGGAAGGATTATATGAGTGGTTCGTTATGCTGTTTGGGTTAACTAATGCATCGAGCACGTTCATACGACTTATGACTCAAGTTTTGCGTCCTTTCTTGCGCAAATTTGTGGTTGTTTATTTTGATGACATCTTAATTTTCAGTCGCAACGAGGAAGAACACCTTCGAAAAGTGTTGGATGCTTTGCAGAAAAATGAGTTGTACATCAACCTTAAGAAGTGCAGTTTTATGACAGATCGAATTTTGTTTCTTGGCTATATTGTTAGCTCAGAAGGAATTCATGTTGACGAAAGAAAAGTTGAGGCCATCCCGAACTGGCCTATTCCCAAGAACATCACTGAAGTTCACAGCTTTCATGGACTTGCTACTTTCTATAGGCGATTCATTAGGAACTTTAGCAGCATTTCACTTCTATCACTGATCGTTTTAAGAAAGAGAGAGTTCGTCAGTTTGTGTGGACCGAAGCTACAAACAAAAGCTTACTTCCACCCCTATTCTTGCTTTACCTGATTTTGATAAACTGTTTGAGGTTGATTGTGATGCTTATGGGATTGGAATTGGTGGTGTTTTGACTCAATCTGGAAAGCCTATTGCATTCTTTAGTGAGAAATTGAATGAAGTTAGGCAGAAATGGTCCACTTATGAGCAAGAATTATATGCTGTTTTCAAAGCTTTCAAAACATGGGAACATTACTTGTTGGGGCGTGAGTTCATTATTTACAATGATCATCAAGCTTTAACTCATTTTCAAACTCAAAAGAAAGTGAGCAAGATGCATGCACGTTGGGCAACTTATTTTGGTGCTTTTCATTATATCATTAAGCACAAATCGGGTACTTATAGTACAGTTGTGAATGCTTTGAGTAGGAGAGCAGCCTTATTGATGACAATTAGGCAAGAGATTGTGGGGTTCAAATTTCGTAAGGATCTGTATGCCTCGGATGAAGATTTTGCTGACATATGGCAAAAATTGATGCTAAATAGCCTACCGACGGTTTCTTGGTTCATGACGGATACTTATTCAAGGAAAACAGACTGTGCATCCCCGGTCTTCTCTCTGAGAGAAGTTGATCCGAGAAATCCATGGTGGAGGATTGAGCGGACATTTGGGACGAGATAAAACAATTGCGGGGTTAGAGGCTCATTTCTATTGGCCACAACTAAAGAAGGAAGTAAGGAAGCTAGTCCAGAAATGCTAAATTTGCCAAACGCAAAAGGGCCATTCTCAAAACACAGGTCTTTACACTCCGTTGACTATTCCGAAACAACCTTGGGAGGACTTATCTATGGATTTTGTGTTGAGTTTACCCAAACTCAACACGGGGCTGATTCTATTTTTGTTGTTGTTGACAGATTCTCCAAGATGACACATTTTATTCCTTGCAGGCAAACCAATGATGCCTCACACATAGCAAAGTTATTCTTCCAAGAGATTGTTCGGTTGTATGGCATCCCTAAAACCATCACATTTGACCGAGACATAAAGTTTCTAGCTCACTTTTGGACAACTTTGTGGAAAAGATTCAACACTCAACTTCACTACAGAAGTACTGCACACTCCCAAACCGATGCTCAAACTGAAGTGGTGAACCAAACTCTCGGTAATCTCCTTAGGTGCATTTGCAGTGAGAAGAAAAAGATGTGGGATCTTGCTCTTGTCCAAGCATAATTTGCTTACAACAGTGCTATCCATAGCTCCACTAAGATGTCACCTTTTGCAATTGTCTACCGGAAGGTACCAGCCCATACTCTTGATCTTCTCTCCTTTCCAGCAGGTGTGGAGAAGAGTATTGTAGCTAACAACTTGGCTACCGAGCACGTGGAGGTATTCAAGCATGTAGCCATTCATCACTGCTGCCAATGAAAAATATAAAGCTGCAGCTGATAAACACCGACGTTATTGTGAACCCCTCCCCCGAAAACATAGGCATGTGAATGCATGTGACTAAGGGCAGAAATGCACGTGAATGTATGAGTCGCCACCTTGTTTAATTATTTTAGGGTAAACTAGGAAAAAACCCTAAGTGACTCCGATTTTAATTAACCTAGTTACTAGATTAATTAACCCAATGTTTAAGGCATGGTGTGCAAACCCGAGATGGATCCCGAGACTATGTCATGCTGATGAACTAACCATGAATGGATGCTTTGCAAGGTGAATGATGTAATTGGACCAAATGAAATGTTTATGTGATTTTGACTTGCCACCAGGGGTTAAATCCCGAACGTGCCTACGTACTTCCGTTTGAATGGAAGATCAAAGTCAACGTAGTTCGATAGGCCTTTTTAAAAGGGCTTTGAAGGTGTATGCTTAATGCATGAGTGTGTATGCTTTGTGCATGAGTGTGTATGCTTTGTGCATGAGTGTGTATGCTTTGTGCATGAGTGTGTGTATGCTTTGTGCATTTTGCTTAGGCGTTTGGCCAAAGATTGATTGATTAAAGTCGTTGGTCACAATTATTGATTAATTGGACTTTTAGGCGAGACTGAATGAGGCCGTTGGTCACAATTATTGATTAATTGGACTTTGAGGCGAAACCGTTCAAAATAAGGCAATTGAACCATAGTTATTAATTAACTAGGTTCTTTAAACAATTTTGTGGGATTTAAGCTTTAATGCCACGATTATTAATTAATCGGGCATTTAAGCTTAATCACATTTAAACAATTTGTTGTTAAAACGTGATTGATTAAGACTTTTAGCCTCAATTATTGATTAATTGGACTTAAGCCGGATTTGTTGAAAATAAGGCAGTTGAACCGTAGTTATTAATTAACTAGGCTCTTTAGCCAAAATTGTCGGATTTAAGCTTATTACCACGATTATTAATCAACCGGGCATTTAGCTTAAATTCATTTACTTGAGGCAATTTGTTTGCCTAATGATGACATGGATGCATTTATGCAGTTGTAGAATTATTAGGAGTAGAAGAGAAGCATGCATGAAGTGCTAAAATTAAATAGGCAGAGTTTCGTTTACGTACCTGATTTAATCGGCGACCGCATCTTAACTCCAGATTAAGCTCCTCGTTTGGGAATTAATTAATTTTAATTTGTTTAATTTTAGTGTCCAAATATCATAACAAAAATGCAATAAAAATTAAATTAAATGCAAAAAGCGGTAAAGAAATCGCAAGGAGCGTGGGAGGGAGAAAGATCGTCCGTCAACACAGACAGGAGTGTCAAAAATGAAGGGGGAGAGGCCATTTTATAGACCAAAACGGGTCGCCGGCGGTCCAGTGGCAGGTGCCGCCGGCGGTCCGGCGGCAGGTGCCGCGGTGCCGGCGGCAGGTGCCGCGGTGCCGGCGGTAGGTGCCGCCTGCGGTCCGGCGGCATGTGCCGCCGGTGCCGGCGTCGGCCGGAGCCACCGTGCTCGGCCGCGGTTACTTGGGCTTTTTCCCTCCGGAGGAGTTTTCGGGAGTTCCGGGTCTCCGAAAAATATTTCGAGACCTGTTCCGTGATCGTTGCGACATTCCGGACGTTTTAAGTACCATATTGGCATACTTCGAGTAAATGTCCAAAATGGCCTTCGGTCCGGTCGGACAGTTTGCACAGTTGCTGTAGCAAAGTCAAAGTTACTGTAGAAAAGTCAAATTTACTATAACAAAGTCAAAACAAATGGCACGGTACTGTAGCAGGCGTGCTTTCCTCCATTTAAAGAGTTTCACATACCATGTTATTCCCCTGAGCCTCAAAATTTGAGTATTCACAGTTATAAATCTTTTACTGTGGGTGATTGGGCTATGGTGTATCTTCACAAGGAGCGTGGCGGAGGACAGAAGAAACTTGATTCAAAAAAGATTGGACCATTTTAGGTACTTAAGAAGATCAATGATAATGCTTATGTGCTTGACCTACCGAAAACATGAAGATTTCCAGGACCTTCATTGTTGCTGATTTATTCCCTCTCTACCCCGATGATGATCACTCTAGGATGAGTTCTAGTAAGTGGGGGGGATTGATGCGGAGCAACTTGCAGTTCAAGATATGGATGATTTGGATCACTTCAAATCAAAGAAGAAGGGGCACGGCTGTGCCATATTCGGCACGCCCGTGTCACAACCAGCTTGCCCGTGTAAGCCTTTGGAAGTCCAATCATGCCCATGCTAAGTCAAGCACGCCCGTGCCGAAGCCAACAAGTCCAGTTCTGTTTCGAGTGCTGGCACGCCTTTGCATATCAAGCACGCCCGTGCTAGCCCCTGGAAGTCTAAGCACCCCTATGTCATGCCTAGCACGCCCGTGCCGCCGACCTTGCTAGGGTTTTGTACAGTTTCGACTTTTGTGTTATTTTTAGGGTTTTTTATATTTTAGCCTAAACATATAAATAGCTATTTTTGCCATTTTGGAGAACAATTATTCTTTGGTCATTATTCATATTCAATAAACTCCCTTAAGGTTTTAGTTTTACAAACTCTTTCGTTAGATCAAACAACATTGATCAAAACTCCTAACGGAGTATAATCGTTATTCCCATTCACATAACCGTTCTGCGTCACTCCATCTCATTTTGTTTGCATGGTTTGAGAAAATACGCATATTAAGAATTTAGTCAACAAAAATTATTTTACCATTTCTACCGTTAACTCATTAAAATATTAATAATATTCATTCATTATCAATAATCATAAAGGTTACTATGGAAAAAATAATTTTTTAAATGTATGAATTTAGAAAGCTTGCAAACATTTTGGCACATCCCAAAAAGGAATAACAAGTAAACAAATCCATACATGAAGGAATATATACTAATTCGTACATTACCCAAGTACATAACTAGTTACTACCTCTATTCCATAATACTTGTCACACATGAAATTTCATGTCTCTTAAGAAAGCCATTAAATTTGTCTAAGTTACAATAAATTTTTAAGTAAATTGACTATATTACCCTTAATTTAATACTAATTCCTAAAAAAACCATCAAATAGAAGTAATAATTATTGATCTACAAAGGGTAAACATGGAAAAAAATATTTATTACTTCTTGAAACTACAAATATGACAAGTATTTGGGAACAAACTATTTTCTCAAATGTGACAAGTATTATGGAACAGAGATAGTAAAATTAAGTATAAATTCAGTTAAAAATTTAATTTGAGAACAAAAATACATGTGATGCAGATGAACCATTGGAAAATTCAATACTCTCTCCATTCCAGCTTAATAGAAACAAACGGGCATTTTACCTTGCTCCACTTTAAGTGCCTATTTTGGTTTTTGAGAGTACATTAATTATTTTTTTTTCCAATTTTACCCATATATATTAGGTGTTTTGTAGCCAAATTAAATGGAGAGCTTTTAATTTTAAGAAGGGCAATTTTGACATTCTAACATATATTTTTTGAAAATCAATATATTTCAGTATTTTTTTAATCCTTATGAAGATGTCAAATATTGTTACTAAAGTGGAACGGAGGGAGTAAGTATTTTTTAAGCATAAACATTATAACACCCTAATACTATGTATCCAAGGATAAATAGTGCTAAGATGCTACATAATGTATCATACATATCCATTTACATAAATATAAGTCGCATCATGTGTTAAACAATGTAAAAATCAATATTAGAAAATTTTCTTACTTTTCACAAATAGTCATACATAAATATATACATGACCAAACATAATTTAAAAGTTACTTAATACATGGTGGATTTTAAGGAGTTTAACTCCTACACAATATATTTACAAACTGAAGAGGTGACATGAGCAGACACAAATGATCCCGATCTTGGTTCCACTTCTGTCTGATCTGAATAGAAGAAAGTTTGACGGCTAATGCCTCCTAGCCAAAATCTAGAAAAACATTAGTATTTTATATGAGATGCTACTCAGTGAGTAAAAACCATCAAAAATGATTATTTGAAATAACATAGCATATCATAAGCATCTCAAATAAAGCACACAATACACTCCCAATAATCCAATCACCTTTAACTCCTCAGGCCATCAATGCCCGACATCAATAATTATCAGATAATAATAGTCATTCATCAGATCATTCACAGCAATAGTGTGCAGATATCACATCATTCCCATTGACAGAAATCATAGTCATTCAAGGCATCACAGATATGATGCTCCGGAGATATAATTCAGAAATATGATGCAGATGATTGTCAGATTATTGATGTTATGACTTGTCAAACCAAACTCACCCCCAGGGTTCAGATATCAGATTTAGCTAGTCAACTTTCAGATCGGATTTTTGAGCACGCAGCTCCAGATTTCAAAATTATGAGCACGCAGCTCTAGATACAGATTTGAGCTTATAGTTCTAGATAATAAATTTAGGAGCATGCATGTCATAGCCCCCACCTTGGTAGGTATTGTCCGCTTTGGGCCACGCAGGCCCGCACGGTTTTGTCCCTTGGGCCAGGCTTTTCAACCCACCCCAAAAGGCGCCTACCAAGGTTAGAGACTACCCCTCTTATGTATAGATCATTTACCTCGTCCGTAGCCGATGTGGGATTCGCCTAAGGTGATGCCTCCTGATGTCCAGGATGTCACATTCACCCCCCTAAGGGACTCAGCGTCCTCGCTGAGGTTTGCCCCACCACCAGCCAGAGGGAACGAGGCCGGCTCTGATACCAATTGTCATAGCCCCCACCTTGGTAGGTATTGTCCGCTTTGGGCCACGCAGGCCCGCACGGTTTTGTCCCTTGGGCCAGGCTTTTCAACCCACCCCAAAAGGCGCCTACCAAGGTTAGAGACTACCCCTCTTATGTATAGATCATTTACCTCGTCCGTAGCCGATGTGGGATTCGCCTAAGGTGATGCCTCCTGATGTCCAGGATGTCACAATGCAGCTCCAGATACAGATCAGATTTACGAGTTGGTAATGACAGTCATAACTTCCGTTTATCTCAAATGCAGAATTAACAAAATTACATTCATAGATTAGGCTCACAGGCCTCAAAGTAATACATACCTTTTGCTTAATTGTCACCCTTTTAGTATCACATCACACTCCTTTCAAAGCAGAACATCAAATATGTAATACAACGTATTTTCGTAACAGATGCCGCAAATAAACATCCATCATATATTAGGCTAATTAGCTTTAAGATAGTACATACCTTTTTTTTTTTTTGCTTAGTTTGCCTTTTCCAGGATAAGAATCATGTTCTTATCAGATACGACAAGTACCATAACAAATGTTAAAAGCAGTCATTCTTTATATGCAGTTAAATATTAGATGCTTTACTCACGGTATATAAGGCAGTGGTATCAAGGCCTGGAAGTGTCTCCTCCTTCACTCCCTTCTAGGACTCTTTTACTTATAAGAGTAAGCAAGCACCTCAATACTCATTTAGGCATTTAATCAAACACTTAGTGTTCATGACTTAAATGCTTAATATTTTTATTTCTCTTTGCATTTTGAACTCCTGGAAAATCCTGTATATTCTCCAATACTCATTTAACAATCTTGTAATCTCAACTCATTCAACTACTCAATAATTAATATTATTAAAAATTCATCAAATATTACACCAAAAATGAATATTTCTTAAGTTCCTTAAACTTCCATAACCATAGAAGCATGAAAATCCCAATTCAATCATAGTTCCTTCCAAACCAACACTTAATAATATTATTAGAATGATTAATTAATTAACTAAACTCAACAATACAAAATGAAATGATCATCTCGTGTTGGCCGAACCTCCATCCTTAGCCTCAGGTATGATTTTCTTTCGAAATGATCATTTCTGCGATCATTTCAAACTAACAGAACCTTCTTCCTTAGCCTTGAGTATGACTTTCTCAATTCAATCAAATTTAAAGTTCAATTCATATGTTATTCACTCAAAAACAACTAATTAACAACTTAAATCATGTTTACTTCACTTATTAACATGAGAATCAATCTCCCCTTCAATTTCTCTACTTTGAAACCCTAACCCAAACTCCTCTAAATAATGAAAATAACATAACCTAAATGAACATTGAGTTACCTTAGATGATTTCCAATGAAAATCCTTTGAAAATCAAGTAGGACTTCCAATTCCTTAAGCTTTCTTCTTCTCCTTCTTCTTCCTTAGGCGTCGGCCTCTTCTTCCTCTCCCTTCTTTTGCTTTTGTTCTTTTAACATTTTCAATTGCTGATGTTTAACATATATAGACATGTCATGTGCAAGGCACATGACTCCTTATTCCCTTTTAAATACTTTAAGTCATGCATATTTATGCTTTTACTCACACTTGTTATCATAAATTTCTTTTATGCTAATCAAATCCACAATCCTGATTAATAATTTATTAATCTCATTTAGGCCTTAACTGAACATCTTAAATGATTTAACAACAAATTATTATGTACTTAATCAAAACACTAATTAAGGTGTTTCACGTGCTAGCTTCTCATCGATGTAACTAGAGCACACTTAAACTTCTTCTAATTATTCTCCATAATCATTTTCTACTTTAATTAAAATATAATTTTGTGATTAACAATCTCTTACTAACACATTAAGACAGTCTTAATTAATCTAATCATCAAAATAGACATAATTCTCCATTATAGTCTCATTTTTCTCATTTGAGTCAACTCATTCATAAACACCATATATAGGTGTATTGAAAAGCTTTAAAGAACTTATATGCACCCTATATGTCAAAGATAGAGTGTCAAGCTTTTCGGGTTCAGAGCTTATTCAGATTATCCATTTGCATGTTCACATTCTTATAAATGCTTATATGCAAAGTTGTGTTTAGGTATACCATTGCCTATTATTTATCACAAATCAATTGCAAATTCATGTGTATACATATTCATGTCACATATGTCATTTTCATAAATATAGATGTATGGTCATGATATGGTGTTTTAGGTCCAGGATGTTATAAACATGATCTATTAACAAGTCTTATTGAATAGCCACCAAGAAATTTGAAGGTAATCAGATCGAACTTGTAGAAAGACCATGGAGTCGAACAGTAGCCACGAATAGCCACCAAGTGGAGCAAGCAATTGCCTATGGCACAAATATTAAGCTCTGTCAACTCGATCAGATACTTCAAATCAAAATTGTGTTTTTTTTATTCTTTGTATAAATGGTTTATTATCAAGCTTCCTATACAAAAATATAGAAACATATTGATCTGTATCCCATATCTATATACAGTTTCCAGTTAATGAAATTTTTAGTTTGATTTTTCTAAAAAAAAAGGTCTAATTGAATTGTATTAATTTGTTAAACTCTAGATCATAGCTACGTTTGATAAAATGAGTGAGGTTGTTGTGGGTTCCGTATACGTATGGCACAACCCAAGAGGGGGGTGAATTAGATTTTCTAAAAATAAAATTTAAGTTTCAAAAACAAAATCAGAATTCTGTTGCAGCGGAAATAGAATGCATTTGTCAGAGTAAGTTATTAAGATTAGAACTTCCTCACATAGCTCAATGCAGAAAATCAAAAGACTTTATAAAAAGCAGCTATTAATTAGAACTGCTTCACAATATCTTAATCAATTTCAAAACTACTTTATGAAGAAAAGTTATTAAGGTTTTGAACTACCTCATAAAGTTTAGACAAATATTAAAGAATCTGTGAAAGAAAATTATTGAATTATAAAACTGCTTCACAAAGCTTTAAACAAAATTAGAAAACTGATTAGAAACCCAAATTGTGAAATATACTGAATATAGAAGAACATATTAGAACTTGGTATATTCACAGTGTAGAAGTCCAGAGTTCTAATGTTCAATAAAGATAAAGCTTATTCGAGTTTAGAACAATAAACAATTAACAACTTAGCATTTCTAAAAGATTAACAGAAGTATAAGTAAAATGGTATCAAGCAGAACTTCAAGAAATAAAAAGATTAACACAGCGATTTATAATGGTTCAGCACTAACTCGCCTACATCCACTCCCCGAGACTCATCTTGAGATCCTCTACTATGTTATCTCTTTTTAAGGGTAAGAGACAAACCAACAGTACAAGGCAATAGATCAACATCTAGATCTGCCCTTTGTCCCACTAGATTTTCCAAAGGTTCTAGCCAACCTCAGCCCTTTTTGTTTTTGCAGAGAACAGAAACTCAAATTAAGACATTAGAATCTCACTCAAGGAGAATGTCGTTTGATAACCTATTACACAATAGCTTTTCGCCTAACCTATTACACAAATGTTTGTCAAATAAAAACTTGTCTACACCAGATTACAGAATCTATATAGACAGTGAGAAATGCAAATATAAGCACAGGAAAAACAGAAATCAAGATTAGAAAATCGCTTTAAAGAACAGAATCTGTTTTTCAAAAGATGTTGTTATAAAATTTTCTTTTCTCTTTTAAAAATAATACGTGAAGTAATAAGATGAAAAGAAATAAGGGGGTTGAGAGTAAGTTTTGAGAGATTAAAGATTTGATTAATTGACTTATACTCTCAAAACAAAAACCCACGTCTTTACAAGGGAAAGACGCCTTTTATAGAGAGAGATGAGAATCTCGTTTTAGAAAGTAAAATCTCTTCTTTTCAAAACAAAATATTGACTTTCCAAATTTAGAAGATACAGAGATCTTGTTACCAAAAATTATTTGAGTCAAGATTTTTTCTTTTAAGGTAAGCGAATAAGAAACAATTTTATACTTTCCTTTAAAAATAATTTTTGAAAATAAGAATATGAAAATCTTTTTTGAAATATTTATTACCAAAAATGATTGAGACAAAATCTCTTTCATTTAGGTAAGTAAATAAAAACAAGATTTTGGATTTTCCTTAAAAATTAGTTTCTGAAAATAAAAACATAAAAATCTTTTTTGAATTGTTTTTATTACCAAAAACGATTGAGACAAAGTCTATTTAGGTAAAAAATCAGATTTTCATGGAGGTATTTTTCGAAAATGAGAATCTTTTTCCAAAAATTTGTTATCGAAATGATTGAGACATAATCTCTTTCATTTTAAGTAAGAGGATTTAAGAACAAAATGTGGGTCCCGTATATGTATGGCACAACCCAAGAGGAGGGGTGAATTAGGTTTTCTAAAAATAAAAATTTTAGCTTTAAAAACAAAATATAGAATTCTAGGTGCAGCAGAAAAATTAATGAACTTGTGAGAATAAATTATGGATTAGAACTTCCTCACAATGTTCTAAAAAAAAAGAATATGCGAAGTGCAACTATTAGTTAGAACTGCTTCACAATGTCTTATTCAATATTAGAACTGCTTTATGACGGAAAGCTATTGTAATTAGAACTTCCTCATAAAGTTTAGAAAATCATAAAAGACTAAGTGAGAGACAGTTATTGAAATCTGAACTGCTTCACAAAGTTTCAATCAAGTTTAGAAAACTGATTAGAAACTCAAATAATGAAATATACTGAAAATAGAAGAACCGTTTAGAACTTGATATATTTACTGATCAGAATTCCAGAGTTCTAATGTTCAGAGAAGATAAGACTTATTTCAGTTTTAGAACATTAAAACCATTAACAACTTTAGCATTTCTAGAGTATAAATAGAAGTGTGAGTAAAATAGTATCAAGCAAAACTTTAGAAATTAAAAAGATCAACACAGTGATTTAAAGTGGTTCGGCACTAACTCGCCTACATCCACTCCCCAAGACTCATCTTGAGATCCTCAACTATGTTATCTCTTTTCAAGGGTAAGAGACAAACCAACAGTACAAGGCAATAGATCAACACCTAGATTTACCCTTTATCCCCCTAGATTTTCCAAAGGTTCTAGTTAACCTTAACCCTTTCTGTTTTTGGCAGAGTACAGAAACTCTATTCAAGACATTAGAATCTCTCCCACAGAGAAGGTCGCTTGATAACCTCTTTCACAATAGCTTCTCACCTAAGCTATTACACAAATGTTTATCAAATAGAAACCTGTCTACTAAAGATTACAGAATCTAAATAGACAGACATAAATGCAAATATAAGCACAGGAAAAACAGTTTTTCTGATTAGAAAATCGTTTAGAAAATAGAATTGTTTTTCAAAAGAAGTTGTGATAAAAAAATTCTTTTCTCTTTTTAAAGATAAAAGCGTTAAGTATCAAGATGAAAAGAAATAAGGGGGTAGAGAGTAAGTTTTGAGAGATAAAAGATATCATCAATAGATGAATACTCTTAAAATGAAAAATCTTTCTTCCACGCTTTTCAAAGACTGAAAACATCTTTTTATAGAGAGGTCTGTGACTCTCATTTTTAGAAAGTAGATATTTCTTTTTCAAATCAGAATATTTGCTTTCCTTATTTAGAAGATACGGAAATCTTAGTTACCAAAAAATCGTTTTATTCTTTTGGTAAGAAAATAGGGGACGATCTTTCTTTCCTTTAAAATAAAGATTTTCGAAAACAATTTATAAAGAAATATTTTTCGAAAAGATTCCATTTACTGAAAATGAATTAAAGTAAGATCTTTCTTCGTTTTGGGTAAGAAGATAAATCAAGATTCTTAGATCTTCAAAAAGATTTTGTTTCCGAAATAGAAATGTATCAGGTTTTTATTCGATTTATTCTTATTACCAAAATTATTAGAGACAAGGTCTCTTTAATTTAGGTAATTTGAATATTTCGAATCTTAAGAGAATTCAAAAAACAATTTATTTTAAAGAATCTATTTTTCAAAAAATAATTTTGATGAGAGAAGAATTAATTTTTGTGCTTATAATTGAATTTTCTCTCTATCCTACAATGAATCCTAAAGATCTAACCGCTAGGGTCTTCGGATGTCTTCATACACTTTGGATTTGTAGGACTTACCTTGTTCGTTTATTACTTTCCTTATGTATTCTGCATAAAATATTATTAGCACAAATAATATAATTTAAATTTATTTATTTTGTTTTAATCATCAAAATTCTGAGATTAGAATTTGACTCTTGAGCCAACAATCTCCCCCTTTTTGATGATAAAAAACCAATAAATTTAGCAAACATAAAACATGTGCTCCCCCTAAATTTTATGCATAAAAGAATATAAGTTCTAATTATGCCAAATGATCTTAATATGAAGCGAATTTAGAACATGTATTATGCTCCCGCTGAATAGATGCAATAAAACTATTTATGAAATTTAGAGCTAGGGAAACATTTTAGAAGCTGATTTAGAACTAGCAAAGATAGACAAGATATTCTAAGTTCTAATAATCAGAGCATATGGTCAGAGCAAAAGAATAGAATAGAAACTGATATTAGGAATAGAACAGAAGATCTTAAGTCTAACCTGTAGAGCAGACGTTAAAACAAGGATCTAAGTTCTAAAACACTCAGTTCATCATGTAAAATATATAGCTCGCCAAAATAGAACATATAGATAGATAACACAGATTAGAAAATAGTAACCACTAAGATATAAGTACTTCGGTTACCACACATCAGCAGAGTACGTACTTAATCACCAAAATAAGCTGTGTTCTCCCCCTTTTTGTCATCATACAAAAGGGTTAGAAGAGATCAGAGCATAATAAAAAGAAATATAAACAGAATTCAAACGATATAACCTACAAAAAAAATATTGTTCACAACACAAAAATCAGAGAGACTTGGGATCAGTTCTAAGTCTCTTAGAACTTCTTAGATTCTGAGCAGGAGCAATTTCAGAAGAGATTTCTGGTCGTTTAGAAGAAGGGTGCAATGGAGGCTTTCTTCCATGAGTCTTATGTTTACCCGCAGTGTGCTTGACTTTCTTTGGTTTCTCTGAGGCAGGAGTATAGGCTGTTCCCTTAACTTTCAGAGTAGCTAGCTTCCTTTCATTAACATCTTTCATTCTTTCCAAGGACTCAATGAGAGACTGATTATGGTCAATCACAGTCATGCAATGTTTTATTGCCTCATTAGCTCCTTATTATGTTCTTCTATAAGCTCTTTTTCCATTCTTCCTAGCATAGCTTCTCTACTCCTTTGAGCTGATAAAAATTCAGATTCCTTTTCAGTTTTGACCTCAGTTGACTTGTCTTCATCACTTAATTCCAGTTTTTCTATCTCAGCATCACTGATTTCTTCTATTTTCTTTTCTTTTTCAACCTTTTCAGACTCCTTTTTCTCTTCTGTTTCTTCCCCTTTTTCTGATTCTGCTTCCTTCTCAGCTATTTTCTCTTTTTCTGTCTCTTCCTTCTTTTCTTCTAATTTCTTTTCTTCTTCTTTCATTTTCTCTTTCTTTTCATCCTTCTCTGTTTCTCCTAATTTAGCTTTTCCTTTTTCTTCTCTCTTCTTCTTTTTCTCAGCCTCTTCTTTTTCTTTCTTTTCTTTCTTAGCTTCTTCTTTTTCTTTCTTTGCTTTCTCCTTCTTTTTCTTTTTCTTCTTCCCCTTCTTCATCTTTCATTTTTAACAACCCACTATCTAGCTTTGAAACATTATAGCCTTCACTTTCCTTTAAATCAACATCCAAAAAATTCAAACACTAGTGTAAGTACCATTCCATAGGGTAGTTTCTTAGGGTTATTCTGCATTTTGTCAAAGATGATATGACACAGGTTGAAAGGTTTCTTCTCAACTACGTGCCACATAATACACAATTCAACCTGATTCACATATGTAAGTGAAGCACTTTTGGGATAAATATAATGGACAATCAGTTTGTATAGCCATTTCATGCTATCCGTCAAATTTGAGCATTCAATAGTGCCATGTTTGTCTGCAGAACCCGTTTTGACAATTTTCTTCACAAACTCTTCCTTTTGTACTTACTAACCCTAGAAATATCCTTGATCTTCATTGCCCTAGACCCAGTATTTGGCAAATTAAAAATCTTGCTCAAGTTACCGTAAAAAAACGCTTTGATTTCACCCTTAAGCTTTACAGAAATCAACTCTAGCCTTAAGAGAACCGTAAAACTCTTTGACTAAACTCTCATAACATAGTCTGTTTAATGACAGAAAATCCATCCAACCTTGAAACTCAAAGAGTTTCTTGAAATTAAACTCATCACTACCAAAAAATTTCCAGTTAATGACATATGAACGCATGAGAGGATATGGTGAAAGGACATATTTACCTTTGTCGCGAGCCTTAGCTACTTGTTTCTTTGAAGTAGCAGTTTTCGCTTTTTCTTCCTTTGGTTCCTCATCTGGCTTTTTCTGTTTTGGCTCCTTTTGCTCATATTTTTTTGATAGTCATTTTAGGAGTTGGAGTTCTTGTTCAGTTAAAGAGTCGGATGAGGAGGAGAAACTTGATTCGGCCATTGTTGAGGTTTTTGATGCAAAGAACAAACTTAGGGTTTTGTTAGCAAGAGAGCAAGAGAGAAATATAGAGCAGTTAATAGAGACACAAGAACATTAAAGTAGCGAAATAGATTTTAGGAAAAAAATAAAATAAAACGAAAATAAAAGACAGTTTTTAGAGAAATTCAAATCGACAAATAAAATAAAAATAAAACCGCCAAAACTAAAGACGCAAAACATAATAAAACAAACACACAATAGATTGACTGTTTTTGAATTTGGTCTAAAGCAAGATTCTGATAATGACATTAGAAAGTCACATCAGAGCAATACGCATTTCTTTTTAGATAGAAATATTTTTCACACATGTATAGAATAAAGTATTAGAACATAGCAGGTCTTTTACTTTTGAATATAGAAAACAGTTTAGAACATACTTACATAGTTCTAAAATTAAGAGTTTAGAACTAACATACCAAGTTCTCTTCTAATTAAGCAGAATTGACTTTCATTCAAAGGTTTAGTAAAGATATCTGCCAATTGCTTTTCTGTAGGAATGAACTCAATTACTATGTCACCTTTTTGTACATGATCACGTATGAAGTGATGTCTGAGTTCTATGTGCTTGGTTCTAGAATGCTGAACTGGATTTTTAGATAAATTGATGGCGCTTATGTTGTCACACTTAATTGGCACTGTTTTAAATTTCAGTCCATAGTCTGCCAACTGTTGTTTGATCCATAGAACTTGTGCAACACAGCTTCCAGCAACAACATATTCAGCTTCTGCAATGGAGAGAGCAACGGATGTCTGTTTCTTGCAAAACCATGATACAAGGGCGCTGCATAGAAATTGGCAAGTTCCAGACGTGCTTTTTCTATCAATTCTACTTCCTGCAAAATTAGAATCACTATATCCAACAAGATCAAATGTATCACCTTTAGAATACCACAGGCCCAGATTAGAAGTTCCACAAAGATATCTTAAAATTCTTTTTATAGCAATTAAATGAGATTCTTTGGGACACGATTGAAATCTAGCACATAGACAAACACTAAAGTGTATGTCTGGTCTGCTTGCCGTTAGATATAGTAAAGAACCAATCATACTTCTGAACAATTTGATATCCACATCCTTACCTTTTTCATCTTTTTCTAATTTTGAGGATGGACTCATTGGTGTACTACATACCTTGGCATTTTCCATTTTGAATCGTTTCAAAAATTCTCTAGTATATTTTTCTTGACTTATGAAAATTCCATTTTCACATTGTTTGATTTGAAGTCCAAGGAAGAAGTTTAATTCTCCCATCATACTCATTTCGAACTCACCCTACATAATCTTAGAAAATTCCTTACAAAGAAGATTATTAGTAGATCCAAAGATTATGTCATCAACATAAATTTGTACAACTAGAATGTCATGTGCTTTATTTTTGATAAATAGTTTTGTATCTGTTTTCGCCGAAATCCCGAACCCCGGAAGGACCTCGGAAAAACATCTTTTTATTTTGGAAGAAAGGTGATAAAATCTTTTTGGATGCGCGATGCCGATAAATCGGTCTTATTAAAATTCTCTACTTTGTTGATTATTTACTCAAGATATCATATTAAATACAAATATGAGAATAAAAGTATACTGGGTGTACAAATAGCTGCGTCACGCAGGTGGTCCAGTCCGAATTAAAGACTTTTGGACATGAACAACCGCGTCACGCAGTTAGTAGCTGCGTGACGCGACTGCTCTGGTCCGCAACTACCTTTCAAACTACCTTTCAAACTACCCTTTTTACGTGTTCTTTTTGTTAAAGATGATTAAAGACAACTCAGAAAAGTCCACCAGTGGGCAAACTTACGTTTTACCAATAACAAATCAACTAACTATTATGAAAATGAGATTTTTAAGAAACAAGAGACTAGAAATGAAAAAAGACAAGTAAAAATAGTTACCTAGCCCTCAGATTTGAGGATTGAATGCACTGAGATTAGCTTAGAGATGTTGTTTCACGATCCCAGAAATGTAGTTACCACGTTTTTCACAGAACCAATGTTTTTCCTTTTTTTTTTCTCTTTTCTCTCTTTTTCTCTTCTAATATTTTTATACTTTTTGATTTAAAAACTAAACTGTTAAGGGCTTGATCTTCCTCAAGTTTACTCACTTGAGTTCTTGGGGGAGAGACCCTGGCCGTTTAATCGAAAAACTTAGGTTAAAGTCTTAGAATCCTTAGAGAAAAATGAGAGAAAGTGTCAAAAATCCAGTTTTTGCTGCGAAATGTTGTATTTATATGGCTAGGGCAACAGGGCAGTCGCGTCACGCGAGTATAGGCTGCGTGACGCACCCGTAAACCTGCGTGACGCGACTTACTTTTCGTACAGTTGCCGCGTATCCATACACACAGTGCAGGCCGTTGCACGGGCGCGCGCCAGAGGTGTCAGCCCTGTTAGAGCTGCGTGACGCAGCTAATAGTGCCGTCATGCAGGTAATAGCTGCGTGACGCAACCCTAACGCGGGTCAAGCTCCTTTGGGCGGTTTGATTCAATTTTTGGTTCAAACACTTCTGGTTTATCATGATACATTGTCCCTTGTCCTCATATCATTATTGGGTCAGGTGGAGGCATAAAATCACGCGTCAACAGTTTGCCCCCCCACTTTATCATTAATTGTATAAACGATTAATATTAAAGTGGTCCATTGACGCGCCTTCTATCAGGCAATCCTCTCGAAGCTCGGTTTGATCGGCTTGGGAAGATGTTGAATCAATCAACTGGTCACCTCCTAAGCTCGGTTTGATCGGCTTCGTCGGTTTCCATCCAACATGTGAATGACTTCAAAGCTCGGTTTAATCGGCTTGGAAGACACCTTCGGGGCTCGGTTTGATCGGCCTGAAGGGTTTTGAAGATTTGGTCACCTTCTCAGCTCGGTTTGGTCGGCTTTATCGGTTTCCCTGGGATTTGAAGAAGCATCCTCGAAGCTCGGTTTGATCGGCTCAAAAGATGTTGATTTGATAACAAAGTCTTCGAAGCTCGGTTTGATCGGCTTGAAGAGCTTTGATCTGGCCACCTACTCAGCTCGGTTTGGTCGGCTTTGTCGGCTCTAGTCAGTTTAGAAAAGGCGTCCTCGAGGCTCGGTTTGATCGGCTCGAGAGACGTTGATTTTACCCTGGTCAACTTCGCAACTCAACATCATTGGCTGGGGAAGAAGTCTCGAACAGCTTCACAATACATCATCACTGATCGGAAGGACCTATCAGCTTCGAAAAACCATCACCGGTTGGCCTGAAAAATTGTTCACCAGAAGAAAGAGAGCAATGTCCGTTTACGAGCAGACTTTGCTTTCTGTTAGAAAAATATTGGAACATCACATGTTCCCATGCATTACTTATGGAAAATTTTGGCGCAAAAATTTTGGCGTAAACGATTTAACAGACAATTTGTTATCTGCATTTTCAGATATACCTTTTATGATATAGTAGTCAAAAGAAAAACTCAATTGAGGGTAATCTAGGCAATTTGATGACCTACCCACTGTGCGATGAGTAGACAAAAAATTGTTGATGTGTACGAGGCGCACATCGACATCAGGTTGCCAGAATGGACCGTTGTGGGCCTTCGAAGTAAGCCGCACGGGCCTGTTGATCTCGGAAGGAGGTGACGGGCCCAAAGCTCTTCTTGGGCTTGGTCAAATGGGCTTTGGTCCAAATTGTTTTCTATAAGTAACTTCCTTCTTAATCGATTCAATTTCACTTATCAAAAACCCTAAGCAATTGAGAATTCTCTGAACTTTCAACCAAAAAGATGTCTCAACTCTCTGAAATTCCTGCCTCCACCTACACTCGGGAGATGGAGAACCTCGGGGCCCTACCCGATATCCCGACGTTCGATGGTGAGCCGGTGCCGGTAAGCCGGAATCCGCTGACCCCTGGGACGCGACCGTTGCAGCTTCTTCCGTTGCCGGGTACGGAGTTCCCGGTCCGGTACGAGACGAGTCGGATGCGCGGCTTTCAGTCCGAGGTAAGTAGAAAATTCCTTTCTCCTTTTTTTTTTGTTTTTTATTGCTTTTGATCCATAATTGTAGCAATAGGACTATGTTTTTGCATCAACAGTCGCGTCACGCAAGTAGGAGTTACGTGGCACTGCTGTTCTTCCATGAACAGTTGCGTGACGCAGCTGTTCTTGAATGAACAGTTGCGTGACGCAACTGTTCGAGGCGCTAGAAACCCTAGCTTGCCTTGAACCTTTGAATTGACCCCTTTTAAATGTGTTAGACCTTGATTTGTTGATGTTCGATTGTTGATGGCTCTAGGCGGCTTGATTTTGCCCTGAAAATTACATGAAAACAATACAAACATAGTGGAATTAGGTTGAAATTGAACTACTGCGTACCTTCGACAGTTGCGTCACGCAGCTGTTCTTTGGAAGAACAGTTGCGTGACGCGACTGTTCGTCAATGTGTAAGAGTCTCTGATAGTTGCGTGACGCAGCTAGCGAGATGCGTGGTGCGACTTCGTGGTTGCGGGACGCATCTGACGTAGGGCCACATATTTCAAACAGTTGCGTGGTGCAGCTGTGGGGTGGCGTAGCGTGAGTGCTGAGGTGCGCTACGCAGCTGTGCTTCTGAGTGTGCAACTTGGGCAAAGCTGCGGGATGCGACTCCTTAGATGCGTGATGCGGCTTTGTGGTTGCATGGCGCAGCTATGGTTCAAACCGAACTTTGGTTTTTATTTTTCCTGCCATAGAAGAAAATGAACAATTGTTAGTCTTATATTTATTAAAATCGAAAATTTTCTTACAGGTTAATCTGGGCAAGGCCCGCTCGGGTGGATCGGCTACTGATGCTTCTGCTTTCTGAGATCTGCTGGACCCACCTATGCGAGCTCGGGTTGTCGCTGCAGGCTTCGGAGATTACGCCGCGGGATTGCGCCGCACGCAGCCTCGTTTCCCACCCGCTATGCGATATGCATTGATGGAGCGGTGGAACGATTGCACGCATACTTTCGTGTTCGGGTTCGGCGAGATGACTCTCACGCCCGTGGACTATGCTGCGATTACTGGCCTGCGCTTCACTGGCCCGGTTCCCCCACTGGATGCTCGGTATCAGACAGCCACTCTCGGGGCCCAGCTAGTCCGTTCCTTGCTCGGTGTCACTACGCAGACCCGGTACACCGTCCAGGGGTGCATGTCTTACGAGACGGTCTTTCGGTTCTGGGTCGAGAGGATCAAGACCCGGTTGGAGGCTTGGAGGGAGTTGCCGGAGGAGGCCCGACCTGCTGCTCCTGCTTACACTCGGGAGGAGAGGGACCAGGCTGCTCGGTCCTTCTTGTTCTACATTATTTCGTCCCAGTTGCTGTGCACCTCCCAGAATAAGGGACATCCGGCGGTGCTGGCATGTCTTCGGGATCTGAGCCAGGTCGGGTCCTTCGACTGGGCCACACTCGGTTTGGCTCATCTCTATCACGATCTGGATGTCTGGACCCGTGGTAGCTGTGAGTCGAACTGGCTGTTCATCCGACCTCTGGAGGTAACATTCTTTCGCTCTTCACCTTTTTATTCATGATTCTCAACTGTTCAACTAACTGATGTTATTTCTGTCTCTGTTGCAGGTATGGTCCTATGAGTACTGCATCTATCTGGGCGGTCCAAGTGGTGACTCTCCCATCGAGACCAGGAGGATTCCTCGCTATCTGGCCCACTGCCATCACACTTACGCCAGTGGCGAGGATCCCGAGTACTGGCGGAGCTTCCTTAATGACCGGGACTTGTCCGATGTGAGTATAGAAAGAGCCTCTGAATCTTTAGCTTATTTTTCTTTCTTTCTTCTTCTTTTCTTTTTTTTTTTTTTATACACAGCAAATACTGATTTCTCCTTCTTTTGTAGCTGTCCCTGACTCCATGGGATTGCGAGGCCTGGATGAACCCGAATGAACCGAGCCGAGATGCTACAATCTGGTTGAACTTATATCCTGTCATGCTGATATCATCCTGTATGTTAAATATGAATATAAAACACTCCCAATTAAACTTCAAACTTTCAATATCTCCAACTAATCATCATAACACAACAACACTTTATGTATATAGTCATAACTGTATAAATCCTATAGCATTTAATATCCAGCAATTAATTGCATTCATGATCTATATCAAGTCTTCATGACCTAATCATACCAACTATAGTAAAATATTTCAGTCATTTCATAAGTATTATTCTTATCTCCAACTACTTACACCAAAATAATTACCTGCTTCACTTATATTTACAATCACATAGCTCTAACAAATGTAATAATTATACATGCCATAAATCTTAATACATGCCATAATTCTTAATTATATAACTCTCAATCTAAACCCGAATTAGTCACTTCTGCTTTGATAGTACTCTTCATGTCTTCAAGTAGCAACCACGATCTTCAACCTACGCGTGATAAAAATCGACGCGCTGAGTATAAAACTCAGTGGTGCTCATAATTCACATACTTAACAAAGTGTGATGTCAACTTACTTAAACTACAAATTTCATAAAAGCATTGAAAATCTTAGAATCATTGAATTTCAACATAAATGTATCTTTATAGTGAAGAATAAACTTCTAATTCTAACATAATAATTGAGTTCTAATTATCTCATAACTCCTTTACATGAACCTTTGATCACACATATCATGATACTATCATGATCTTACCTGCTATTCATTATGCTGTATGAATGAAATCAATAAACATGTAAGAATACATAACAGTATATGTTCATTGTCTTACTTGCTATTCATTATGCTGTATGACTTATGCACTTTTAGTTACATCATATAAGTTATGATTAATAACATCTCATGACTGTATGGCTCCTTAAAGATTCAATAAATAAACTTGTAAGCATATATCGCATTATTCTTTCATGATCTTACCTGATGTTCTTTATGCTGTATGAATTCTGCAACTTTGATTAAAACTCAGTGAATATCATAATGAATAAAGAAACATATAAGCACATACATATGTAGAAATAAACATGTACTCACAGATGGAATGTAAGCACACATATCATGATACTTTCAGTTTACCTTGATGATCTTTCTTGCTGTTTAGTATACTGTATGATTCATGCAATGTTATGTCAAGATATCTGTATGGCTCCATAAGGTTATAGTGAAACCGAAGTGATAAGAAAAACTGTATGAAACTGGATGAAACTGTATGCTTGGCTGCTATGGCCTATATAATCATATCCACTCAACGGCCTGTAGCCGGAGTACCAAACTGTATGGGGCGCAGATCTGCTATTCTATGTCGCGACATAGCCTTATCTACATGGTTTCTACCTAACCTCAATGGAGCATATTAATGGTATGTCAATAGATAAAACAAATGCATAGTAACTGTGTCATAATTTGCATGCTTGTGTCATGAAATTAACTGCTTCATCATTTCATAAAATTTACTGCTTACCTGTATGCTAATAGCCTCGCCAAGCGGGCAACTTGTGTCATGTTAGTTTCACACCATTTGCATGCTTGCATTTTGTGTTTATACATGTGTTCATGTTGTCTTTTTGCTTTAAAATGATTGAAGACATACAAGTTGAGAAAAGGAATACAATTGCATAGCATTCATAACTTCATACACCATAGTGTTTACCTCATTTCACATCATTTGCATGCTTGCATGTTGTTTTGATACATGTTCTAATGTTGTCTTTTTGTTTTAAAATGATTGGAGGCATATAAGTTGAGCAAAGGAATACAATTGCATTGAAAATGAAGTCCAAAAGAGCATCAGAACACAATTCGCGAGCGCGCCATGCAAAGTCGCGAGCGCGAGAAGTGCAAATGAGAGTCAGAGAGTTTCCAGACACAATTCGCGAGCGCGCAAATGAAATTCGCGAGCGCGCGACGTGTTTTCCAGCCTGCGCAGTCTGTACTCTTTTGGTCATATCTCTCAATATATAACTCCGATTTGGGTGATTCAAAAACCCATGTAAAGCTAACACATAGAGGAACAAATAACTCTTCTATGAAACTTCCTAATTCCATCATTAAATAGGGTCAAAATCAAGGTGAATTTACTAATAAATTTTCCAGCAAAACCTGTTTCAGCATGAACTCAATCTCTACTTCATTTATTCATTTCATCTCATGCTTTTTCACCATTTTCAGTCTTCTCACTCAACATTAAGCAACATATCATCTCATTTTCAACACATCACACAAATTATCATGTAAGGAAATGAATTAAACTAAAAGAGATAGCACACCTTCACTCCAAAAAGCTTAAGCTCTTCTTTTTAGCTTCCTTTTTCTTCTACCTTTGAGCTCACCTCTCCTATACATGAGAATTCTTATGAATACTCTAAAAATATCACCAAATGATTCAAGTATGAAATTCAAGAAGGTTTACTTACTTGGATAGAATAGAAGTTGAATTAATGCTTGAATCCCATTAAAATCTTCACTACCATTAAAAGTGATGGAGAAAGGAAAGCATGAGAGGAAAAGTAGAGGAAGAAGATGAAGATAAGGATGAAGAAATGAAATGAAATGGAACTCACGGGTACATCTCCAAAATATCATGGATTTTTCTGTGAAAATTACCAAATGGTACCTCAAGTGTCAAAATGGTACAACTTAATACCTCAACTTTATACTTTCGTGCAAGCAAGTCCTAATCCTTATACTTTGATCTTTTTGTTTCCTTCAAGTAAGTCCACTTCTTTTCCTTATTGCAATTACATCCCATTCTAGCCCACTCTAGACTCTAATGGATCGAACCGGGTTTTGGATCAGCCCGACTCGACTCTAAGCAACGACTCGATTCAATAGAAAAATGGGACGTTACAGTTCTACCCCCCTTAAAGAATTTCATCCTCGAAATTCGCTTACATTAAACACTTACAACTCTCATAATAGTTTCCAACTCAGATTCTTCGTTAATCGGCTAGCACTCACTAGCCTTATGTTCTCCACATGATTCTCCCAAATGAACATCCATACTAGCTAATATATCCAGTCCATATCAGCACTCAATCCAAAGACCTATATACCGCCCATACCAAACATATCAGTATATCATAGACATATCATATCATATACATATCATATCATCATCTCATATACATATCAAGGCATTTCATTGCCATAGCCTATTCAAAGATTTGCATAAAGTAAATTCTCATAAAGCATGATGAGAGTACATAAACATATCTTGAAATCATATTGTTTATGTTCATAACTGTGTGAATAACTTCATGTCATCATGGTACTTAATTTCATCATGGTACTTCTTCTCATCTACTGTCATGCATATATATATATAGTCATACATGCATACTTGCAAGTTCCACTCAAGAAGAAAACAAAATGAAACCAAAGTTCCAAATGTCAATACATGAAAGTACAATCACAAAGTTATGCAAATCATGCAATGTGTCATATAGATTATCTCAACTTGTCCATTTATCCATAATGATTTGGTAGTTCCATCCAAATAGAATTCACTAAGTGATAGCAATTCCACCTTTCTCTTTTTTTTTTTTTTTTTGAATCCTAGATAGCTCACATAAATCCATAAATCATCCATGACTTATAAATACTTCTATTAGCGTTTAACCAATCTTTTCTGTCTGAAGAATGATCACTTATAAAATCTTGATCATTTTGGCTTAGAATTTATTCTCATATAAACATAGTGAAATCAACACGAACCACAATTTGTACATATTCATGAACTCTCAAAGTATAGTAAGTCCGATCTTGTATATACTCTGATGCATCATTCCTTTATGTCCATCGAATCTTAATAACCATGATTCCTAATTTGTCACAAAAACTCTGAATGATTATCATCTCATTTAAATCATCTTAATTCATACTCCTTCACCTCTATAATTGATGCTTTTCTTAATAATTCAATAACATGACTAGATCCATTCTTACTTACCTAATTTCTTGGTATAACATCAATTCAATAGTTGGACAACTATCTCTCCATGTCCAATGTCATTCATCATTTCACTTAATCATCATGGTCCAATATTTATATAACCTCAAAAACTAAATCTTGTTGAATATAATTCATACTTATACCATATTAACCCACAAGGTGCCACAATTCATACAGCTTCACTACTAGGCTCATCAAGAGTTAAATAATTGACTTCATCCTAAGAATCACCATACTTTTCTTATAACCATAGTACTTTATATTATTCTTAATAGTCATACATTTGCAAAATAGCTGATGAACACCACAATATACTTGACTCCACCAAATAGTAAGTAGTTCTCATAAATAGAAATCACTTCTCATAAATGACTTGAAATAATGACATTAGTTCTTATGAAAAATACTCATCACCCAGTCTTAGAGCAAATTACATCGAATCATTTATCATTAAGATCCTTTATGTAAATACACCAATGAATATCTGTATATGTATGCTATCCAGCAAAATGCTAATCTCATTAGTCATATAGCTTCCATTAACCACAATCATGTAAACTTCATCAAATACATATACTACACTCAATACTCTTCTTAAATAGATTCTAATGTCCTTAAATCCGAATCAGTTCGTTTTCTTATTAGATACTACTAGCAACTCATCCTCAACATACTTCTTCCATATGCACATGTACACACATTCATGCATTTTATGCATGCATTTCACATTCACATCATTTAACTCCAACTTAACCTTTATAATCTTAATCATGCCTAACTTAACATAGCTTTGTGCATACACAACCATACAAGGTTACACTACATCTTACATCTGTATATACATATATGTTATTTTCATGTTTAAGTCATAAACCAATATACTTCACAGCTCATGAATCTATACAAGTGACTTCATTGTCATTTATAAAATAATCCTTTCATTTATCAAAACTTTAGAAAACCACACTTGAAAATTTAAAATATTGTTATTATTATTATTTTTTTCCAAGTGTTTAGAGAAAAGAAGAATTTTCATAGAAAAATCATTTGTTCAGAAGCAACATAAACTATGCTTCTTCTGGAGTCAACATGAACAAACATTTTTACAAGTCATTCATGCTATCACAATCATGGATAAAAATCAGTTTCAAAATACATCTCATAATACTTATAACATTGAGAACTCATATCAACTCACGAAAGTACACAAATCCTTAATGCCTCAATAATATTTCATCTCCAATAACCACTACATTGAATTCCCTATCCATTATTCTCTAAGCATATCCTCCATGAATAATGGTCTAAAAGGATATAACCAGTAATCATCAATAGGAACCTCAATATATACTCCACTTACCACGACATCATTCTCCAATGGCTGGTTGTTTCCAATCAAACCAATATGGCATGTCTTTAACTTAAATTACTCATACTCTCACTGCAAAACAGATAACTTCCTACATAGATACACATATAGTCCGAGAACCGCCTAAACCTAGGCTCTGATACCAAAAATTGTAACATCCCTTCCCGGTCCACCCGTTCTAGCCCACTCTAGACTCTAATGGATCGAACCGGGTTTTGGATCAGCCCGACTCGACTCTAAGCAACGACTCGATTCAATAGAAAAATGGGACGTTACATTTCGACTTTGGGGATAACCCAACAATTCGCTGGATTTGTCCCTGGTGGAGAATTAGATTGGTCACGACTAGAATTATGAATCTCAGCTATATGTTGTATGCCAGTCTAGACCGTTCCATGGCCTATTTTCCTGAAAGGATCAGCCGTCAGTATGGGGTGATACAGCGTGTTCCCCGAATCCATAACTTCGAAAGCGGTCTAATAACATCACATCTGTTGACCAGTTTGGCTGACCGTTGGCGAAATCGAAACACTGCGTATTTAGATGAAGGAACGATGCAAGATGCCGTGACACCCGCATATGTCAACTGGTTCTTTACCCCACAATGATGCCGTGCCCAGTGAAGGTTGTCCTCTACTGATACGCCCTACTAGAATAAATTGTTGTCCTTTCTTTTCCTTTTGTACCCGGGCCACGAGCTTTTATTTAAATGTATCTGCTTTTCTTTCAATTAATGACCTTGATGGCTCTGCCTTTATTAGTTTCTGCTTTCTGCACACATGAATCAACAACATACAACAAACTTTTTCCTTTGGAATTATTTGTTGCGTTAGTTATTTGGGCCTCCTGCCCTTGGGTTAACAAATGAAAGTTCGTAAAGTAAAGGTTATTTTGCAAAAATAAAATAAAAGCTTACGCTTGGAAACAACAAAGAATGGAGTGATTATTTTATTACTTGCACAAATCAAACAAAAATGATAAATGTAACTCCTTTATGTATGCATGAACCTATGCAAGTGCTAAGGTTTATTCGTGGTTTTATATTGATCTTTCCAGGGAAATCACTGAGAAAGTGGTGCTCGTCCCTCTGATCAACGTCTTAAAAGAGTTCATTGTTTAGGCAGGGCCAACAGTCGGAACATCTTAGATCAAATGAGTCAATCTTGGATCAAGTAAGCAGAGAGGAAGGTTTTGCATCCTTTGACCAGAACCCCGAAACAGTAAGAAAATTTTGAAATTCAAATCCTTTATTGATCTCACTTCTTTTCAACATTATACAGAAGTAAAAAGAATTTATTTTAATACAATGGTCATTTGCCCTAACTACTCGATTTCCTATTCTCCTTCGAGTCAAATTGATGGTGTTGAGCAACCAATCACACATTTATCACGAACGCATGGCATGAATTTTGCATTTAAACTAAGCACCACGCGTTGATCCTGAAAATTTTATTTTTATATATTTTTATTCATACTCTAACTTTTGCCTAGGCCGCCCTTTCGGGTTTTCAACCTAGCGAGCTTAATTTTTACCTAAGCCGCCCTTTCGGGTTTTCAACTTAGCTCTTTTTTTTTATCGAAATCATCATTTCAGATATAGAATTTCTTCATTTGGTCTTGATTGACGATTCGATTGACAGGTTCTCCTTCCATAGTGACCAATTCAGCGGCACCTTTTGCTAATAGTTTGTGGATTCTGAACGGTCCATGCCAGTTGGGTTTAAATTTCCCACCAGGATGATGTTGGGCTTCGTGATCCAATAATCTGATCAATACCAAATCTCCATTCTTTAAGGCCCTTGGATGTACTCGTTTATTGTAGAAACGAGCAATTCTTCTTTTTCTCATTTGATCCTGGAATCGAGCATTCAGTCTTTTCCCGTCTAAGAGCGCCAGATCTTCATATCTCTTCTTAACCCATTCCTCTTCGGTCAAACCAGCTTCTACCAAAACCCTGAGAGACTTCTTTTCGAGCTCTATCGGTAACACTGCTTCCATTCCGTATACAAGTTCGAAAGGAGAAGCTCCGTTTACTGATTTGAATGTAGTGCGATGCCCCCAGAGCGCGAAAGGAAGTTTCTCAGCCCAGCTTCTATACCTTTCACACATCTTTGACAGGATTCTTTTGATCTCCTTATTCGCAGCTTCTACTGCACCATTAGCCTGAGGGCGATAAGGAGAAGAATGGTGATGCTCAATCTTGTATCTATAAAGCAATTGGCATCTGCCTGAAAGTGAGATCCATTATCTGTAACTATGTGATGGGGAACACCATAATGACAGAAAATGTTCTGTTCAATGAATCTAGCCACATGTTTGGCGGTTAAGGTTTTGTAAGATTGAGCCTCAATCCATCTAGAGAAGTAGTCAACTGCAACCAATATATACTGATGGCCATTGGATGCTGCTGGTGAGATTTTGCCAATGACGTCTACACCCCATGCAGAAAAAGGCCAAGAAGGAGTTGTCGGGTGGAGTTCAACAGCAGGTAAGTGGCTTTTATTATCATGGTATTGGCAAGCTTTGCAATGACGCACATACTGAACACAGTCACCTTCCATCTACACCCAGAAATAACCCTGCCTCATGATTTTCCTTGCTAGGCTTATGTCGCTTAGGTGAGTACCGCAAACTCCTTCATGCACCTTCCTCATTATGTCTTCTCCTTCTTTCTTGCTCACACATCTCAGCAACATCCCATCCCAAGCTCTTCTGTAGAGTTCACCATCGGCTAGAACATAATTCAGAGCCATTTTTCTGAGAACTGCACGGTCTTCTTTCATAGCATCATCAGAAAAAGTACCGTCTTTCATGTACCTTAGAATATCCGTGAACCATGGTTCTTCCTCCGGTTCTATCTGGTTCACAAAATGATCTTTATAACACGGGATATTAGCTGCGGTAATGATAAATGGCTTCTTCGGAACTTTACTCAAATCCTGCCATGCCGATGCTAAGTTTGCCAAGGCGTCTGGAATTCTGTTATAGGTTCTTCCTATATGAGTGAAAGTGATCTTGTCGAATAGTGCTGCCTTCTTCAACAAGTGCTCGACATAGGGCTTTAATCTTTCTTCTTCTACCTTCCATCTCTCGTTAGCATGTTCAATAACCAATAACGAATCTCCTATTACTTCGACCTCCTTAGCACCGGATGCAAGGAGAGCTTCCATCCCCATGATGCATGCTTCATACTCCGCCATGTTATTAGTAACCGGGAACAACAACCTTTTGCACATCGTGGTAACCTCGCCATTAGGTGCTTCAATTACGATACCAGCCCCGGCTCCATTTCTGTTGGCTGATCCATCAAAGTATAATCTCCAAGTTCCTGTTTCGATGCATAGTAAGTATTCATCCGGAAACTCCAATTCCCAAGGTTCATCACTTGCAATTGGATTTTCTGCCAAGAATTCTGCTACGGCCCGACCTTTGACCGTCTTCTTTGTTACAAAGTCCGCATCCACGCTAGACATCTGAACCAACCATTTAGACAATCGTCCCTCTAGAGTAGGCGTTTTCTGCAAATACTTCAGAGGATCAATTTTGGAGACAACAGTGACTTTGAAGGAATCAAAATACGGCCTCAATTTCTTTATCGCCCACACTACTGCCATGCACGGTTTCTCAATCAGATTATACTTCTCCTCTGTAGGCAATAGTTTCTTACTAATGTAATAGATAGCCTTTTCTACTCCAGCTGTGTCCGGTTGTACCAAAATTGCCCTAACTCCTGCATCTTCTACAGATAGATACAAGATTAGAGGTTCTCCAGGTCTTGGTGAACTGAGCACCGATGGATTCATCAAGTATTTCTTTATGTGGTTAAAGGCCTTCTGGCAGTCTTCGTTCCACCTGACTGGTTGATTCTTCTTCAGTAGCTTAAAAATCGGAGCACAGGTGATGGATAACCTCGAAATGAACCTGCTGATATACTGAATCTTACCGAGGAAGCTTCTCACCTGACGTTCTGTTCTTGGCGGTTCCATGTCCTGAATGGCTTTTATCTTGTAGGAGTCAACCTCAATCCCGTTAGGCCCTACAACAAAACCTAACAACTTCCCCTTTGTTACTCCGAATATGCACTTCTTGGGATTGAGTCTCAAATTGTACTGCTTGACTCATGCGAAGAATTTTTCCAACATCTCTGTATGTTCTTCCTGCGTCTTTGTCATGATCACCATGTCATCTACATATACTTCCAACCCTTTATGGATCATATCATGAAACAGAGTGGTAGCCATTCTCTGGTATGTTGCCCCGGCATTCTTCAGTCCAAACGGCATTACTTTGTAGCAAAACGTTCCAAAGTCCGTGGTGAAGGTCGTCTTGTGCTTGTCCACTAAAGCCATCAATATTTGATTGTATCCGGAAAATCCGTCCATAATAGAATAACATCCCATTCCAGCAGCGCTGTCGATTAAAACATCTATGTGCGGAAGTGGAAAGTCATCTTTAGGTGAGGCTTTATTCAAGTCTCTGTAGTCGACACAGACCCTTATCCTCCCATCCTTTTTGAGCACCGGGACTATATTAGCCAACCATTCCGGATAATGTACTACTTCTAAGAATCCTGCATCCAACTATTTCTGGACTTCCGCTTTGATCTTGTCCTGCCATTCTGGTCTGACCCTTCTCCTTTTCTGTTTTACTGGCTTAATACTCGGATCAGTAGGAATGAAGTGCTCTGCTATTGATCTGTCGATCCCTGGCATGTCCGCATAGCTCCAGGCAAATACCTCTGAATTTCTTCTAATGCATTCTTGAAGATCCTGTCTGAGCTCAGGTTTAAAGTCTAATCTGATTTCGATTATTTTAGGATCTTTGGTGGTGCTTAAATTAAATGGAAAATGATGCAATGCATTTATGTCAAATATGCGAGTGGTGTAATCAATGCCATGAACGTGACAATCAGGAAAATAAGAAAACAAATAGTCAAAGTTCACTTCCATTGATTGAAATAAAAGAGGAAAACCATCCATATTGTTCTCAAAACGAGCGTCAGAAAAACAAAATACAGGATTAACTGCCTGTTCAATACATTCATTACAGGTATCTTTTATTGCCTGGATCACTTCATTGGCATCTGCAACTCCTTCTCCTTCCTCCGGGGTGGCTTCTATCTTCTCATCAACTAGCTTCACCTTCGATGCCTTCCTCTCCGCCTCTTCGGCTTCTTCAGTAGCTAGAACCGACTGGAGGATGCGTGCCTTGGCCTTTTGCTCTTGCATCAACTTGGAAGCTTCATCCCCAATCCCCAAAAAGTCTTCAAACTTGGATATCTTCTTCAACCACTCAGATTCAGTGCTCGCTTCTGTCATGCATACCATGAATTCAGTCCCATCTAGCAACTGTTCCAAGGAAGGTTCAGGCGACTTGATCAGCTTCTCCTCATAATCAGTCATAAATATCTCCAAGCCGGGATAGGTCTTTCCCCTACTCTGAAATTCCCCTTCAGCTTGTGGAACAAAGAAGATCTGATTCAAGTTTGGCCCTCTGACCGGAGATCGAATCTCATATCTTTCCTTCTTTCTATTTTCAGAGTATCCCAGTCCGCGCTTGTCTTGCTGCCCCAATGTCGATGAGAGTGGTTCAAACATTCCTTCTAACTCCCAGCCCAAACCTTTGTCGTACTGCCAATTCATCTTCTTCATCATCTTTCTCGAAAAAGGACTCATGCTATTTACTGCACTTTTGCTCTTGGCGGTGGATGCATCAATTACTGCAACTTGAAAGCCCGATAACAGTACTGCCAGCTCTAAGCCCTCTACTGTTGCTACACTCAGATCTTCCTGTGCATTGACTGTCACCACATCTGTACCCCACGAAATTTTCACTTTTCTGTGCAGAGTAGACGGAACTGCGCCTAAGGGATGAAGCCATGGTCTTCCCAACAAAAGAGCATAGTTGGCTAAAATGTCGAGCACAACCACGTCTACCCAGCTTTCCACTGCCCCTGTGGATATTTTCGCTTTGAAGGTCCCTTTTGCATTCCGCATAGTGTTATCATAAGCCTTGACCACCATATTTGATGGCTCAAGCTCTGATTCCTCAATTTTAAACTTGGACAGCATTTTCAACGGACATACACACAGTGCTGACCCATTATCGACCATCACATTCCGGGTGTCTCGTCCATTGACGGCAATCTGAATATACAGTGGCTTACAATGGTTCCTTCCTTCTGGTGGAAGGTCTGAGTCAAAGAAAGTGACTTCGCCTATTCTCCGCTGTAGCACATTGATCATGTCGACACTTTGGATTCGAGCCGGCACTCTGACAAAAGTCATAGCTTCCAGTAAAGCTTCTCTGTGCTCCTTAGACGCTATCAGCAAATCCCATATTGAAATATCAGCTCTTGTTCTTTGTAATTGACTCAGCACCGAACTGGCAGTCACCCCATTAGGAGCCTTGTTCTGACTGCTTTCTCCAATCTCAACAGTCTTCTTCTGTCCCTTTGCTATCTCTTCCTCTTTCTTCTTTTCCTTCGGCTCCTCTCCGCCTTTCTCTGTCATTCTCTTCTTCGTTCCATCAGCAGCAACCTCTTTCCCCTTGGTCTGCATACTGCTTTTGGGATTGTATACTCGCCCACTCCGGGTCAAACTCTGAATACCCACCTCATTCACTTCCTCCTCACTACTATAGTACTACTGTTCTTCTTGATCAGCTAAGCTCTTATGAATGGCAAGCTGTAGTTGTTCGTCTTCATCCTCTGGTACTTCACCCACCTGCACCGTGATGCTTATCTCGATCTCGATCTTCACAGGCATCTTTTCCTCCTCATCACTACTACAGTCATCCCATATGTTCAACATGGCACACATCCGCTCTTCCCATTCTGCTTCTGCCAATACTACCTCTTCTGGTAATCCACTCCTGATTGCATTGACCGATCCACCTGACTGAGTCTTACGGGAGGGATAATTATACTGATATTGGGGAAGCGGGTTGTTCTTGGTGCTTGGCTTATTCTTGTCTGAAGGCTTGGTAATCTTCCCACTGTCAATCAAATCTTGAACATCATGCCTCAATTTGAAACATTCATCAGTTGAATGCCCTTTGCACTGATGATAATCACAATTTCTGTCCATGTACCTACCTCGCACGGGCTTAGTTGGATAGACTAGCAGCTTCGACAACACTCCGTTCTTGATGCATGACCTTAGCACTGTGCTCAAGGGTCTGCCTAAATCTATGAATTCTCTTTTGGCTCTCTCATTAACTGCCCCCACTACGGCATTACTGTTCCCTGGCTGGTTCTGATTACTGCCCCCGGCACCTCTGTCACCATAAGAAGTCCGGTAGTTGCCAAATCCTCTGTTCTTTTTCTTTTCTTCCTTATACAGCTCTTCTATGTTCAGGCCAGCGCTTTGAACTAGAGCAAAATCGGTGAGAGGTTGGGTCAACATCCTTTCCTTGAAGAAGGGCAACAGGCTCCTGCTGAAGATACGGATCAATTCTTTATCCTTCGGTCTTGTCTGAAATCTGTACAGCTTCGTTCTCCATCTCCTGTAGTAATCAGAAAAGCTTTCATCTTTTCCCTGTCTTAAACTTTCCAAATCACGCAGACTGAACTCATCACTCTCGTCGGTCTTGAAGTGCTTAAGAAAAGCGGTCTGCAGCTTGATCCAATTCTTCTGAACCTCCTCATCTAGACCATCGTACCACCTCCGATAGTCTTTATGCAGTGTTCGCGGAAATGCACTCAAGACATCTTCCTCGTTATACAGGTTCATCTGTGATACTCGGAGGAATTCAGACAGGTGAGAACGAGGATCATTGTCTCCTTCAAATATAGAATGCTTGAATGTTTTAAACGAGGCTGAACTGGTCGGGTGCAGAACATACTCGGTTATGTGAAAGTTGGTGACCGGGTCTTTTTCTTTCATTGCAGCCATTTTGTCAAATTTTTCCTTCAGTTCAGCAAGTTGCTTGAGCACATCATTCTCAACAGGTGTGGCGTTTCCCACAGAAGTCTGATTATCTGACACAGGGTCGGGCAGTTGCCTCTCTTCAACCACAGGCTGGCTGTTAGAAGGGGGAGTATTTTGGTTTTGAGCCCTGTCTTGGGCGAGAGCTGCAGCCACAATCTGAGCTATGGTCCTCATTTGAGCTTGTGAAAACCCTGATTCACCCCCTATATCGTCTGTCATTTCTACTGAATCTGAGTCGGGCTCTGAATCTGATGAACTTGAATAGTTTACTGAACTGACCGGGACAAATTCAGGGATTGGGGATATTCTGAGTAGACGCTGACCAGGATGTCGGTGCCAAGCTCTCGAAGTAGTTTCCCGGGAAGGATCAATTCTGGCAAAAAATTTCTGAGTTAAAGAGGGTCCTGCATGTATGCATGCGAAAATGAAAGCACATAGGATGAGAAATGTATTTCTAATGTGCTAAAGCCAGCATGGAAATAAGATCTCGAGTTCAACGACTGGACCAAAAATTCGGTGTGAATAATATGACAATAACTCATTCTGTATTTAAACATTTCGGGCATTATCTGTCGTCGACCGTTCCTTTTGGATTTACGATCGACTATTTTCTCTCAAATCCCTAACTTTTGCCTCGGAGTGAAAGAATCTCCGAGCGGGATTTTATTATTTTGTTATTATTTTTTTATTATGTATTTTATTTTGTATCCTTACTTTTTGCCTTGGAACATATGGCCCCAAGCAGGATTTTCATTTTATTCTGTTACAAATTTTCTGATCTCTCACTTATTTTCAGCTAATGCGAGGAATGTAGAAATACAATTAAATCGCAACCCCCTTATATCTCCCTTTTCTTTCGGGTTTTGATTTACAACAAGTGATTGCATAGTATTATTCAGAATGAAGTTGAAATCCAGTCTCAAAGTCAAGGTCAAATGTCCATGCCGGACATTAGCTCTTATTAATGCATGGCTGAAAAAGAAAAACGTTACATGGTGCATGAATGTCACAACATATGTACAGTTTATAACATATAAGGGAATGGGAGTTGGGAAATGCATGCCTTCCAACCTTATTCCTCCCACACACGGATGCCGTTGGTATAAAATTCCGACATCTGTTTCCTAGGAATTGGTCTAATCTCGACAACCAGCAGGGGGTTTTGAGATTGACGATATTAACTCTCAGAAATGAATGTGGCATATCAACAGCAAACAGAATCGGGTGCACCTTAGGGGAAGTAACTAAGGCTTTTAACTAAGTGCATTGGCTTTAGTCTTATTGGGCTTAACAAAGTCTGGGTTCCGCAAACAGGATTCGGGCTTTGTTGGGCCTACTCCTTTTGACGCACCTTTGAGGTACTAGGCTTGCGGTTGGTAGTAATGTTAATTTTCGGATGGATGCACCTAAAACACGAGGTTTAGGCTAGATCCACCGTCAAACTTAACACCAGTACCGAAGGGTAGTACGGGTAGAATGAGGTGAGAAGAAAGAAATGCGAATGAATGCAAAAGTCCTAGAAAGAAAAAGGAAAGTAGTTAAACACATATGGACGATTAATAATTTTCCATCGGCTTTTCTAACCAATTTCATTTAGAAAGGTAGGCCTTTTTAGAGTCAACTCCTAATTGCAACCTACTACATTGTTTATTAAAAACAACCGGGGATTAGGGGGTGCAAAATCCCCAGTGAAATCGCCAAAACTGTTTTCGTCGAAATCCCGAACCCCGGAAGGACCTCGGAAAAACATCTTTTTATTGGATACTTATTGTTTTGGAAGAAAGGTGATAAAATCTTTTTGGATACGCGATGCCGATAAATCGGTCTTATAAATCATTTTAGTCGCCACCCATTATTTCAGCAATGGGACCGTTTCCAATTTTATTTTATAAAAGTGACTTCTTTTAACCCAATTTTATTTAAGGCCAAATTATTTGAAAGAAAACTGGTCAGGCGTACCAAGTACGATTCTAGGTAAGGGAGTTAGGTACGTCGGCCCGTTGGAAGCCGACGCCCGGAAAACCGGCCTCTTTTAACCTACGATTTCTAATTTGATTTTATTTTAGAAAAGCCATTTATTTAAACCCAACCCGAATAAATCGAACCGAGTTCCTATGTGGAAAATTAGTTAACCGTCCCAATTAGGTTCATTCATTGCATTCATCACAAAATAAATCAGATAGATGCACCATCCACCCATAATACATATCAAATAAAGATAAAAAGACCCGCTCTTGCCTTATGGTTAAAGGCGGGCCACAAACCGAGCTTAATAATATAATTAATGATAAACAATAAGAAATAAATCCCTAAAAAAAATCTCATAATCATCAATAATTAATTAATTTAATTTGATTAAGACTCGGTTTGCCCATAATTGAACATTTTCCGGGTTAGAATTAAAATCTACTTAATGAAGTGAAATTAAAAAAAACAGTAAAGAAACTATACTGGAATCTTAAGACAGTCGCGTCACGCAGCTGTTCTTTGAAGAACAGTCGCGTGGCGCAACTCCCATTATTCATTCTGGAATTTTAGAACAGTCGCGTCACGCGGGTGTTCTATGAAGAACAGTCGCGTGACGGAACTCTTATCATATTACTGGAAATAGGAACAGTTGCGTCACGCAGCTGTTCTATGAAGAACAGTTGCGTGACGGAACTCCTAGCTACGTGACGGAACTATGCGTAATTTATTAAAATTCTCTACTTTGTTGATTATTTACTCAAGATATTACATTAAATACAAATATGAGAATAAAAGTATACTAGGTGTACAAATAGCTGCGTCACGCAGGTGGTCCAGTCCGAATTAAAGACTTTTGGACATGAACAGCCGCATCACGCAGGTAGTAGCTGCGTGACGCGACTGTTCTGGTCCGCAACTACCTTTCAAACTACCCTTTTTACGTGTTCTTTTTATTAAAGATGATTAAACACAACTCAGAAAAGTCCAACAGTGGGCAAACTTACGTTTTACCAATAACAAATCAACTAACTATTATGAAAATGAGATTTTTAAGAAACAAGAGACTAGAAATGAAAAAAGACAAGTAAAAATAGTTACCTAGCCCTCAGATTTGAGGATTGCATGCACTGAGATTAGCTTAGAGACGTTGTTTCACGATCCCAGAAATGTACTTACCACGTTTTTCACAGAACCAATGTTTTTCCTTTTTTTTCTCTTTTCTCTCTTTTTCTCTTCTAATATTTTTATACTTTTTGATTTAAAAACTAAACTGTTAAGGGCTTGATCTTCCTCAAGTTTACTCACTTGAGTTCTTGGGGGAGAGACCCTGGCCGTTTAATCGAAAAACTTAGGTTAAAGTCTTAGAATCCTTAGAGAAAAATGAGAGAAAGTGTCAAAAGTCCCGTTTTTGCTATGAAATGTTGTATTTATATGGCTCGGGCAACAGGGTAGTCGCGTCACGCGGGTATAGGCTGTGTGACGCACCCGTAAACCTGCGTGACGCGACTTACTTTTCGTACAGTTGCCGCGTATCCATACACACAGTGCAGGCCGTTGCACGGGCGCGCGCCAGAGGTGTCAGCCCTGTTAGAGCTGCGTGACGCAGCTAATAGTGCCGTCACGCAGGTAATAGCTGCATGACGCAACCCTAACACGGGTCAGGCTCCTTTGGGCGGTTTGATTCAATTTTTGGTTCAAACACTTCTGGTTTATCGTGATACCTTGTCCCTTGTCCTCATATCATCATTGGGTCAGGTGGAGGCATAAAATCACGCGTCAACAGTATCAACTTTTCCTCTTGAAAAACCATTTTCTAATAGAAACTTACTTAATCTTTCATACCAAGCTCTAGGACCTTGCTTCAAATCATAAAGAGCTTTAGTAAGTTTGTACACATGATTAGGTTTATCAAAAATTTCAAAACCAGGAGGTTGTTCTACATACACTTCTTCATTTAGAAAACCATTTAGAAAAGCACTCTTCACATCCATTTGATACAACATGAAGTTTTTAAAACATGCAAATGCACAAAGCATTCTAATGGCCTCAAGTCTAGCAACCGGGGCAAAGGTCTCATCAAAATCGATGCCTTCTCTTAGTTGTACCCTTGAGCTACTAATCTTGCTTTATTTCACACAACGTTCTTGTTCATCAAGCTTATTTCTAAACACTCATTTTGTTCCAATAACAGAATGGTTTTTAGGTCTAGGAACAAGTTTCCAAACTTGGTTTATCTCAAATTGATTTAGCTCTTCTTGCATAGCAAGAATCCAACTTTCATCATTTTGAGCATCTTCTAAATTTTTAGGTTCTAATTAAGAAACAAAAGCAACATTACCGAAATATCTTTTATATTGAGCTCTAGTCATCATCCTTTCTGAGGGATTATCCATAATGTCTTCTTGGGGATGATACTTATGAAATCGCCATTCTTTTGGTAATTGAGAATCTTCATTTTTTGTTTCTGGCATTTGACTTTCAACTATATTCTAATCTTCATGTTCAACTTCTGGTTCAGCCTGAATATTAGTGTTCTGCTCACTTTCTGGCTGTTCTAGTTGTTCTAATTGTTCATTCTGCTTTTCATAATTAGAATCTACAACATCATCACTTTCTAATGTTCTAGATGTAGAGTCAGATTCATCAAACACAACATGAATAGATTCTTCTACAACTAGAGTCTTTTTATTAAATACTCTATACACTTTACTATTACTAGAATATCCCAGAAAAATACCTTCATAAGATTTAGCATCAAATTTAGCAAGATGATTTTTCTTGTTATCTAGAATAAAGCATTTGCACCTAAAAATGTGAAAATAACCAATATTTGGTTTTCTACCTTTGTATAGCTCATATGGAGTCTTTTTAAGTTTAGATCTTACCAAAGCCCCGTTTAGAATATAACAGGCAGTGTTAATTGCTTCTGCCCAGAAATACTTTGGTAGTTTAGAATCACTTAGCATGGTTCTGACCATTTCTTGAAGTGTTCTATTCTTGCGTTCCACTACTCCATTTTGTTGAGGTGTTCTAGGTGCTGAGAAGTTATGGAAGATTCCTGACTCGTTGCAAAAAGCATCAAATTTTTTATTATCAAATTCTCCTCCATGATCACTTCTAATTGCTGAGATGTTGTATCCTTTCTCATTTTGTATTCTTTTGCAAAGATGAACAAACATGTCATATGACTCATCCTTATTTCTAATGAAGAGTGTCCAGGTGAATCTAGAGTAATCATCTACAATAACAAAAGCATAGAATTTTCCTCCAAGACTAGAAGGGGTAATTGGACCGAATAGATCAAGTTGTAGCAATTCTAAAGGTCTATAAGTAGAAACCATGCCCTTGGATTTAAAAGATGTTCTAGTTTGTTTGCCCATTTGACAGCCATCACAAATGTGATCTTTTTCAAATTTCAACTTTGGCAAACCTTGAACCAAATCTTTCTTAGACAGTTTAGAAATAAGGCGTGCTTGCATGTCCAAGTCTTCTATGCCATAACCAACTAGAATTATCAACAGAAACTAAACATATATCCTGGTTATGCATATCAGAGAGATCTACCAGGTATATGTTGGCTCAAGGGTCAAATCTCGGATTTTGATGATAAATACAAAACAAATAAATTTAAATTATGCTATTTGTGCTAATTTTATTTTATGCAGAATTTCTTTGGAAAGAATATCATACAAGGCAAATCCTACTTTGAGTGAGAAGATTTCAAAGACCTAGTAGCTAAGTATTTAGGGAAACTTTGTAGGATAGAGAGAAAATCCATATATGAGCACAAAAATCCTTTTCTCTCTCAAAAATATTTATCGGAAAATTAGTTTTCTTCAAAATAATTTATTCTCAAAAATATTCCTTCAAATCGAAAAGATTTATTTTCCTAAAACTAAAGAGATTTCTTCTCTTAATGTTTTTGGTAATAAAATCATTCACCTTTTTGGAAATATATTTTGAAAGATCTAAAGTGCTTTAAAATTATTCTCTTACCTTAAAAATGAAGGAAAATCTCCTTCGGTTTTGGTAAGTGCATCTTTCCGCAAATTCTCCTCAAAATAAATGCTGTCGAAGATCTTTTCTAAAGGGAAGTGAAAATCGGGTTTCATTCTCTTACCAAAAAGGGAGAAAACAATTTTTAGTAACAAAGATTTTTAACATCTTCAAAAATTAGGAAAGAAGATATTCTAATCTCTTTCCAAAAGGTGACAGCTCTTTTTGTTTCCTATATAAAGGAACATTCATGCGTTAAACATTCGGTGAAGTAAGAGTATTGGTTTTAAGAGCTCTCTCTCTCATTGAATGAATCTTTATCTCTCAAAACTTACTCTACCCCCATTTTCTTTTCATCTCTATTCTTAACATTTTCAATATTTAAAGTGAAAAGAATTTTTACAATTACTTTTGAAAAACAATTTTGTGTTCTAATCGATCTTCTAATTTGATAAAATTGCTTTTCCTGTGCTTATATAGGCGTTTCTTTCTGTCTATTTAGAATCTGTATTCTATAGTAGACAGGCTCTTTATTTGTGAAACTTTTGAGTGTAATAGCTTAGGTTAGAAGCTATTGAGATAGAGGTTATCAAGCGACCTTCTCCATGTGTGGGATTGTAATGTCTTGAATCGAGTTTTCTGTACTCTATCAAAAACAGAAAGGGTTGAGGTTAACTAGAACCTTTGGAAAATCTAGTGGGACAAAAGGGTAGATCTAGGTTTATGATCTATTGCCTTGTACTGTTGGTTTGTCTCTTACCCTTTAAAAGAGATAACTTAGTGGAGGATCTCAAGATGAGTCTTGGGGAGTGGATGTAGGCGAGTTAGTGCCGAACCACTATAACTCTCAGTGTTAATCTCTTTATTTCTGGAGTTTGGTTGATACTGTTTCTTTTACACTCTTGTTTAATTTTAGAAACGCTGAAATTGTTAATAATTCAGATGTTCTAAAACAGCAATAAGTTTCATCTATCCTGAACATTAGAACTCTGGTATTCTAATATAGTGAATATACAATGTTCTAACTGTTGTTCTATTTCCAGTATAATTCACTGTTTGGGTTTCTATTTTTGTTTTCTAAACTTTATGAGGATGAACTAATCCTGATAACTCTCCATCATAAAGTTACTTTAACATTTGATTAAGACTCTGTGAAGAAGTTCTAATAACTATCTTTCACATAGTGTTTTATGGTTTTGCAAACTTTATGAGGAAGTTCTAAGTTCAATAACTTTCCTTCATAAAGAAGCTCTGATATTGTACAAGTCAGTGTGAAGCTGTTCTAATCAATAGCTGCACTTTGCACAGACTTTCTATATCTGAAATTAGAACATTGTGAGGAGATTCTAATTCATATTCTATTCTCACAAAGTTTTGTGTGTGTTTTTCCGCTGTGCTTAGAATTCTAATTTCTGTTTAGAATTTCTAAAATTGATTTCAGTTTTTAGAAAACCCAATTCACCCCCCCTCTTGGGTTGTGCCATATATATTCGGGACCCACAATCTAGTATCAGAGCCTTGGCTCTTGACTTACCTAAGCTTAACCGCTTAAGAGATAAGATCCCATGGCAACCCCACTTCCTCTTACTTCTTTAGAAGGACAATCTGTTTCTAGACCTCCTTTGTTCAATGGCTCTAATTACTCTTACTGGAAAACTAGAATGGAGAATTTTATGAAATCAGTTGATATAAATTGTTGGAGAAATGTTATAACTGGTCCTCGCATTCCCATGAAAACTGTAGGAGATGAGCTAGTTAGAAAAACTGAAGAAGAATATACCGATGGTGACTGGAATGATATCGCTGTAAATGCAAAGGCCATTAATATTCTTCATTGTGCTTTAGATGCAACTGAATACAACAAAGTGTCTGGATGTAAATCTGCAACAGAAGTATGGGAAAAACTTAAAGTAACCTATGAGGGTACAGACAGGGTAAAAGAATCCAGAATAAATATCCTTTGGAGAGAATATGAAATGTTTAGTATGAAAGAAGGAGAAACTATTGCAGAACTGAATTCTAGATTTACCAATATAGTTAATCCTTTGAGAACTCTCGGAAAGGAAATTTCAGAAGATGAGCTTGTTAAGAAAATCCTTAGAATTCTACCTAGAAAATGGGATTCTATAGGAACTGTTATGAATTACAAAGAGACTCCCGTCACTTATGATTATCTTATAGGAGCTCTTGTCTCAGAAGAAATGAAATCTTCCTTAACAACGGAAGATAAGAAAAAGAAAGGACTGGCTTTGAGGGTAGACTCTAGTGAAGAAAGTTCTTCTGATCTTGATAGTGATGATTTAGCACTTGTTGCTAAAAGATTTAAAAGTTCTATCGAAAGGGTGGAAGGCCACAGAAAAAGTTTAATAAAAAGAACTTTCCATCTAAAAATAGTAACTTGCCCAAGAAAGAACCTTTTGACGTGGTTTGTTATGAATGCAACAAACCTGGACATATCAAGCCAAATTGTCCTAAACTGAAAAAGAAGTCAACAAAAGAGAAACTGAAGCAAGCTTTCGTAGCTGCCTGGAGTGATTCAGATGATTCTAATCCTGAAAGCCATGATGATCAAGAAGAAATTGCTAACATCTGTCTGATGGCTACTATCGACTCTGAATCTAAAGAAATTAGCACTCTGACTTCAACACAGAAAGCTGGAATCAACGAAAAGATTCATGAGAATGATGAAAGCACTGTAAGTATTTCTGAACCTGAATCAGAAAGTGATCTTCTAAATACTTACAATAATCTTTGCAATGAGTTTGAAAAACTTGTTAGAAAGCATAAAGTTCTAAAGAAAGATTTCAGAAAATTAAAATCTGAAAGTAATCATTTAAAAGATGCTTTTTATCAAGAAGTTACATGCAAAGATCTTATTATAGAAATCAAAGATCTTAAAAGTTGTAATAGTCGATTTTCTGAAAATCTGACACTTCTTGAAGAAAAATGCAAAAATCTGAATTCTGAAAATGAATTCTTGAAAACTGAGATTAGAATTCTAAAATTAATTTCAGAATCATTTTCTAAAGAGAAAACAAGTTCTAATAGCATTTCTAAACTGAATCGTGTTTCTAATCAGAAAAATGCTGTTTCTAATGTTGTGACTTTAGAACATCAAAGTTTCAACAAAAAGAAGAATCATAGTGCACCTGTTACCACTAACCCTCCAGGACCCAATATGAGTTGGGTACCTAAAACTGCTTGATCTTTTCATGTGTGCCTAAGGAGCGAGCTGAAAACAGAGATGTGGTACATGGACAGCGCTTGCTCAAGGCATATGACTGGTGACAAAAAGAAGTTCACCAGATTAGAAAAGAAAAAGGGAGGTACGGTAAGCTTTGGAGACAAAGCAAAAGGTAAAATTGTTGGTATTGGTGTGGTAGGTTCTAATCCTTCAATAGAAGATGTATGTTTAGTAGAAGGATTACATTATAACTTGTTAAGTGTGAGTCAGATCTGTGATAAAAATAAAAGAGTGATCTTTGAACCTTCTCATTGTGAAGTTCAGAACATGCATGATAATACAACCTTATTCACTGGAAAAAGGTTTGGAAATATATACCTAGTAGATCTCTCTGATATGCATAACCAGGATATATGTTTAGTTTCTATTGATAATTCTAGTTGGTTATGGCATAGAAGACTTGGACATGCAAGCATGCACCTTATTTCTAAACTGTCTAAGAAAGATTTGGTTCGTGGTTTGCCAAAGTTGAAATTTGAAAAAGATCACATTTGTGATGCTTGTCAAATGGGCAAACAAACCAGAACTTCTTTTAAATTTAAGGGCATGGTTTCTACTTCTAGACCTTTAGAATTGCTACATCTTGATTTATTTGGTCCAATTACTCCTTCTAGTCTTGGAGGAAAATTCTATGCATTTGTTATTGTAGATGATTACTCAAGATTCACCTGGACACTCTTCCTCAGAAATAAGGATGAGTCATATGACATGTTTGTTCATCTGTGCAAGAAAATACAAAATGAGAAAGGATACAACATCACGGCAATTAGAAGTGATCATGGAGGAGAATTTGAAAATCAGAAATTCAATGCTTTTTCCAACGAAACAGGAATCTTCCATAACTTCTCAGCACCTAGAACACCTCAACAAAATGGAGTGGTGGAACGCAAGAATAGAACACTTCAAGAAATGGACAGAACCATGCTAAGTGATTCTAAACTACCAAAGTATTTCTGGGTAGAAGCAGTCAACACTGCCTGTTATATTCTAAACAGGACTTTGGTAAGATCTGAACTTAAAAAGACTCCATATGAGCTATACAAAGGTAGAAAACCAAATATTGGTTATTTTCATATTTTTGGGTGCAAATGCTTTATTCTAGATAACAAGAAAAATCATCTTGCTAAATTTGATGCAAAATCTTATGAAGGGATTTTTCTGGGATATTCTAATGATAGTAAAGCATATAGAGTATTTAATAAAAGGACTCTAGTTGTAGAAGAATCTATTCATGTTGTGTTTGATGAAACTGACTCTACTTCTAGAACATTAGAAAGTGATGATGTTGTAGATTCTAATCCTGAGAAGCAGAATGAGCAATCAAAACAACTAGAACAGCCAGAAAGTGATCAGAACATCAATAATTAGGCTGGCCCTGAATTAGAACATGAAGATCAGAATATAGCTGAAAGCCAAATGCCAGAGACAGAAAATGAAGATTCTCAATTACCAAAAGAATGGCGATTTCACAAGTATCATCCCCAGGAAGACATAATGGATAATCCCTCAGAAAGGATGATGACTAGAGCTCAACTTAGAAGATATTTTGGTAATGTTGCTTTTGTTTCTCAATTAGAACCTAAAAATTTAGAAGATGCTCAAAATGATGAAAGTTGGATTCTTGCTATGCAAAAAGAGCTAAATCAAATTGAGATAAACCAAGTTTGGAAACTTGTTTCTAGACCTAAAAACCATTCTGTTATTGGAACAAAATGGGTGTTTAGAAATAAGCTTGATGAACAAGGTAATGTTGTGAGAAATAAAGCAAGATTAGTGGCTCAAGGGTACAACCAAAAAGAAGGCATCGATTTTGATGAGACTTTTGCACCGGTTGCTAGACTTGAGGCCATTAGAATGCTTTGTGCATTTGCATGTTTTAAAAACTTCATGTTGTATCAAATGGATGTGAAAAGTGCTTTTCTAAACGGTTTTCTAAACGAAGAGGTGTATGTAGAACAACCTCCGGGCTTTGAAATTTTTGATAAACCTAATCATGTTTACAAACTTACTAAAGCTCTTTATGGTTTAAAACAAGCTCCTAGAGCTTGGTATGAAAGATTGAGTAAGTTTCTATTAGAAAATGGTTTTTCAAGAGGAAAGGTTGATACAACACTTTTTATTAAAAACAAAGCACATGATATTCTGGTTGTACAAATATATGTTGATGACATAATCTTTGGTTCTACTAACGATCTTCTCTGTAAGGAATTTTCTAAGATTATGCAGGGTGAGTTCGAAATGAGTATGACGGGAGAATTAAATTTCTTCCTAGGGCTTCAAATCAAACAATGTGAGAATGGAATTTTCATCAATCAAGCAAAATATACTAAAGAGTTGTTGAAATGATTCAAAATGGAAAATGCCAAGGTATGTAGTACTCCAATGAGTCCATCGTCAAAATTAGAAAAAGATGAAAAAGGCAAAGACGTGGATATCAAGCTGTTTAAAAGTATGATTGGTTCTTTACTATATCTAACGGCAAGCAGACCAGACATACACTTTAGTGTTTGTCTTTGTGTTAGATTTCAATCGTGTCCCAAAGAATCTCATTTAATTGCTGTGAAGAGAATACTAAGATATTTTTGTGGAACTTCTAATCTGGGTTTGTGGTATTCTAAAGATGATACATTTGATCTTGTTGGGTATAGTGATTCTGATTTTGCAGGAAGCAGAATAGATAGAAAAAGCACGTCTGGAACTTGTCAATTCTGGGTAGCGCCCTTGTATCTTGGTTTAGCAAGAAACAGACATCAGTTGCTCTTTCTACTGCCGAAGCAGAATATGTTGCTGCTGGAAGCTGTGTTGCACAAGTTCTATGGATCAAACAACAGTTGGCAGACAATGGACTGAAATTAGAAACAATGCCTATCAAATGTGATAACATAAGCGCCATCAATTTATCCAAGAATCCAGTTCAACATTCTAGAACCAAGCATATAGAACTCAGACATCACTTCATACGTGATCATGTACAAAAAGGTGATATCGTAATAGAGTTCATCCCCACAGAAAAACAATTGGCAGATATCTTTACAAAACCTTTGAACGAAAGTCAATTCTGCACAATTAGAAGAGAACTTGGTATGTTAGTTCTAAACTCGTAACTATAGAACTCTGTAAGTATGTTCTAAACTGCTTTCTAATTTCGAGAATAGAAGATTTGCTGTGTTCTAATTTTTATTTTGTGTGAAAACTGATTTTTATCTAAAAACGCACATTGCTTCGATATGACTTTCTAAAGTCATTATCAGAATCTTACTTTAGACTAAAACAGTTATTTTATTGTGTTTGTTTTTATTATGTTTTTATTGTTTTTGTCTTTAGTGCTTTGGCGGTTTTAGGGTTTTATTTTTTGTTTTATTTCCTTTATTTATTTTGTTTCTTGTGTCTTATTTGTCGTTTTAAATTCCATTTAAAAACTGTTCCTTATTTCTTTCTTCCGCCACTTAAGTGTCTCTATTTTGTGTTAACCGCTTATTATTCTCCTTATCTTCTCTTTAAAAACTGAAACCCTAAGTTACTTTTGAGTTTTGGCAACAATGGCCGAATCCAGTTCAAACTTCTCATCTGACTCTCTTACCGAGCAAGAGCTTCAACTTCTAAAGAAACTTTCAAAGAAGTATGAACAGAAAGAGATGAAGGAGAAAAAGGCAGAGGAGAAACCTAAGAAAAGAAAAATCGAAATGGGTACTTCACAGAAACAAGCAACGAAAGCTCACGACAAAGGTAAGTCGGTTCTCTCAAATTACCCTCTCATGCGTTCTTATGTGTTAGACTGGAAGTTTTTCGATGGCAATGAGTTTAATTTTAAGGAACTCTTTGAGTTCCAAGGCTGGATGAACTTTTTGTCCTTGAATGCACTTTGTTATGAGAGTTTAGTGAAGGAATTTTATGGCTCGTTGAAAGCTAGTGGAACAGAGGCGATATCTGTGAAACTTCAAGGTGAGTTCAGAGAGTTATCGTATGATGATTTTGAGAAAATTTTTAGTATTCCAAATGCTGGGTCCAGGGTGACCAAAATCAAAGATGTGACTAAGGTTAGCGACTACAAAAAGGATGAGTTTGTGAGAAAAATTGTGAGGAAGTTGTCTGCAGATAAACAGGGCTCGATAGAATGCTCTAACCTAACAGAGAGCATGAAATGGCTGTACAAGATTATCGTTCATTATATCTACCCCAAGAGTGCCTCTTTGACATATGTGAATCAGGTAGAATTGTGTATAATGTGGCACATTGTTGAGAGAAAACCCCTCAACCTATGTCACATTATTTTTGATAAGCTGCAGAATAATCCAAAGAAGCTACCTTACGGGATGATTCTTACACCAGCTTTTGAATTTTTGGATATTGACTTGGATGAGCATGTTGGGAGTTCTGTTTCTAAGTTGGACAGCGGGTCCTTAAAGATGAAAGATGAGGAAGAAGAGAAAGAAAATGAAGTAAAGGCAGAAAAGAAGGAGAAGGAAGAAAAGGAAAAAGAAGAAATTGAAAAACAAAAGAAAGTAAAAAGTAAAGCTGAAAAGAAGAAGGAAAAGGGAAAAGGGAAGCTGGAAGAAATAGTGAAAGAAGAGAGGAAATCAGAAGAGAAAGAAGAGGAAAAGGAGTCAGCAAAGGCTGAAGAAAAGGAAGAAGAAACACAAGAAGAGGAATTAGAAAAGGAAAGCTCTGTAGAAAAAGAAGAAACAGAAAAGGAGGGCACTGAAGAGAAAGAAGAATCAGAAAAAGAAACAAGAAAGAAAGAAGAGCCGGAGAAATCAGAAAAAGGGAAGAAAGCTGAGGAAGAAAGTGATGCTGAAACTGAAAAAATTGAAATCAGTGATGAGGAAAAGACTACTGAGGGCAAGGCAGAGCAAGAATCTGAGTTATTATCAGCTCAACGTAGTAGGGATGCTATGCTAAAAAGAATAGAAGAGGATCTAATAGCAGAACATAACAGGGAACTTGATGAGGGGATTCAACAGTGCAAGACTGTGATTGAACAAAATCAGTCTCTCATCAAGATGCTGGAAAGGATGAAAGATGTAAATGCCAGGAAGTTAGCTACTCTAAAGGTAAAAGGAACACCTTACGTTCCCTCCTCAGAGAAGCCAAAGAATGTGAAGTATACTGCTGGCAAACACAGAACACATGGAAGAAAGCCTCCACTGCATCCATCTTCTAAAAGGCCAGAGAATTCTTCTGAAACTGCTCCAGTTCAGCCTTTAAGGAGTTCTAAAAGACTTAGAACTGGTCCTAAGCCTCTTTGATCTGTCTCTTATTTATCTTGAATAAGTTTCTTTTGCTTTATCTTCGTAGGATTATATTTTGTGGAACTATTTTTTTTATTTTTTTTTTTTTTGAGATTTTGTCTAACCCCTTTTTTATATGATGACAAAAAGGGGGAGAACAGGTATTTTGGTGGTATTTTGAACATTGTTGGTACGTACTTGGTAACCAAAGTACTGATATATAATGGTTATCTGTGTGCTAATATTTTCTAAGTTGTGTGTTTACAGATTATCATTTTCTATATGGTCTATGTTGTTGAGCTACATGATAAGCTATGTGATTTTAGAACTTAGATTTTCATTCTAATAACTATTTTGCAGGTTGAATGTGAGTTCTTTTGTTCTATTTCTAAATATTAGCTTTTATTCTTTTGCTCTGATCATATATTTTGTTTATTAGAACTTAGAACATCTTGTCAATATCTGCTAGTTCTAATATATATATACATGCTCTGATTATTAGAACTTAGAATTTCTTGCCTATTTTTTTTGTGTTAGTTCTAAAATCATTTTCTAAAAAGGCCTCCCTAGTTCTAATTTTCATAAAACAGTTTTATTGCATCTATTCAGGGGGAGCAAACTACATGTTCTAAATTTTTTCATATTAAAAATCTTTTGGCATATTTAGAACTTATATGCATAAAATTCAGGGGGAGCACATGTTTTTGGTTGCTAAATTTATTGGTTTTGTCATCATCAAAAAGGGGGAGATTGTTGGCTCAAGGGTCAAATCTCGGATTTTGATGATAAATACAAAACAAATAAATTTAAATTATGCTATTTGTGCTAATTTTATTTTATGCAGAATTTCTTTGGAAATAATATCATACAAGGCAAATCCTACTTTGAGTGAGAAGATTTCGAAGACCTAGTAGCTAGGTATTTAGGGAAAATTTGTAGGATAGAGAGAAAATCCATATACGAGCACAAAAATCATTTTCTCTCTCAAAAATATTTGTCGGAAAATTAGTTTTCTTCAAAATAATTTATTCTCAAAAATATTCCTTCAAATCGAAAAGATTTATTTTCCTAAAACTAAAGAGATTTCTTCTCTTAATGTTTTTGGTAATAAAATCATTCACCTTTTCGGAAATATATTTTGAAAGATCTAAAGTGCTTTAAAATTATCCTCTTACCTTAAAAATGAAGGAAAATCTCCTTCGGTTTTGGTAAGTGCATCTTTCCGCAAATTCTCCTCAAAATAAATGCTGTCGAAGATCTTTTCTAAAGGGAAGTGAAAATCGGGTTTCATTCTCTTACCAAAAAGGGAGAAAACAATTTTTAGTAACAAAGATTTTTAACATCTTCAAAAATTAGGAAAGAAGATATTCTAATCTCTTTCCAAAAGGTGACAGCTCTTTTTGTTTCCTATATAAAGGAACATTCATGCCTTAAACATTCGGTGAAGTAAGAGTATTGGTTTTAAGAGCTCTCTCTCTCATTGAACGAATCTTTATCTCTCAAAACTTACTCTACCCCCATTTTCTTTTCATCTCTATTCTTAACATTTTCAATATTTAAAGTGAAAAGAATTTTTACAATTACTTTTGAAAAACAATTCTGTGTTCTAATCGATCTTCTAATCTGATAAAATTGTTTTTCCTGTGCTTATATAGGCGTTTCTTTCTATCTATTTAGAATCTGTATTCTATAGTAGACAGGCTCTTTATTTGTGAAACTTTTGAGTGTAATAGCTTAGGTTAGAAGCTATTGAGATAGAGGTTATCAAGCGACCTTCTCCATGTGTGGGATTGTAATGTCTTGAATCGAGTTTTCTGTACTCTATCAAAAACAGAAAGGGTTGAGGTTAACTAGAACATTTGGAAAATCTAGTGGGACAAAAGGGTAGATCTAGGTTTATGATCTATTGCCTTGTACTGTTGGTTTGTCTCTTACCCTTTAAAAGAGATAACTTAGTGGAGGATCTCAAGATGAGTCTTGGGGAGTGGATGTAGGCGAGTTAGTGCCGAACCACTATAACTCTCGGTGTTAATCTCTTTATTTCTGGAGTTTGGTTGATACTATTTCTTTTACACTCTTGTTTAATTTTAGAAACGCTGAAATTGTTAATAATTCAGATGTTCTAAAACAGAAATAAGTTTCATCTATCCTGAACATTAGAACTCTGGTATTCTAATATAGTGAATATACAATGTTCTAACTGTTGTTCTATTTCCAGTATAATTCACTGTTTGGGTTTCCATTTTTGTTTTCTAAACTTTATGAGGATGTTCTAATCCTGATAACTCTCCATCATAAAGTTACTTTAACATTTGATTAAGACTCTGTGAAGAAGTTCTAATAACTATCTTTCACATAGTGTTTTATGGTTTTGCAAACTTTATGAGGAAGTTCTAAGTTCAATAACTTTCCTTCATAAAGAAGCTCTGATATTGTACAAGTCAGTGTGAAGCTGTTCTAATCAATAGCTGCACTTTGCATAGACTTTCTATATCTGAAATTAGAACATTGTGAGGAGATTCTAATTCATATTCTATTCTCACAAAGTTTTGTGTGTGTTTTTCCGCTGTGCTTAGAATTCTAATTTCTGTTTAGAATTTCTAAAATTGATTTCAGTTTTTAGAAAACCCAATTCACCCCCCCCCCCTCTTGGGATGTGCCATATATATTCGGGACCCACAATCTGGTATCAGAGCCTTGGCTCTTGACTTACCTAAGCTTAACCGCTTAAGAGATAAGATCCCATGGCAACCCCACTTCCTCTTACTTCTTTAGAAGGACAATCTGTTTCTAGACCTCCTTTGTTCAATGGCTCTAATTACTCTTACTGGAAAACTAGAATGGAGAATTTTATGAAATCAGTTGATATAAATTGTTGGAGAAATGTTATAACTGGTCCTCGCATTCCCATGAAAACTGTAGGAGATGAGCTAGTTAGAAAAACTGAAGAAGAATATACCGATGGTGACTGGAATGATATCGCTGTAAATGCAAAGGCCATTAATATTCTTCATTGTGCTTTAGATGCAACTGAATACAACAAAGTGTCTGGATGTAAATCTACAACAAAAGTATGGGAAAAACTTAAAGTAACCTATGAGGGTACAGACAGGGTAAAAGAATCCAGAATAAATATCCTTTGGAAAGAATATGAAATGTTTAGTATGAAAGAAGGAGAAACTATTGCAGAACTGAATTCTAGATTTACCAATATAGTTAATCCTTTGAGAACTCTCGGAAAGGAAATTTCAGAAGATGAGCTTGTTAAGAAAATCCTTAGAATTCTACCTAGAAAATGGGATTCTATAGGAACTGTTATGAATTACAAAGAGACTCCCGTCACTTATGATTATCTTATAGGAGCTCTTGTCTCAGAAGAAATGAAATCTTCCTTAACAACGGAAGATAAGAAAAAGAAAGGACTGGCTTTGAGGGTAGACTCTAGTGAAGAAAGTTCTTCTGATCTTGATAGTGATGATTTAGCACTTGTTGCTAAAAGATTTAAAAAGTTCTATCGAAAGGGTGGAAGGCAACAGAAAAAGTTTAATAAAAAGAACTTTCCATCTAAAAATAGTAACTTGCCCAAGAAAGAACCTTCTGAAGTGGTTTGTTATGAATGCAACAAACCTAGACATATCAAGCCAAATTGTCCTAAACTGAAAAAGAAGTCAACAAAAGAGAAACTGAAGCAAGCTTTCGTAGCTGCCTGGAGTGATTCAGATGATTCTAATCCTGAAAGCCATGATGATCAAGAAGAAATTGCTAACATCTGTCTGATGGCTACTATCGACTCTGAATCTAAAGAAATTAGCACTCTGACTTCAACACAGAAAGCTGGAATCAACGAAAAGATTCATGAGAATGATGAAAGCACTGTAAGTATTTCTGAACCTGAATCAGAAAGTGATCTTCTAAATACTTACAATAATCTTTGCAATGAGTTTGAAAAACTTGTTAGAAAGCATAAAGTTCTAAAGAAAGATTTCAGAAAATTAAAATCTGAAAGTAATCATTTAAAAGATGCTTTTTATCAAGAAGTTACATGCAAAGATCTTATTATAGAAATCAAAGATCTTAAAAGTTGTAATAGTCGATTTTCTGAAAATCTGACACTTCTTGAAGAAAAATGCAAAAATCTGAATTCTGAAAATGAATTCTTGAAAACTGAGATTAGAATTCTAAAATCAATTTCAGAATCATTTTCTAAAGAGAGTCAGCGGGTCTTTTCAGGTATGCCTAGAGCAAGCGTTGTCCATGTACCACATCTCTGTTTTCAGCTCGCTCCTTAGGCATACCTGAAAAGATCAAGCAGATTTAGATACCCAACTCATATTGGGTCCTGGAGGGTTAGTGGTAACAGGTGAATTTATCTTACTATGATTTTTCTTTCTGTTGAAACTTTGATATTCTAAAGTCACAACATTAGAAACTGCATTTTTCTTATTAGAAACACGATTTAGTTTAGAAATGCTATCATAGCTAGAACTTGTCTTTTCTTTAGAAAACGATTCTGAAATTGATTTTAGAACTCTAATCTCAGTTTTTAAAGATTCATTTTCAGAATTCAAATTTTTACATATTTCTTCAAGATGTGTCAGATTTTCAGAAAATCTATTATTACAATTTTTAAGATCTTTGATCTCTGTGATAAGATCTTTGCATGTAACTTCTTGATAAAAAGCATCTTTTAAATGATTACTTTCAGATTTTAATTTTCTGAAATCTTTCTTTAGAACTTTATGCTTTTTAACAAGCTTTTCAAACTCATTGCAAAGATTATTGTAAGTATCTAGAAGATCATTTTTTTTATTCAGGTTCAGAAATACTTACAGTGCTTTCTTCATGCTTCTGGACCGTTGCATCTATTTCATCTTTCAGAGTGTTGATTTCTTTGGAGTTAGTATCGACAGTAGCCATTAAACAAATATTAGTTATTTCTTCTTGATCACTATGGCTTTCAGAATTAGAATTATCTGAATCACTCCAAGCGGCTATGAATGCCTATTTCAGCTTCTCTTTCGTTGACTTCTTTTTCAATTTAAGACAATTGGGTATGATATGTCCGGGTTTGTTGCATTCATAACAAACCACCTCAAAAGGTTCTTTCTTAGGTAAGTTACTATTTTTAGGTGGAAAGTTCTTTTTGATAAACTTTTTCTGTGGCCTTCCACTCTTTCTATAGAACTTTTTGAATCTTTTATCAACAAGTGCTAAATCATCACTATCAAGATCGGAAGAACTTTCTTCACTAGAAACTACTTTCAAAGCCAATCCTTTCTTTTTCTTATCTTCTACAGTCAAAGAAGATTTCATTTCTTCTGAAACAAGAGCTCCTATAAGATAATCATAAGTGACGGGAGTCTCTTTGTAATTGATGACAGTTCCTATAGAATCCCATTTTTTAGGTAGAATTCTAAGGATTTTCTTAACAAGCCCATCTTCTGAAATTTCCTTACCAAGAGTTCTCAAAGGATTAACTATATTAGTAAATCTAGAATTTAACTCTGCAATAGTTTCTCCTTCCTTTATACTAAACATTTCATATTCTCTCCAAAGGATATTTATTCTGGATTCCTTTACTCTATCTATACCCTCATAGGTAACTCTAAGTTTTTCCCAAACTTCTGTAGCAGATTTATATCCAGACACTTTGTTGTATTCTGTTGCGTCTAGAGCACAATGAAGAATATTAATAGCATTTGCATTTATAGCAATATCATTCCAATCAGTATCTGTATATTCTTCTTCTGTTTTTCTAATACTCTCATTTTCTACAATTTTCATGGGAATACGAGGACCAGTAATAACATTCCTCCAGCAGTTTATATCAACTAATTTCATGAAGTTTTCCATTCTAGTTTTCTAATAAGAGTAATTAGAACCATTGAACAAAGGAGGTCTAGAAACAGATTGTCCTTCTAACGAAGTAAAAGGAAGTGAGGTTGCCATGGGATCTTATCTCTTAAGCGGTTAAGCTTCGGTAAGTCAAGAGCCAAGGCTCTGATACCAGATTGTGGGTCCCGTATATGTATGGCACAACCCAAGAGGGGGGGTGAATTGGGTTTTCTAAAAATAAAAATTTTAGCTTTAAAAACAAAATATAAAATTCTAAGTGTAGCAGAAAAATTAATGAACTTGTGAGAATAAATTATGGATTAGAACTTCCTCACAATGTTCCAAAATAAGATTATGCGAAGTGTAGCTATTAGTTAGAATTGCTTCACAATGTCTTATTCAATATTAGAACTGCTTTATGACGGAAAACTATTGTAATTAGAACTTCCTCATAAAGTTTAGAAAATCATAAAAGACTAAGTGAGAGACAGTTATTGAAATCTGAACTGCTTCACAAAGCTTCAATCAAGTTTAGAAAACTGATTAGAAACCCAAATAATGAAATATACTGAAAATAGAAAAACCGTTTAGAACTTGGTATATTTACTGATCAGAATTCCAGAGTTCTAATGTTCAAAGAAGATAAGACTTATTTCAGTTTTAGAACATCAAAACCATTAACAACTTTAGCATTTCTAGAGTATAAACAGAAGTGTGAGTAAAATAGTATCAAGCAAAACTTTAGAAATTAAAAAGATCAACACAGTGATTTATAGTGGTTCGGCACTAACTCGCCTACATCCACTCCCCAAGACTCATCTTGAGATCCCCAACTATGTTATCTCTTTTCAAGGGTAAGAGACAAACCAACAGTATAAGGCAATAGATCAACACCTAGATCTACCCTTTATCCCACTAGATTTTTCAAAGGTTCTAGTTAACCTCAACCCTTTCTGTTTTTGGAAGAGTACAGAAACTCAATTCAAGACATTAGAATCTCTCTCACGGAGAAGGTCGCTTGATAACCTCTTTCACAATAGCTTCTCACCTAAGCTATTACACAAATGTTTATCAAATAGAAACTTGTCTACTAAAGATTACAGAATCTAAATAGACAGACAGAAATGCAAATATAAGCACAGAAAAAATAGTTTTTCAGATTAGAAAATCGTTTAGAAAACAGAACTATTTTTCAAAAGAAATTGTGATAAAAAAATTATTTTCTCTTTTTAAAGATAAAAGCGTTAAGTATCAAGATGAAAAGAAATAAGGGGGTAGAGAGTAAGTTTTGAGAGATAAAAGATATCATCAATAGATGAATACTCTTAAAATGAAAAATCTTTCTTCCACGCTTTTCAAAGACTGAAAACATCTTTTTATAGAGAGGTCTGTGACTCTCGTTTTTAGAAAGTGGATATTTCTTTTTCAAATCAGAATATTTGCTTTCCTTATTTAGAAGATACGGAAATCTTAATTACCAAAAAATCGTTTTATCCTTTTGGTAAGAAGATAGGGGACGATCTTTCTTTCCTTTAAAATAAAGATTTTCGAAAGTAATTTATAAAGAAATATTTTTCGAAAAGATTCTATTTACTAAAAACGAATTAAAGTACGATCTTTCTTCGTTTTAGGTAAGAAGATAAATCAAGATTCTTAGATCTTCAAAAAGATTTTGTTTCCGAAATAGAAATGTATCAGGTCTTTATTCGATTTATTCTTATTACCAAAATTGTTAAAGACAAGATCTCTTTAATTTAGGTAATTTGAATATTTTGAATCTTAAGAGAATTCGAAAAAAAATTTATTTTGAAGAATCTATTTTTCGAAAAATAATTTTGATGAGAGAAGAATTAGTTTTTGTGCTTATAATTGAATTTTCTCTCTATCCTAAAATGAATCGTAAAGATCTAACCGCTAGGGTCTTCGGATGTCTTCATACACTTTGGATTTGTAGGACTTGCCTTGTTTGTTTATCACTTTCCATATGTATTCTGCATAAAATATTATTAGCACAAATAATATAATTTAAATTTATTTGTTTTGTTTTAATCATAAAAATTTTGAGATTAGAATTTGACCCTTGAGCCAACACAAAATCTTTGACCTTTTGAGGAAACATTTTCGAAAAAATTTTTAAGAAAAAGGGAAAAAAATATTTTTGTGCTTATAAATGATCATTCTCTCTATCATACAATAAATCCTAAAACACAAAACATTAAGATCTTCAATGGTCTTCATGATCTTTGTTTATTCTTGAATTTATAGGATTTTGCTTCGTTTATTATTTTCTGTATTTTAATCTGCATAAAATAATATTAGCACAAATAATATAATTTAAATTTATTTGTTTTGCTTTAATCATCAAAATTTTGAAATAAAAAAATTGACCCTTGAACCAACAGTTGTTTCCCTTGAGCCCCTTGTTTTCATCCATGTGCATTTTTTTTAGCTAGGATTCCTTATTATGCTCATGAATCATGTATAGAATTAAAAATCACTATAACAATTAATGCAATTTTGATTGTCAAACACAATATATTATATTATTAAAATTGTAGCATTAAATGTGATTTGATTGGTCCTCTCATTAATATGAGGAGTGACAAATCCCACGTTAAAGTCATTTCGACCACAAAAACTTTTGTTACGTTGCTGAATAAAGAGGATGACTATCCAAAATTGAGTTAAAGAAGAAATATATAATCTAAATTAATCTCTCATCCAATCTTAGGATTTTACGATCATAGGAGAATTTATTAATCAACCAATTAGACCACAGATGAAGTAATCCATATTATTTTTTAATTTTCACTAATTAAAAATAGATATGAAATTAGATCTTTTTGGATTATAAGAGTTAATCTCATAATTTAACAATCAAATAAAATACGTTCAACAAATCAACTAAAAAATAATTTTTTGACATTTTTCCATTTAACACTATTAATTTTTAATATTATAATAAAATAATTAATTTCGAAAATGATTCTCTTTTTTTTTTTTTTTTTTGAGGATAAGAAAATGATTCTTTGGTTAGAAAACAAAATTTTATTTATATGAATATAGTTTTAAAAGAGTTCTTTTTAAACACAAAAGTTTAATCAAATAAATGACATGAATATTTTTGTGGAAATTATTTATAGTATTATTTATGATAAAAAATAATTATTTATTGAAATTAGTAAGTAATGACTAAGTAAAAAAAATCATAATAAAAAAAATTAACCAATTCGTACGACAAGTGTTGTTTGAGCTGGCTTGTTCGGTATACTAGCATAGCGTGCATATAGATAATATTAATAAGCATAGTATAAATATAACATAACACATATATACATGGAAAACCCATGTGTTGACAGAGAGGCTTGATCTTGTGCATTGAATACTTAATTCAAGCTACACTAACAATAATCCTGCCCAAAGTTTTGGAAACCAAACGGTGGTTTCGATTTTTTTATAATCAATAATATTTTAAAGGAGAAATACAATAACTTTTTTTAATAATTTGCATCCGTTGTATTAGCATTAGGCATGGTTCAGAATAGCTGATTTTCGATTTCAAAAAGTTAGAATCGAAACTGAACTACTTTTTGACAATTTCAAATACATTTTAAAATTATCAATTTCAATTCGGTTCCAGTTTGAAACTGAAATTAGATAACTTTTTTCAAGCGATTTTTAAGCTTTTTGTTTTTGATTTTCTAGCTAAATGAGAAAATTAATGACAAGTAATAGTATTAAAAAAAATAAAAAAGCAAATAAATAATTTTAAATTTTATTAAAAAATTATAATAACATGAAAAATAAATTTGGAACTTTTTCCTAGTGTCTAATTTCTATAAGTTTAAATTGAGAAAGAGAGAAAAAAAAATAGACTTGGACTTAATTTATAAATTCTTTCAAAATTAAATTGCCTATATATCTTCTTAGAATTAGCAGTGTTTGTGGATCAGTTTGGTTCGATTTAAAGTTATATTCCAACCGAACCTAAAATGGCATTTTATAAAAAATGTAAACCAAATCAAACCAATAAAAATATTAAGTTTAAAAGAAGAGAAGTTAAATAAACAAAAAAAAAAAATCAAAATCAAAACAAACAACAAAAGAATTTGAAAAACAAAATACATAAATAACCATAACAATAATAATAGTTGAAAAATTCATGTTCTTCAATTAAACATAAAATATTAAGTCTTTAAAAGATACTATAAACAATAATAAAATAAATAATTAAAAAATGACATGACACTAAAATTATTTAAGCTTCAGTATTCATCGTCCATTGGATTATCCTTAATGCTTGTCCTAGGTCCCCCAATTTCTATTAACAAACAACAACAAAAAAAAGAATTTAGTATTCTCGATTAAAAGAACTAAATAGAGGATTATAATTAAAACAAATTAATTATATTTCCTTACCATGTGCAATTTCTTCAAACATAGGAATATCATCAAAATATCTTGCAACTCAATCGTAGTAGAACTACTTCTCAACCAATTTTGCATACAAACAAGTGCCTCCACTGTTTTAGGACAATGAACTCCTAAATACATAAAGTATACGCTCACTTGTACTAAAAGCAAATTAAGAAGCAACAGTTGAAATAGGAATTACCAAGCTATCTCTTGCCATTTTAGAAAGGATCAAATATTTTGAAGAATTCAACCAACTCAAAAGATCACAAGATGTCAATTTCTCAAGATCATCCATCATATATTTTTCAATCTCTGATTTACTCTCCATTGATTGTCCATGTTGTAATTTCTTTGCGAATGCATCATCTATATCATCATTATCATCAAATGACAATGACTTAGAAGATGGACTATCCACATCAACCCCAACATCTCCAAAATAGAATGTATTATATCAATCATACAATCGTTCAAAGTTGTTTCTACAAGTGCAAATCTTGTAATAGTCGTTCTAGATTCAATAATTTAATTAAAACAGAATTTCACATACTTCAATTTGTATCAGGGATCCAGAAAAATAGCAACGTGCAATAAATAATTAACATTGTTAAAATTCTCCTAATACTTGGTAAACTTTTCTTTCATTTTAGTTGTATTGACAGCCACCACTTTATCTCCACTACTAGTCTTTTTTTTTTTTTTTTTTTTTTGCAATATTCTTTGCATTGATAATAATTTCTTACAAAAAAAAAAAAATTTGAAGTGACATGAAGAGATCCAGAAAATTTCAAAGTAACATCATAAACATTTTCGAAAGCTTAACAAACACTCTTGCCTTCTCCCAACCACTTTTTTCTGGAGGACCCTTCACTTTTTCCATCTCAAAATATGTCTTAAATTGTGAATCATGATGATACAATCTAACCAAAGCTGCTTCAAATTTTTCCACTGCCTCCAACATCAAGTAGATGGAATTCCATCTAGTCTCAATATCTAGAGACAAGAGATTCTTATTTATAAGTTTCAGATGTTCAACACACTTTTTAAAGGCATCAAGCCTACTTCGAGATGATCTCACATAACGAATTGCATTTCGAAGCTTAAAAAGAGACTCATTATGTTCTTTCAAACCATTTTGGACAACAAGATTCAAAATATGTGAAGAACATCAAATTGCAAGTATTCATCATCTAGAACGTTAGACTTTAAAGGAAATTGATCTTTTAAATAACACATAAATCATTAGAACCTGCATTGTCGACAGTTATTGTGAGAACATGCTCAATACCCAATTCTAGCAAACAACTCTCTATCAGCCTCCCAATTGTTTTACCTTTGTGATTAGAAACTTGATAAATGTTCAATATTCTTTCTTGTACCTTCCAATATTGGTCAATCCAATAGACAATTAAGCACATATAATTATAATTCTGAATGGATGTCCAAGTAAAGTCGTTAAACTCACCCGTTGATTCTTTAATATCTTTCTTAAATCTTCTTTATTCTCAATGTAAAGTTTCATGCAATCTCTCCGAATTGTAATACAAGAAGGAACAACAAATCTTGGTTCTAATAGTTGAGAATAGTTTCTAAATCCTTCACCTCCAACAATTCTAAAGGGCAACCCATCAATTATAATCATTTTTGCCAATGCTTTTCTAATCGCTTTAGGACCATACTTAGCAACTTTTAAAGTGCCAACAATAGGACTATCACTTTCAATAGCATCTTTTTTAAGTTCAAAACTAAGTGTTTTTTGTTTTTTATCAATTACCCCGTAAGGATATCTCCTACATTTTTTTCTCTAATAAATCTACAGGTTACTAGTCTCACTTTTTTTAAGGTCACTTGTACAAGAAGCACCACAATAGTTACACAATGCACGAGGATTTTTCGTGTCATCATTATTAGTAAAATGATCCCATATTGCTGAAATCTTTTTAAAAGTCATCTCCCCTTAGTTCTTTTAATTTTTTTGAAGAATGAGTGGTTTCTTACCTCCATCATTATTTGCTAGTTCAACATCTTGTTAAGATGAAATTGTAATTCATTTCTCTCCTTAATATAGCCTTCCACATTTAATGATACTTCTTCATCCATGTAAATAATTAATTACTACGACAACGACAACGACAACTAATACATGTGTGAAATGGACAAAAATTCCTTAACCATTTTATTAAATCAATTCAAAAAAACAATCTAAAGTTTTTGCCAAAAAAAAACAAAAAAATAAACCAAAAAACAAACACCTAGATTATTCACATTATTATATTTTTATTTCTATCACATTTATTTTTCAAATAAAATTAGAATTTTGAAGAGTAGTTCTTTCAAGTGGCAAAAAAGAAAAAAATCAAACAGAGGAAAAGAAGATAATAAGGAATCCAAAATTTTCCGGAAGATATACCAAAGCAACAAAATTTTTTCTCAAGATGCAAACATCTTCACATAAAATATTATATTCTTGTTCTTCATATGCAATATTTGTAGGCAAAGACAAACACATATAAAAAGGAATCCCTAAGCATTTTCCTAGAAGACAATAAGATATTATTCAAACATAGCTTATTCTGTTTCGTTCATATCATCCTAAAGTTTTTATTTTTTTTATCGTTTTCTGATAGATCGTTCTAATTATATTAAAATCAAAAGCGAAAAATAAGCAAATACTAAAACTATGGTTATTAATCAAATATCCCAGAAATCATATTGTGCCTAATAAAAAGGAAAAAAAGAAAAACCATCATGTAAAACTAGCATGACCAATCCATAAACCAAACAAATAGCAATTTTTAAAAAATATTAAAAATTAAATCCACTTGAAACAAAACCCTAATTTTTTCTTGCTAGGATGAAATAGTCTCAAAATTGTCAATTTGTTCAACGTGAATTGAGGAAAGTGTGGTAATATTAGCTACCAATAGTGAATAAACAACTATGGAATTCGAAATTTGGGAAGAGAGAAAAACGACAAAGCGAGGACGAAGAAAGAATAAGAGGGAAGATAATTGTCGGCTAAGATTATTGCTGGTGACTGAATTGGGTTTTACGTTAGATATTTTTTCCGCATGTAAAACTGTAGAGTTTTAATCCATATAAGATGGTGTAGTTTTAATAAATAATATCTTCGATTTGGTTTGGATCAGTTTTGGCAGTTGGAACCATAAAACCATAAACCAAATCGTTGGCTCGATTTTTTAAATTTTATAAATCAAATCAAACCATATATTTATTAAAACTGCGATTTTTACTAGTTTGATTCGATTTGGTTCGGGCGGTTTATGAACATCCCTACTTAGATTATAGAGGAATCAAAGTCTACGTAGTTCTGGGTATACTTTTGTGGCCCATTATTAGGGTTCACTCAGAAGGTGGAGGTCGTTTGGCTAATTGGAAATTTCATTTGCTTAGTCCAGCTGGTAAGGGAGTTCTTATTAAATCCACTATTTCTTTTTTACCTGTTTATATTATGCAAACTGTGTGGTTGTCTTCCTCTATTTGTGGAAGTTTAGATATATTGTCTTGTAGCTTTTATTTGGGGTCTATGGCGGAACGTCGAATGATGCATTTGGTGGGATTGAGTTGGCTTATTAAGCTTAAGACGTTTGGCGAATTGGGTTTACGAAGTGCTCATTTATTTAATATTGCTATGTTGGGTAAGCTAGGTTGGAAGATTTTTATGAATGACTCTGCTCTTTGGGTTCAGGTTTTGACTCATAAGTATTGTCATGGTTGTTCTTGTCTGACAGTTCTGCGGAGTTTAGATTCTAGTACTTGGAAGGGGATTGTTCGTAGTTTCCAAATGTTGTAGCCTCATGTTTCTTGGTGGGTAGGGAATGGTCATCAGATCAACTTATGTACGACTCTTGGTTACCTATGGGTCCTTTAGTGGATTTGTTAGAGTATATTTCTAGGAATGAGGAGCATATTAGGTGGGTAATATTATTCATAATGGTACTTGGGACTTTCAGTTTTGCGTACTGTAATATTTGATTCATTCCTCTTCCTTTGGCGGCTATTGTACCTGATTCTTCTCTGTGAAATTTTGTTGCTAATGGGGAGTATTCAGTTAAAGTAGCTTCCTCTTCTTTATTATCTGAGAAGTTTCATATTAGTGTTGATCTTGGCTCTTTTTCATGGATATAGCGTATTGATAATTTGCCCAAGTTGATGCATTTTCTTTAGTTGATTCTTCATCAGTGGCTACCTACAAATTCTTTTCGTTTCCAGAGAGGGTTGGCTTTTCTAGTATATGGTGGTTTATGTGATATGGAGGATGAGACTCTTTTGCATCTTTTTTGTGATTGTGTTGTGGTGCAAGCAAGTGGCAACGGTGGAGGTTGCCTCCTAATTTCTTTCAAATGGACAATGTTGTTTTGTGCTTACAGTTTAATTTGTCGTGTCACTTGCCTTGTCCCTTTGGTGTCTTTTGGTATCACTAATTTTTAGCTGCTATTTGGTGGGTTTGCAAAGCGAGGAACTTACTAGTATTTTAGAATGATTCTATCTCTCTACTTTGAATATTTATGTGTTTAAAGTAGCGTTTGATATTGTAAAGTCTTCTGCTCCTGCTATTGTTTTGGGTAGTGTTCACAGGCAGGTTAGTGTAGCTTGGTTTAGACCTTAGGAGGGTTGGTGAAGTTGAATTGTGATACTAGTAGCCTTACTAATCCGAAGTTTAATGGAGGTGGTTTGTTCCATGATTTTTTGGGGAGGTGGCTTGGTGGTTATTCCTTTAATATTGGTCACTCTATGATCTTGGTTGGTGAGCTATCCTCTATTAGGGTTGGTCTTATTCTTGTTTGAGATCGTGGTTTTCATAAGGTTATTGTAGAGTCTAATTATTTGGAGGATATGCAGTTGGTCAAGTAAGAGTTACTTTCAGCTCATCCGTCAGCTGTTCTCATTTTGGATATTTAGAGTTTGCTAGCTCATGATTGGGATTGTTCTTTGCATCATGTGTTTTGTGAACCTAATGTTGTGGCTAATCATTTGGCTAGATAGGGTCAACACGGACACGACCCATTTAATAATCATGTCAAATTTGTCAACACGAACACGACACGTGTAATCTGCTTAATTTTATAAATAGATTAAGTGGGTCGTGTTAAACCGTATATGACCCGTGTAACTCGTATAATATCATAGACAGGTTAAGTGGATCGTGTTGACTTGTGTACGACCTACTTAAACTACTTATGATATTTTTAAATTTTAACCTATTTAACTTAAATTATGTTTAAAAATAATTTTCCTTACGTAAAATGCATAGATTCTGCAATATTCATAGCTAAAATAAAAAATTAATACAACAATAGAGTTTAAATAGGAATTTAGTTGGAATATTTATATTTGACACTAAAATTGTCTCTTTATTCTTAACTAAACGGATCACTCGCCTAACCCGTGTGTCAACTCAGGAGATGACATGTTTATATTCGTGTAATAAATGAGTGATTTGTTTATGACACGAACCCGTTTAACCTCAATCCTAACTTGTTTAGTTCGCGTGTCGTGACCTATTTTGACAACCCTAGGGCATACCATTCACTTTTCTTTATTTATTTGGGATCCTAGTCCTAGTTCTCTGTCTTTGATTCTTTGTGCTAATGCTTGTGGCATTCACTTTATGAGATAGGCTCTTTTCTTTCTTTTTCTCTCGTTCGTAACCAAGAAAAAAAAAAATCTATGTAGTTCACTTGCATGTATTTAAGAAAAGTTAAAAACATGTAAATGAGGAGCAAATTTTTTATTTTTTCATCTTTTTCCACATACAATTTACAAGTTATATTTATGTGAACAAATTTTAAGATGATGGTACAAATTTTAAGAAAAGTAAAATTAAATTTAACAATTAAAAATCATGTGTGATCTTTTCTCTTTTTTTAATAGTTTCAAATTGGAACCGCCGCAATCACCGGTTTTAATTTTAAAATATAAATGATTACAACTAAATTTTAAATTCCTGATTTCAATTATGGTATGGAATATTGAGCCGTTGAACACAGTATTATTTTATTTTTGAGCAATTAAATTTTAGTTTAGATCTGATTTTGAACTGAATTGTAGTCAAACCTAACTAATATGTCCTTTTATCAATTTTCATTTTCTGCTTAATGCTCTATAAAAAGAGGAGTATGCTCTTTTTTTTAAAATAAAATTAACAGAATTTCATTGAAACCTACTATTTTATCTCTATATTTTTGCAAAATTAACTAGTGAAAAAACGTAATCGATGGACAAACACAATAGCAACGGAGACAATGTAAGAAGCAAAATGCGGGAAAAAATTATAATGGTGTGATGGATGTAAAACATAGAAAAATTAGTATATTTTTAAAATATATGGACAAATTATTTAATTTTGATAAAATATAAAAATATAAGAATAAATTGCTAATAATACTGTCAAGTGAATGAAATTACCGATAATGTGAGTTTTACTTGGAATTCAATTAACCACTTATAACCGGTTACCTGTTAAAACTGTAACTACTTAGGTCCAATTTATTTTTCTAATAAAAAAATAATTATAGGTTTAAAAGGTAGGGATGAGTGAAACTGAGAACACATTTACATAACAGCACGGTGCAAATCCCACAAATTAAGTGATTTTTTTTAAATTGGATTAGTACGAGTACTCTTTCTCTTTCATATGCAAATCCCACAAAATGAAACTCAATCTTATTAAGGAAAAAAAGATTTACATGACAGGGCATTGCAACTAATGCACCACTCAATTTATTAAATCTCCATAAAATGTTTAATATTCATATATTTTTTTGGTTTTCCCATCTCTCATAGCAGATGTAGGGAGTGAGAGTCTCAATTTCAAGTCCTTTTCACCATAAAGTTATCACCAATTTAGTAAATATTATTCAAATGGGAGAATTGCTCCCTGCTGTGCAGCGCAAAATATCATTTATGTTTATTGGACCTTATCTCAAAAAATATTCATATGTTTTTACATTATTGTTTGTCTGAATTGAATATTCATATGTTATTTTTATTTAAATTTTTAATTTTCAGGTTACTTTTATTCATTTGGTGTAGCATTAGGACTAAGTTTAAGGTGATTAAAGACCATAGTAAAAGCCTGTTAAATACTCAATCTAATCCACATGACTATTTATGGGCCTTAAGCCCAACATTTCAATATGGTTCAAAAAGAGTTCAGGGTGAAGCCCCACCATACCAAAAAATCTGTAATATTCTGCTTAATTGAAAACTAGACTATCATCTGGTTTGGGTTGATTATTTAAAATCAAAAACTAAGAAATCGGACAAAAACCAGTGGAAACTGGTGAAAATTGGATAAAAACCGGTGGAAACCGGTAAAAATTGGATAGAAAATGGTGAACCAGACTACCATTTACTATGGTTCGATTCAAAATAAGCAAAAAAAATTTTCCAATTGCAAAATTGAGAACCAAATCAATCAAAAACCTCCTTTTACCTCTCTTATATCTTTTTATTATTTTTGATGATTATTATGTGGAGAGATGTGTGATCAACCTAAAATTTTTCACAAAGAGATCAGCGTTCATACTTTCTAATTATTTTTATATTTAATTGATTCAATTTTTATTTTTCACTTTATTATTGTTATAGGGAGACGTGTGATTATCCTAAAATCCTCGTAAAAAAGCTAGAGATAATACTCTCTAATTTTATTCGATTTATTTTATTATTTTTTTATGGAATATTATTATATTTTGTTCATAATATTTCAATATGGTCATGCATAATATATAAATTGTCAGAAAAAAATTGTTTTTATTTAAATTTTATTTTAATTTTGAGCCAGTCAATCAATTGTTCTAACTAAAAATTTAGTCCCTATGTCTTCTTCGGTTTTGAATTCTAGTGCATTTTTCATTGGACAAATATTTAAGATTTTTTCTTAAATTTTTCATAAATAATTAATCCTAAAGTGGTGACTCTACTACTACGGTTGAAAACGAGAACTCAATAGCTCATTTGCTTTCTCAAACTTACTCAACTAATCTCATAATACCTATTCATATTTCAACTGATAGAAAAAAAAAAAAAAAAAAAAAAAAAAAAAAAAAAAAAAAACAACTACTAAAAAGCAAATTAAACTAAATAACTTTTTTCTTGTAACTCTAGTTCAATTGATAGTTTCAATTTCTTTAACTGAAATAGTGCTCAGTTGAGACTTCATAACTGGCACTATCATAATTTATCATTTTTCATGCATTTTTCTCATATTTAACATAGGTTTTTAAAATATAAATTTTTTATAATATAAATATTTTTATAGTTTTATATATCAAAATTTTTTTGATATATTTTAATTAATTTTCAAAATTGGAATCGAAAATAAAAAATGTTATTTAAAAAATATTTTAGCATTTTCTTTGGAACCATAGATAAATCGATCCTAAATGATGCAACTTTTGTTTCTAAATACTTTTGAAATTTGACATCCCTTAAGAAAAGAATTAAATATATTTAAGTTACAATAAATTATTATCGAGTAAATTGACTATATTACTTTTAATTTAATATATTTAAATATTAAATTTTTAAAAAATTAAAATAATAATTATTCATCGTATATAAAAGATAAATATGAAAAAAAAATTATATTTTTTTAAACCATAAATGTGAGAAGCTTTTTAAATATAGGAGATAATAAACAGTAAAAAGGCTTTTCTTCTTTATTTTTGTTTGTTTTTTTTTTTTCGCACGGCCATAATGATTGAAGCATCTCTCTCCGAGCTCTTTCTCATCGAATTCCTAGGATTCCAAAATAAGATGGACGGTCCATATGATACTCTGCAAGATTTTACTTTATCATTGTATTTCGTGAAAAGTATGCACTACTCTCAATAGAATATCACAAGCCACTAGGCGTCTAGGACTTGATTCCATTGTTATCCTAGTAGGTATTTAATGGATAGAGTATTGTAATTATACCTATTATCAAAATTAAATAAATAAATAATTTATTATTTACATAATATAAAATCAAATTTAAAACTGTTTCAGCTCTCTTTTTCTCTTTTTTTTTTCTCTCTCTAAATTTCTAACTCTAGTTTTAATTTGAGACCGCCACTGTTTATCAACGGGAGCTCCTGCCTCCTACTTTCTACTATATCTTTCGCTTCACCTTTTTTTACTTTTAATCTTTTTTGTTTTAATAAACTTAGATCTATTTTTTCTATAACAGATATATCTATTTTGTTTTGTTATTATTAATTGTCTCCATATTTGGAGTTTTTTGGCCCCTCTTTTGTGAGGATAGTTTCTTCTTTATGAGAATTTATTACTAAACAAAAGTATGAAATTTTGATTTTATTTGGTTGAAGACTTTAGATTTTTATTTGCAAGGGTGAATCTTTAATCGATGAAGTCTAGTAATGCGACTTGTTTCTCCATTGATGTTATTGACTCATAGCAGCGGAAACTCATCTGTATTCATTATATGTTGCAAATTATAGAAAAAACAATCTAATTATAAAATATCCAGAAGAGTTATTATTTTGACGTCCAAATCAATTAACGGACTACTTGTTAATATGAAGATTTATATTTTTTGTCAATTTGGACAAATTGGGCCAATCGTACTTTTGAGAATCGATTAGAAAGTCCATGAGTTTATTGAACAATACACAAATAACTTTTACATAGTAATTTGTATTATATGACTCCCTAACTGTAGAACTCAATATACAGGTGTGAGTACATTTTATACCCATTATCTTACTTTCTTAACATTACTCATAATTAGAAATTACTATTGTAACTCTGCAGAGAAAGAAACAGAGCTTATCTAAACTAGTACAGTGTCTACCTCCTAAAAAAATTTAAGGAAGAAGGGATGAGTTTCACAAAGTTTGTAAAACTCAAGGATGAGTTTCACAATCACATCAAGTACAGGTTGCTTAGTGGCATTATTATTTCCTCATTTCAAAAGTAATCTAATAATCATATTTCACGATAAAGGAGCCCACCCCTTTATCGGGGCACGAGGAGTCCATCTCCCATTACGGACCGAGGAGCTCATCCCTCAAATATGAGTCGAGGAGTCGATTCCCATACATGGCCAATTGGTCTATTCCTCACTTAACCAATCCTCTCATTATTTTGCCATTCTCTTTTGCTTTATCATCAAGAAGCCACCTTGTGGTTTTGTGTCACAACTTATCTCATTCCAATTTCATAACTAAACAAAGCACAGTATAGCCACATCGCAAGCAATCCAATCAACTCATATAACATAGTAATTGGCATAGGAGATTAATAAGCACATATGAGTATAATTATGGAATGTATATGAATATATGATTCTCATGTGCTTGTAATAATATAATTTATATGATGATTATAATGTAAATAATGTTTCTTTCATAATATATTATTAAAATAATGAAGGCTGGTATTATTTGTACATATATATTTATAAGATACGAAATGGTTGATGCATGTATGCAAATGATGAGTATCAGAGTCGGACCCCCTCCAATAAATGTATGGTTCGAGGACAAACCACATAAAAGCTGGTGGGCCTATGACACCCCGACTGCGTGACACATGAATGAATCGATTCATATATCAAAAAGGGAGAAACTAATCAACAAAAGCGCCTTTTGGTAAATTAGTTTGGAGAGTTGGAAGAACTCCAGAGTTAAGCAGACTTGCTTAACAGAAATCCTAAAATGGGTGACCATCTGAGAAGTTTTCCATTTCACCTGCGGCACAAAACCATGCGGATCATGCCAATCCGGTATGGGATGGATTTGGCTTGATCCAGAGTGGACAATTCCTCTGGTGATTGGAGTCGAGCATGACTATAATTTTTAGTTTTAATTTCATTATTCAAAAGTATATGAATTCCTTTGTTTTCTTAAAAGATCAGCAAATTCTATTAACTACTAATAGTAAAGTTCTGTGTTTGGTCTATATATTTATTTGTAATTCTTGATATTATTATTAATAAATTACGTTTTTTAAAAAAATATATAAAATCAATTTTAATATTTTTTTTATTTAAACATATTTTTGCACTTGAATTAGAGGTGATATTTAGATAACCACTTGCTTAATTCAATTTTACAAGCCAAATTTTATGAACAAAAATTCAATTGAATTTCATACTTTGACTATTTGATTTGACTAAAATACATAATTTGATTTTCGAAATTTGAATTTTATAAAATTGGTTATAATCAAAACTAAATTCTATCAAATTTCATAGATTTTGAAATGAATTCTACGAAACTAACAAAACACTATTTATAAAACTAAAGTGCCCTTATAACAGTTATTGTATATATTTCTTTATAATTATTAAGCATTTATATTGTAATCTTAATAATAATGTTAAAAAGACTACCATATGACTATTAACAAAGCCTTATATAAAAAGGGACCAAACCCTCACTTGAGAAAGGATAACAAAAAAACTTCAAGTACGAAGACAAAGTAACAATAATAAAAAAACAAATACAAAATATATTTGCAGGGAAGACAAATTTGAGTTTATTAAAAGTGAATGAATAAGAGATTACGAGCAAAAGAAAAAGTGAAAAGTAAGGGTTACCGCTAATTAATAACGACAGTTCCAAATAAAAAAGTGCAAAGTAATGATTACCACTAATTTACAGTAATATATAACTCTAAAATAAAACTAGAGTTAGATGACTAAAGAGAAAAAAGAATAAAATAATTTATTGGTATATTATTAATTGGTTTATATAGTTGTTACTCATCATAAATTATAGATAAAGGATTTTTTCATGAGTTAAAATCATTGTTTCAAAATATGACTAAGGAAGGTAGTTTAGAGACAACAAGGACAAATGAAATGAAATTCTAAAATTATACCAATCAGCTATAACATAGAATCAATTGGATTCTGCATTTTAAGCTGTATCAAATTAAATATTAAAATTATTTTCGAAATGAATTTCAAATAGAATTGAATTAAATTCTAAGAAAAATTATATAACAATTGCGATTTTAAATTTCAATATTTAATCTTATAAATAAAATTTATCTAAAAATAAAATTAAATTGTATTGATTTAACGGCTTATTGATTTTTATTCTCTCAATCTCTCTTTCGACTAATTAATTTTTTGCACACGCTCCAGACGCTGAAGCCAGAGATGCTGCGGTATACGTAGATAGTAACTTCCCATTCTTATCTTCCAAGTCCAAATTGGATTAGATGTATAAAGTCGAAAGAGACGTGGAAGCCAAAACAATGATGATGAGCTTTCAAAACAAGAAGCCGGCACATAGTATAAGTAATGGGGCTGTGGCCCCACATCCGAATAATAATTATTGGTTATCCTATACATATGTAAACTGAGTTCGCCCCCTATAATTAAGCGAACGGATACTATGTTTTAAAAAAAAAAAAATTTATTGTTTTATTATTTCTTTCAATCAATAGTGAAATTTATGCGCGTTTGAAGAAAGACTGTCTGTTAATTAATTTAACATATAGGGTGAAACATCTGTGATTTTATTTTTAAAACTTTTAGAATTTTTTTTTCCTTTTTTTTTTTTTTTAAATCTGAAAATTTGTTAATAATAAATATAAGTTGAATACATTATAATAATTTTAGGGCTGAATATATAAATTTACCTCTGAACTTTATAATTTTAACCTTGTGGTACTCTGAACTTTAAGAATTACCTATTATGCACTTGAACTTGTAAATTTTAATAATATTATATACTTTTTTATACTAATATTAATAATTTTTAGGATTTTAACTTTTATATGCAAAATTGAATTATGATGCTTCTTTGAATTCTGTTATAGTTGATGGCGATGCTAATAAGTTTATCTTTTTTCCATGAATATTACGGCACAAGGAGCTATGTATATAAAGCCACAGGTTATGTAAAACTGAATTGTGATGTTTCTTGAAATTCTGTTATAGTTGATAGTAGTTACTGATAGTTGGTAGCTAATAATAGTTAACCGATGAATGTTGATATTTGTTAAAATTTTGGTAACAGTAGTTGTTCAAGTATAAAATAAACATTAATGATATAATTATTTCTTTATAGGAAAAAAGTTCAAAATCACCCAAACTTGGGCCAAAATTTTGATTTGTCCTTTTATTTTTTATTTTTTGGCCAAATAACTGTAGATTACTCGATAAAAAGCCCAGCTGGTCAACGCGTGTGAAATTGTAAAAATAGAGTACGTTCAAGTGTGATACTGATATATATTTTAGAAGGAAAAAAAAAAAAAAATCATTTATCTATCGTTTCTCTCTCTAATCCATCCATTACCTTTCTCTTTAGATCATCGTGTATACATTTCTCCATAATCAATCGATCCCCTTTCTCTCAATTCTGTCATACTCCAAGCTTTCATCATGGCTAGTTGATTTTATACTCTTTCTCTCCATCTTAAAATTTGTTTTTGCTGGATCAAAATTAAATTCACCTTAATTTTTATTATACTTTTATTAGATTTTAATTTACTTGGGTTTGTTTTTGAAAGAGAGTCAAATGTTTATTAATATAACGTTTTTAGATTTTTCTTTTTGAACGGTTTACACAAATAAGGAAGCAGTCTCGAGAATTAAAGCCATCAAGCAATGCCAATTTGGTTACAACTTCTCTCCGTCACTGAACATGCTCCAGGCTCCACCTCAATAGAAGCTATTCGATCTTTAACTTTTAAAAGAACCACGTTGTAGAAAACAGGAAGAGTAGAAAGTCCCTCAGTTTCCTTGCATTGAATTATCTTTTCAAACTCATCTAAGCACTAATAGGTACGAATTAAGTTAAAAAATATATAATTATTTTCTTTTCTGCTTTTGACCTTGTGTGCTTAATGTATACACTCCAACCCAATCCATGGGCCGGCCTTTTTGATATTTTTTTTATCAAATAATGGAAGTGAATATACTATTCTTTTGTCCTAATGTACTATATAAATAAAAAATATATATCAATCAAGTTTTTTAAAGTAGTATTTAATAAAAATTTATTATTTAATAAAATAATCATAAACAAATTAATTTGAAAATTAAATGTTAATAAATAGTAAATGTCGACTGTCCAGTTAGTAGTAGTGGGTCAATCAATGTCAACTGATCCCGCTATTATAAATAATAAATTGAATAAAAACAGAAAAAATCCATCTTATTAGTCCATTGAACATTATCATGTGTAATGCAGTTTTCTGTATATTCAAAATTCACTTCCAAGAAATAGTTATCTTGTCCTAAAATTAGCTTTGAATCCATAGAAATTTGACAAGCAAAAACATTCAAGAAATCCAGCAAAGAAATTATTCAGAATTCAAATCTCAGTATACTAAGCAATGCTAAAACGAAAAGCTATTTTTAGTCAACTATGTATTTTAAAAGCTTTTTCCACTTTTGCTCATAGCTCTCTACATATGCCAATAAACAGAACCCTGTTAACTATTGGACTGTCAGAAGGCACAAAACGGCCATGCAGGTAAAATAGAAACTATAAAGAAAAGCAAAAAGCTAGAAACCACATCATATAAGAATACAAAAGCAATAAAACAGCAACACTAAAACCCAAACTTCTAGGGAATGAAAACTTGTCAGCAGCCAACCAACCACTATAAGAAAGATCTACTCATAAAGAAATACTGTGATTTTAAGGAGCGCACCAAACCTCACCAGAACTGAAGAATCTCTATACTCTTTTCCATCCCTCTGGTTATCAAGGCTTCGCAGCTTCAGCTCTACAAGAGTGGCACAATGCTTGAACAACATCAACAGCAATCAGCTACACATTTTTACTCTCAAGCAACAAAACTTCCATAATATAGCTGGAATTTGGTAACCTAGCAGATACTGGCAATCCCATTTGCTACATTCCGAATCTCTGAGGCAAGTGGCTTACTTGCCTTTGAGTCATCTCCAGCTTTTGAAACTGCTCCACTCTCTGAATGCTTTAGTTCCCCATTGGACTGGGCACTTAAAGTGGGTTCCTGGTTCATGTCACTTGCAACCCCCAGTGACTTGTGTGATCCATTTGCCACTTCTTTCTTCTCATTTTCGAGCTTTCCTTCCAATACCTGCACTCGTGCATCAGAAATTACATTTACACTATAGAATTCACAATATGTATAATGAGAAAAAGCAAGCTAATATAGTAACATAACAGAGCATGTTAACAAAATAAAACACAAATAAAGAAAACAAGATCAACATTAATTAGTTAGAAAAAACAACTCTTGCCTGTTTCTGAAACTGTTGTTGCTTAGCCTTCTTCTCCTGAATTATCTTCTGACGCTTCTCATAAAATCCAAAATCATCTAAAATGCATGTCTTGCTGGAATGATCTTTGAATATTTTTATCATCTTAAGCCCCTGCTCTAGCTTAACCTACAAAATGCAATTTATAATGATTTATCAACACTAAATAGGGAGGGAATAATCATTCATCTGCTCAAGCAAGATGTATAATTACCTCTTGTGTGTCTCTGCTGTTAGTTACAGGTTTGTTCTCATTGTTCTCAAGGGTAATGTGCTTCAACAAACTGTTGGGTATATCCTTTACAATGTGCCACTTCAATGAGAAACAGCCAGTCCACTTGTCCTGTTGCCAGTACTCCAAGTTCTTGTTAAAATCAACTGGCCCCGCCATTTCCGCAAGACCAACAAATTGTCCACTAGTATTTACCTAAATAAAAATGCAAATGAGAAAACGATCAAGGCCAAGAATAGTGGTGTAACATGTAAAAGAGCTCAACTGCTTCACATGCTCACCGAGAAGAAAAGAAATACAGGGCAGCCACAAGATTTCTGCTGGGCCTCCTGATATGCTGCATCAAGCTTCTTGTTCCCATTTGGTGTGCTGGCCCAGACGTTATACTTTATGCTCTTATGGACATCATCCTCACTATATGACTTGATTATAAAAAACTTGGCATCAGCATAATCCTCTGGGAAATCTGCTCTGTTATATTGCTCCCTGTCTGGAATAGATGGCATCTCATCCTTCGCTTCGTTAACAGTTTCAGCTGGTGGAACATTCTGTCCCTTGACAATTGATGTGACAGGCAGATAACCCTTCTGGTTTTTAAAACCCTTGGCCCTTGGTCCCCTGTTTAGCTCATTCAAACCATCGACACCCTCATTGAAATAACCAAAGTGACCACTACCACGCCCTCTCGGTTTATATTTACTGTCAACAGCGAGCCAACCATTTGCATTTATCCTCGAATCATAACCAGTAGATCCAAAACCCATACTAGATCCAAAAGCATGTCCATACTGACCATAAAATTTGTTTGGGTACATCCCATTTATGAATCCATGAGTTGCTCCCATGCCAGACATTGGGCCAGGATGATGCAAACCCTGTATAGTCAAATAATAGTACCCTAAGTATAGATGCTAGGTCAAAAACCTACACATTCCAAATCACCAAGCACAGAAGAAAACACATACAGGCACAGAACACACTAACAAAAGACCATGACAAGTACATGTGTCAGCAGCATCCCAGCATGAACCATTAGTTAAAAATCTGTGTAACTACAACATCTTACTGCAATAAATGGCAGACACCAACTGGATTTGGCAATTCTTTGTACCAGATAACACATAACTACAAGTAACTCTATCATTTAGAAAACAGAAAAATAAAAAAGAAATTAGAATTCTCCGTACCATGTAATTGTTGTTTTGATGGAAATTATGGTTCCTTGAGGATGGTGCATTATTCGCCTTTAAGAAGTTATTAGTAATACCAGTGCTTCTATACTTCCCATCAGAGCAAAATCTTGGATCCTGATAACCAGAATTAAGCCCGCCCCCTGGCAAAACACCCCTTCCATTTGTATTATTTGAATTCAGCATTGAATTTTGATATGTTGATTTTATAGGAGCTGAACCATTGTTTCCCTTCATTCCTCCACTAACAATGCCACTAGAATTCCCTTTAGTGGTTTCTACTGGCAAAGACTTTTGGTCAGCTGCTGTTGATGACGGAAGCTCCCCTTGAGAAGAGGCTTCCTGATTAGGAGTGAATGGGCCACTATTCGGTGTAAGCGGTTGAAAATATGGAGGATATTGATAGTGCTGAGGCCCATATAGTTGACCATCATTGACCAATGTTGGAACTGGGGAAGTTGCAGGTGAATATGGGCCATAAGGTGCGTATCCATAACCATTATGATACATAACAGATCCATTGTCCCCATAAACTCCCTGCCAGATGAAATAAATAATTCAAGAAACTGTAAAAACTTAAATAGAGGGCTGAAAACTTTAAGGTAAGAAATACAAGAGCACAGAAAAACAAATCCAGAGAACTGTTACAAATAAATTAGTTTATCACCAAGCACAGATACGTACCGATGCCATCTCAACTCCTTCCGTATTAGCATATCTAGAATAGTCTTCCCACTCATTACTACTTCCATTATAACCTGCAAGAGTATACAAGCGTGTAAAAACAATTCGTAAACTACAAACCAGAAGTCAATTAATCTGGTAACAGACAGCACATATTAGGTCCAGAAGCATTCAATTCCAAAGATCCTCAAACAAGTTGACCCAGAAAAGAAGCTTCTCTAAATTTAATTCAAAATTTGAATATATTCACACATATTATCTTACTTCCATAATAATAGGCAGGGGAGGGATAGCTGTTAGGAAGGTAGCACATCGAGGGATCCATTAAATCAGGTAGAAAGGGCGTCACTGACCGCTCGGCTGTGGGGATCTGACCATTTGCAGAAACACCCGACTCCACACCACCATATTGGTAAACAGAAGTCTGCCCAATATACAGAAACAAACATTCAAAATCACGTATTCTGAGTTCACCTTAAATGAAAATTCAGGATAATTGAAAATTTAAATTACCTTTTTGGTAGGTTCAGGAATTTCCAAGGTCTTTGTTTGAGAATCTATCGATAAAGTCTGCAGCAATTCTGCAGCTTCTACAGGAAGGAAAAGAGAAAAGAAAAGGGATCAGTACATACTTTTGGGCTAAATCATTAAGATAAAATTCATATTCCACCTAAGAGACAATTAGTACGTAATCAAATAGCCAACAGAAACAGAAAAATAAAATTAGTATAGTTTCTATCGCAACAGAAATTACAGCATCTATAACAGACAATAAAAGTAGAACCCTAATTAAACAGAAAAGATAGATCTCGACTACTATTAGAAATAAATATTACGCAGAAAAACAAGTGATTTAAAGAAGAAAGACTGTATCACAAATCCAATTTCTTCAATTTTAGAAGAACATATCAAAACAGAAAACGAAAACCCAGAAATCAGATTTTCGGGAATGGAGAAAGAATCATACTTTCAGTAGAGGGAGCAACGGCAGCCATGAGCGGATAAAAATCGAATCCCAGATCTTATAGATAAAACCCTAAATCTCCGACAAAAGAAGGTGAAATAGAATTTAGGAGTGGAGAGAAAGAGAGCGAAGGGGACAACGGAAGAGTTCGCAGCCGCCAAGGGTTAGGGTTTGGCTTTTTGGGAGAGAGGGTTTTGTTCACTCAAAAGTGGTGATTCAAATACAACCACGGCTCTAAAAAAAAATGAAAAAAATTAAATTAAAAAAAAAAAAGAAAAAAAAAATGGACAAACAGCCACTGCAAAATATTTTGGCTTCCTTAACTGGCTGTATGCTATATTGCTAACCATTCTTTTTTTAAAAAAATACTATATATTATTTTTTAATTTTTTTTAACTCATCTGTTCTGTGTTATTTTTTGTGGTTTTAAATTTATTTTATTTTAAATTACATATATATATATATATATATATATATATATATATATACACTTATGTCTATGTGATATATATATATATATATATACACTTATGTCTATGTGATTTATTTTTTAATTTTTTTTTAATTCATCTGTTCTGTGTTATTTTTTGTGATTTTAAATTTATTTTATTTTAAATTACATATATATATATATATACTTATGTCTATGTGATGGGATTTCTGACAGCGCCCTTGATAAAATTTATGATATTCTAAAATAACATTAGTCATAGCCAATTAGAAATTTACATTTTATTAGTTGATTGGATATATTTATAAAAATTATTTTTAAGCCAATCATATATGATTTAATTGTCTTCTCACTTATGTCAAAAGTGAGAGGTCTCGAATTCGAATTCTCTCAACCACAAATGTTTTCACCAATTTAGTAAGTGAAAGGTTCTTAGTTTTGTAGCTCGCAGTATTATTGTGATTCATCAAGCCTCATAATGAATCAAAAAAATTATTTTTTTAAATAAATAAATATAAATAATTAAACATTTCAAAATTTTGAGTTTTATTTTTATTAATTTTTTTTAATAAATATATATGATAATGAGACATTTGAAAATTGTTTTGCATTTTATTTATTAAATATTTAATTCTTTTAGGATGTAGATAAAAAAGAAAGAAATTTTTTCAATATTCTTTTTTTCGTTTGTATAATTTAATTGGATATATTTTTGCAAAAAATAAATTTTCAAGTAGAATATATAATATTCTATTCATGAGAGAGATAAAAAAATAAGAAAAAAGTATATTATTTTTATTAATATTTTTTAAGATTTGATAGGATATATTTTCTAAAAAGTAAATTTTGAAATAAAATTTACATAATTAAATATGAGATGCAGACAGTTGAAAATTTTTATTTAAAAAAATATAATATTTTATTAATATATATATATATATATATATATATATTTATTTATTTATTTATATACATTCAAATATTTTTTTATTATGTGAATTTTGAAAGAGTTTTATTCTTAATAATAATTTTTTATTTTCTTTTTTGTCACTAAATAATTTGTAACTACTATCATTTTAATTTAGTAAGAGATTTAAATAGATGATCTATTGATGATTAAGCATTTTTAATTTCTTGATATTTTTTCTCTTCTATTTTAAATCTGTTTGACTTAAAAGAAAATAATATTTAGAAAACTGAAAAAAAAAAACTAGAATTATATATTTATATTCAGGTTACTTTTTGGGGTTTCAAGAATTTGTGTATAAGTGTATATATTATTTTCTCTGATATACTAGATAAGTGATACTGCAATTTTTTAAGAACGGGTCTATGCATGGTCCAGTTATGTTAGGAATGAGCCTATTCCGTTGGGATTTGCTAAACTCATTTTGGGCCAAGCCCACCCTACGAAGCCTCATATTTGGTTTCACCAACTCTGTCTTCCTTTGTTTTTTTCTCTTAAACCAAATAAAAGTATGTTTAATTTAGGGCATGTTCGTAAATACTAGCAGTTTTATTAGATATCAGCGTAGCTGTTTGTTAGATATTACATGTTAAATATTAACTATTAGCTGTTTATATAGTGGTTTAAAGCAAAAGTATGTGGTAAGATACTTGATTAGCTGTTAAATTTATTATTTTACTCTTATTTAATATATTTCTTTCTCAATAAATATATCCATTAAAATATTATATTACCATTAATTAAATCTCAATACAAACAAAATTAAAATTTAACATTGCATCTTAAATTAGCCAATTGCTTTGATTATTAGGTAGTTAATATAGTTTCAATGATATAAGTAATAATTTGATACAAATCACCTAATTTTAATGAAATATTATACAAGGATAAACTAGAAAAAATAAATTATAATTATAATTTAACTATATTAATTAAATTTTATTAAGTTCATATTAGTCAAAATAAGATAAAAATCATGAAATGAATGGAATATTTAAAAATTTTTAATTAAATTTGAAAAATTTTGATATATAATTTGATTTAGAAATTCTTCCAAACTACTAACAGTACACACCTAAAATTTAACCAAAATTTTTGTCTTTATATGTCACAAAATCTAAATCTATATATTAATATATCAACAACAAAAACAAACAATTAGTAATATTTTATTGTCGGCAGTAACATTAGAGATTATAGAATATTGGTCCCATTAACCCAAACACAGGTGGGCTCCTTCTAGAACCCTCTTACAACTCACCCATCTAAAAAAATAGTAATGAAAAAAAAAAAGAATCTTATTATATTTTTCATGATATACACTTTAAATATTTAATTGACATTATTTCAAAATTTATAGTTTGCATATGCAGTGATAAGTGTTTTTTTTTTTTCTTTTCTAAATTATTATCATATTTTTTTCAATTTTTTTATAACAAAAGATTATTTTTATGCAATTGAAATGAAAAGACGAAAATAACTATTTCTTGTATTTTTTTTATTTAATTTTGACAACATGCTCTGATCTTTATTATAGCAAGTAGAATACCTAGATTTTAGGTCTTAAAAATATGAGAAAAAGAATCGACAAGAGTGGAAAAAAGAACAAAATGTAAAACCTTAAAACGTTAGGAGATTCAACATTTGATGAAACGTTCTTTAACCTCTAAAAGCTATTACAAATATTAAATTACCGAAAATGTAATTAATAGACATAGTGTTTTGACCGGAGTTAAAACACTAACATTCTGTTTGATTGGAGGTGAATGAGGGGTATATAAGAGCAAGAAGATGTAACTAAGATATGTATCCTCGTTTGAAAAGGAGTGGGTTAAGGGAGGATGAGGGTAAATAAAGGTAAGTCTTATCCGCCTCTACCTCTCAAATTTCAAATTTGGCAACACCCCGATTTGGGGGTTTAAGGGAGGAGAATGAGGTAAGTAAGTATTTTTGTACTACTTTTAATTATTTACTCATCTCTTCTCCTCCTCCCAAATACAAAAAATACGCATTATCTCTTTTTATCTTTCCATTAATTCACCTCTTTCCAAATATAAATATTATTTTATTATAACTCGCCTTACCCTTCCCCCTCTTACCCTCCCATACCCTTCCATTAATTACCCTTCCCTCACCACATCCAAATAGAATGTAAAAGCTCTCCATTATGTGGAGTTTATATTTCAATTATTCTTTTATGTTTTATCTCCATCTTAAGTGGAGTTTGTGATTCTCTGTATTATGTGGAGTTTGTGATCTCTTCATTTTATGTGGAGCATTTGTTTTATTTTTTTATTTATTTTGTTTTATTTGGACAATTGTGCAATTTGTGGAAATTTTTAAATAGGTGACGATTTTTGTCTTTTGAAATCTAGTAGTCCGGTATATTCTTTCATTGGATTTAGTGGTTTAAATTCTTTGTGTTTGTCATAAACAACTAGTTCATGGATAAACATGCTATGTACAAAAGATTCAAAGAGTTTGTCTAGCCAACCACTTTGAAGATCTATCAATTTTTTAAGTTCAACTTTTAATTTTCATCAGAATTTTTTATTAGATCAGCGAACAATAATTATTTTAGTTATAATAATTTTGTTTTATGTCTGATCTTCAGGAGAAGAGTTCTCTCCTCCCTATATTATTTGTATTGATTTGAAGTGAAATGAAACTTTTTTAATGGTCGAAACACGTTAGAAGGCCAAAATATGTAGTTTACTATCACTAAAAATGTGAAAATGAAAACCTTTTTAATGGTCGAAACACGTTATAAGGCCAACCATCTATCTTTTCTGTTTTATCTTAGCTGCATGCTCGTACAAGCCCTTATAAAATTTCTTATTGAACGAGATGTCTGATAAGAAATATAGAGAGAACAAAAAACCAAATATAATTATACCAGTTCATTGTTTCATAGTAGGGTAAGATTTTCATGCTTGATTCAAATATACCATTTTTAGTGTTCTTAATAAATTAATTTACAAGATGGCTTAATGGGTTTTGATGAATTCAAGAATTGATATTTGGTCTTTTTTGTGTTCGGCGATTTAGTGAATGAGAGAGTAATGGTTAAGAGAGATTTTCTCCACTATCTTTATTTGTTACCGCTATAGAGATATTAGAGAGATTTATGTGGATTTAGGTACTTTTCTAGATTATTTAGGGGATTATTAAATATTTTCTTTAAGGATTACTAGATGTATCTTAATATTATTATTATTATTTAAGTATTACTCAAGAGTCTCCCCCCCAAAACGTTGGTAATTTATATCCAATTAATTTGGTTGGTTTAGTTCAAAAAATGACGAGTGTTCCACAATTAGTGACAGATCCTATTTTTCTGAGGGAATCAAGGGCATGCGCCTATGTGCTTTATTACAAACCCAAAGGTCAGGGTGTCATTGATTGCAAAGACCTTTTGGTTGCCTCTTTTTTCTCCTATATAAACCCTATTTACTTCCTCATTTGCTCACTTTTTCACTTTAGCAAAAGCAAAGCTTATCTCTCTAGAATGTCCCTCTTTCTCTAGTAAATGTTTGCTTTTTAGTTCTCTATTTTTGGTTTCATTTCTTGCTTCTTTCTTATATTCACACAGTTAGTAATTCTATCAAGTCTATGGGTTTCTCTAGTGATGAAGTTGTCTGAGCTACCATGGAGTATTCTAATGCTTCTTCTGCTGAACGAAACAATGAAAAGATCGAGCCTACAACTCCTGGGACCAAGCCAAGGAAAGAAAACATTAAGATAGTAGACATTCTATCTGACACGGATGAGGGTGAGCTTTTAGATGTTTCATACATGTACAACATTTTGCCAAAATATAGTTTGGTATGTTCCTCGAAATATATTATGGCGAACAGACTCCTGGATAGTGACTCGATGATGTTGTATGAAGAGGATATATACTTAGGAGTTTGGCTATATTTAAGCAACCCTCTTATATCCTTCTTCGGCGAATATCGGCTTATTATAAGCCAAACACATTCGAATGGTCTGATATTCCTATACGGTATAATAGAACTAGCTCGCAAGGACGGAACATCCCTATTAGCTCGGGGTGTTCGGGAGCTATATATGTTTCATGACCATAAAGGATCAAGACTTTCTTTAAGCTAGGCAAAGTGTAATATTTTTAGTAAAGTGGTCAAAGGTTTCTTCTCTAAAGAACTGGAAGCAAAATTTTTTTATTATAAAGCAACTTGGGGGGTTCAACATTCTTAACCGATGGTCTTCCGAGCCCACTAGCCATCTACCCTAAGGTCTTACTCCCAAGGACAAGGGGTGTGTAGAACTTATAGAGACTCAGAGACAAAGGCCCGTAAATCTGAAGTAAGTAATCTCCAAAGGTTATAGGATTTTTTTCTCTTAGTAGATTCATGAGACTGAACCTTCCTCAATCTAGTAAGCCCAATCCTATTTACCATTCAATGTTTTGGTTTAGTAACTCTTTTAATTTTTATCCTTTCTTTTACATAAGAATGGCTCCGAAGAAGATGAGACTCTCAAAGATTGCTGCACAAATGAAAAAGCATTCTAAAGGTAAAAGGTCATAAAAAAGACTCCTCCGGTAGGCAAGCAAATCATCCCCGCTCAAGCTACTCTACCCTCCCCCCCTCAGAATTCCCCTGAAGGTGCTACTATTGTTGTCTCCTTGCCTACTCCTGAGGCATCCAAGGAAAGGCCTGGGAATAGTCTGTTCGTTTGTCCCTTCGACAGATTCAAATGAGATGCCTGATATAAGGGCATTTTCACATAAAGTAAGGGAAATGAATTAATCTGCAAGATGGTAATGCCAGTTGAGAGATGACACAACATTATTTCTTTCCTTCGGACAAGGACTACTTTGAGTGTTGGGATGACCAAGGGGTAAGGGATACCATAAATCAGTCTCTTTTTCAAGCAAACTCCGTTCGTCTGTCCATTTTTGTGCTCCTAGGGCTCTTTCTTACTATGATTCTCTGATTTTTGGGCTATAAATGCCATAACCATAGATTATGAGAGGATCAAACGTCCCAAAGGAAAATATTTGTAATTTGCCAGATAATCATCTTAATATTTCACCATAATATTCCACAAAATTATACAATTTTCAAACAATTTGGAATTGTAAAACATTTCATCTGAACATTGCTAAAACTAATCCTCAAATTCAAGAAATAATCAATCAACCATTAACATTATTTCATTTAAACCTCTTGACTACCAAAATTAAGTAATTGAAGGAAACCGAAGAATAATGCATGGTACTGAAACTTACACAAATAAGAAAGTTACTTATTTATCAATACAAGTGTTTCGAGGATATGATAAATGTCTACATAAGTTGCCAAATTTTTAATAGTCTATTGCTTAGGCCATAACATCATTTCCTAAACGTTATCCTTCAAGTGTTGTTTATGACAAACCGTATTATATTCTCATACTCGTTCCCAACCTATTCATAATTTATAAAATTACTTACTTTAAATGGAAAATACTTTATAAAATTAGTGATATTAGATGGAAAAGAAAAAGGTAGGAAGATATATATCTCTACCAAGAGCGAAAGTTTCATCTCATTCTAAAATGAAACATGGCAAGAATTATTTTACAATGGCCATACCTCTTTATCTATGAGCTGTGTTACATCATCTGTTGTCAATTTCCTCCTATCAAATTTAAACTCAAGTTTTAAAATGGGTTGTCTTGATGGCCCATGCTCCCGATCTACTAGGCCATGAAAATATAACTGTTAATGCTTGTACAAAGAATAAAAACCTATATTAGGATCGAATAATAAATGAAGTCTAAAAGAAAAAGGTTCCACATGTTCTCATCGTCCTAAGACATCATAATGAATGAGACGAATATATAGAAACAAAGTCCTACTACCAAAAATTGCTAATACTAACATTAATACATAATTAAAAAAAATTATAATGACAAGAATAATTTATGGAAAAAAAAACAAAGAGTTAGACTGAGAAATTGTTTATCATGGATGCAAGCAACTCATACAAAACTTCTAAAAAGTCCTTATGGAATGCAACAATGCTTGTGATTATTTAATTCTAATTAAGCTCTTAATTCTCAACATTCAATTATTAATTACTCAAAAAAGAAAAAAAAAAACTCAGGATTTCCAAGAATAAACAAAACATGCAATTTTGATATCATCAACTTTAACCTCTAGCAATTCAGTTGTGTAGTTGAGCATAAAATAATAACATAAATTACAAAAATTAACATAATTAATTACAAAATGTTAGAATAGACTCTTAAAAAAATGGAAAGTAAATTACCTGGAGATATTGAATTTGTATGTATAGATAAACAGAAATTTTCATATGACATTTTTTTTGCAAGAGGACTTTAGTTATAAATTTTACCTCTCCATCTGATGGACGATCTTTAGAATCAAATGCTGGCAAGCACTCAAGTAACCTTAGAGCAAATGGGTTTGTATTTAGGATTTATTTTTGTTTTTGAGAAATGAAAAATCAGAGAATAAAATAGAAAAATGATAACTTACAATGTTTCTTAGGTTCTTTTTTTTTTTTTTTGAAAATGAAAGAGCTTATATATTATTATTATTATTATCATGAAGAAGAACATTTAAGATCAACGATGGAGGAGTAGAGCTCCATTCCACCATGTTAAAGACAAAGATATAGTCGCTCTAGCCAAAGCATGAGCCATCTGATTAGATGAGATTAATATAAAAGAAACTTGACAATATTGCAACTCATTGAGCAGAGCTTTGTAATCATATATAACTAAAGTAAAATAAGAGAGGTCCACCATATGATTTTGATTTCGCAAGTTATAAGGATATGGCTAAAATTTTTGGGGTGGATTGTAACGTCCCATTTTCTATTGAATTGAGTTGATGCTTAGAGTCGAGTCGGGCTGATCTAAAACCCGGTTCGAGCCATTAGAGTCTAGAGTGGGTTAGAATGAAATAAGGAGAAGAAGTGGACTTACTTGAAGGAAACAAAAAGATCAAAGTATAAGGATTAGGACTTGCTTGCACTAAAATATAAAGTTGAGGTATTAAGTTGTACCATTTTGACACTTGAGGTACCATTTGGTAATTTTCACACAAAAATCCATGATATTTTGGAGATGTACCCGTGAGTTCCATTCCTTGTCATTTCTTCATCCTTATCTTCATCTTCTTCCTCTACTTTCCTCTTCCACTTTCCTTTCTCCATCACTTTTAATGGTAGTGAAGATTTTAATGGGATTCAAGCATTAATTCAATTTCTATTCTATCCAAGTAAGTAAACCTTCTTGAATTTCATAATTGAATCATTTGGTGATATTGTTAGAGTATTCATAAGAATTCTTATGTATAGGAGAGGTGAGCTCAAGGTAGAAGAAAAAGGAAGCTAAGAAAAAGATTCCAAGCTTGTTAAGTTGAAGGTGTGCTATCTCTTTTCGTTTAATTAATTTCCTTGCATGAGAATTTGTGTGGTGTGTTGATAATGAGAAAATATGTTGTTTCATGTTGAGTAAGATGACTGAAAATGGTGAAAAAGCATGAGATGAAATGAATAAATGAAGTAGATATTGAGTTCATGCTGAAACAAGTTTTGCTGGAAAAGTTACCAGTAACTTCACCTTGATTTTTACCCCATTTAACGATGGAATTAGGAAGTGTCATAGAAGAGTTATTTGTTCCTCTATGTGTTAGCTTTACATGGGTTTTTGAATCACCCAAATCGGAGTTGTAAATTGAGAGATATGACCAAAATAGTACAGACTGCGCAGGCTGGAAAACACGTCGCGCGCTCGCGAATTTCATTTGCGCACTCGCGAATTGTGTCTGAAAACTCTCTGACTCTCATTTGCACTTCTCGCGCTCGCGACTTTGCATGACGCGCTCGCAAATTGTGTTCTGATGCTCTTTTGGACTTCATTTTCAATGCAATTGTATTCCTTTGCTCAACTTGTATGCCTCCAATCATTTTAAAACAAAAAGACAACATTAGAACATGCATCAAAACAACATGCAAGCATGCAAATGATGTGAAATGAGGTAAACACAACTTGTAATTGTATTCTATGCAATTGTGAAATGATGTGAAATGGTGTATGAAGGTATGAATTCTATGCACTTGTATTCCTTTTCTCAACTTGTATGTCTTCAACCATTTTAAAGCAAAAAGACAACATGAACACATGTATAAACACAAAATGCGAGCATGCAAATGGTGTGAAACTAACATGACATAAGTTGCCAGCTTGGCGAGGCTATCAGCATACAGGTAAGCAGTAAATTTTATGAAATGATGAAGCAGTTAATTTTATGACACAAGCAAGTGAAAATAACATGACACAAGCATGCAAATTATGACACAGTTACTATGCATTTGTTTTATCTATTGACATACCAACATTATGCTCCATTGAGGTTAGGTAGAAACCATGTAGATAAGGCTATGTCGTGACATAGAATAGCAGATCTGCGCCCCATACAGTTTGGTACTCCGGCTACAGGCCGTTGAGTGGATATGATTATATAAGCCATAGCAGCCAAACATACAGTTTCATCCAGTTTCATACAGTTTTTCTTATCACTTCGATTTCACTATAACCTTATGGAGCCATACAGATATCTTGACATAACATTGCATGAAGCATACAGTATACTAAACAGCAAGAAAGATCATCAAGGTAAAATGAAAGTATCATGATATGTGTGCTTACATTCCACATGTGAGTACATGTTTATTTCTACATATGTATGTGCTTATATGTTTCTTTATTCATTGTGATATTCACTGAGTTTAATTAAAGTTGCAGAATTCATATAGCATAAAGAACATCAGGTAAGATCATGAAAGTATAATGCTATATATGCTTACAAGTTTATTTATTGAATCTTTAACAGTCATGAGATGTTATTAATCATAACTTGAAAGTGCATAAGTCATACAGCATAATGAATAGCAAGTAAGACAATGAACATATACTGTTATGTATTCTTACATGTTTATTGATTTCATTCATACAACACAATGAACAGCAGGTAAGATCATGATAGTATCATAATGTGTGATTAAAGGAGTTATGAGATAATTAGAACTAAATTATTTATGGTGTGAATTAGAAGTTTATTCTTTGCTATAAAGATGCATTGATGTTGAAATTTACTGAATCTATGATTTTCAATGCTATTATGCAAATTTGTATTTTAAGTTAGTTGCCATCATACTTTGTTAAGTATGTGAATTATGAGCACCACTGAGTTTTATACTCAGCGCGTCGATTTTTATCACGCGTAGGTTGAAGATCGTGGTTGCTACTTGAAGACTTGAAGAGTACTATCAAAGCAGAAGTGACTAATTTGGGAGTAGTAGATTGAGAGTTATATAAGTAAGAATTATGGCATGTATTAAGAATTATGGCATGTATTAAGATTTATGGCATGTATAATTATTACATTTGTTAGAGCTATGTGATTGTAAATATAAGTGAAGCATGTAATTATTTTAGTATAAGTAGTTGGAGATAAGAATAATACTTATGAAATGATTGAAGATGAAATATTTTACTATAGTCGGTATGATTAGGTCATGAAGACTTGATATAGATCATGAATGCAATTAATTGCTAGATATTAAATGCTATTGAGGATTTATACAGTTATGACTATATATATAAAGTGTTGTTGTGTTATGATGATTAGTTGGAGATATTGGAAGTCTGAAGTTTAATTGGGAGTGTTTTATATTCATATTTAGCATACAGGATGATATCAGCATGACAGGATATATGTTCAACCAGATTGTAGCGTCTCGGCTCGGTTCATTCGGGTTAACGGGTGGACCGGGAAGGGATGTTACAATTTTTGGTATCAGAGCCTAGGTTTAGGCGATTCTCGGACCATATGTGTATCTATGTAGGAAGTTATCTGTTTTGCAGTGAGAGTATGAGTAATTTAAGTTAAAGACATGCCATATTGGTTTGATTGGAAACAACCAGCCATTGGAGAATGATGTCGTGGTAAGCGGAGTATATATTGAGGTTCCTATTGATGATTACTGGTTATATCCTTCTAGATCATTATGCATGGAGGATATTCTTAGAGAATAATGAATAGGGAATTCGAGATAGTGGTTATTGGAGATGAAATATTATTGAGGTGTTAAGGATTTGTGTATTTTCGTGAGTTGATATGAGTTCTTAATGTTATAAGTATTATGAGATGTATTTTGAAACTGATTTTTATCCATGATTGTGATAGCGTGAATGACTTGTAAAAATGTTTGTTCATGTTGACTCCAGAAGAAGCATAGTTTATGCTGCTTATGAACAAATGATTTTGCTATGAAAATTCTTCTTTTCTGAACACTTTGAAAAAAAAAAATAAATTTTCAAGTGTGGTTTTCTAAAGTTTTGATAAATGAAGGATTGTTTTATACATGACAATGAAGTTACTTGTATAAATTCATGAGCTATGAAGTATATTGGTTTATGGCTTAAACAAGAAAATAACATATATGTATATACTTAAGTATGTCAGATGAAGTGTACACTTGTATGGTTGTGTAAGCACAAAGCTATATTAAGTTATGCATGATTAAGAGTATAAAGGTGAAATGATGTGAATGTGAAATGCATGCATAAAATGCATGAATGTGTGTACATGTGCCTATGGAAGGAGTATGTTGAGGATGAGTTGCTAGTATTATCTAATAAGAAAACGAACTGATTTGGATTTAAGGACATTAGAATCTATGTAAGAAGAGTATTGAAGTTTACATGATTTTGGTTAAAGATATCTATTATGACTATTGAGATAAACATTTTGCTGATAGAATACATATATACATATATTCATTGGTGTATTTACATATATGATCTTAATGATGAATGATTTGATGTGATTTGCTCTAAGAATGGGTGATGAGTATTTTGCATAAGCACTAATGTTGGTGGAATGAAACATTATTTAAAGCCATTCATGAGAGGTGATTTCTATTTATGAGAAATACTTACTATTTGGTGGAGTCAAGTATATTGTGGTGTTCATCAGCTATTTTGCAAATGTATGACTATCAGGAATAATATAAAGTACTATGGTTATAAGAAAAGTATGGTGATTCTTAGGAAGAAGTAAATTACTTAAATCTTGATGAGCCTAGTAGTGGATCTGTATGAATTGTGGCACCTTGTGGGTCAATATGGTATAAGTATGAATTATATTCAACGAGATTTAGTTTTTGGAGGTTTAAAGTATTTGGTGAATTCTAGATGTTATGTAAGTTTAATGAGAAATTCTATGATTCCAAGAACAAAAAAAAAAAAAAAAGTAAACGACTCCTAAACACCAAATGAAGATACTTATGTTATATAAATATTGGACCATGATGATTAAGTGAAATGATGAATGACATTGGACATGGAGAGATAGTGTCTAACTATTGAATTGACGTTATACCAAGACATTAGGTAAGTAAGAATGGATCTAGTCATGTGAGTGAATTAAGATTAAGACAAGCATCAATTACAGAGGTGAAGGAATATGACTTAGGATGATTTAAATGAGATGATAGTCATTCAAAGTTTTGTCACAAATTAGGAATCATGGTTATTAAGATTCGATGGAAATAAAGTAATGATGCATCAGAGTATATACAAGATCAGACTTACTATACTTTGAGAGTTCATGAATATGTACAAATTGTGGTTCGTGTTAATCTCATTATGTTTATATGAGAATAAATTCTAAGCCAAAATGATCAAGATTTTATAAGTGATCATTCTTCAGACAGAAACGATTGGTTAATCATTAATAGAAGTATTTATAAGTCATGGATGATTTATGGATTTATGTGAGCTATCTAGGATTCAAAAAAAAAAAAGGAGAAAGGTGGAAGTGCTATCACTTAGTGAATTCTATTTGGATGGCACTACCAAATCATTAAGGATAAATGGTCAAGTTGAGATAATCTATATGGCACATTGCATGATTTGCATAACCTTGTGATTGTGTATAATTACTTTCACGTATTGACATTTGGAACTTTGGTTTCATTTTGTTTTCTTCTTGAGTGGAACTTGCAAGTATGCATGTATGACTATATGTATATATGCATGACAGTGGATGAGAAGAAGTACCATGACGGTACCATGACGACATGAAGTTATTCATATAGTTATGAACATAAACTATATGATCTCAGTATATGTGTCTATAATCTCATCATGCTTTATGAGAATTTACTTTATGCAAATCTTTGAATAGGCTATTGCAATGAAATGCCTTGATATGTATATGAGATGATGATATGATCTGTATATGATATGATATGTATCTGATACGCTGATATGTTTGGTATGAGCGGTATATAGGTCTTTGGATTGAGTGCTGATATGGACTAGATATATTAGCTAGTATGGATGTTCATTTGGGAGAATCATGTGGAGAACATAAGGCTAGTAAGTGCTCGCCGATTATCGAAGAATCAAATTGAGTTGGAAGCTATTATGAGAGTTATCAGTGTTTAATGTAAGTGAATTTCGAGGACGAAATTTGTTAAGAGGGGTAGAACTGTAACGTCCCATTTTCTATTGAATCGAGTTGATGCTTAGAGTCGAGTCGGGCTGATCTAAAACCCGGTTCGAGCCATTAGAGTCTAGAGTGGGCTAGAATGAAATAAGGAGAAGAAGTGGACTTACTTGAAGGAAACAAAAAGATCAAAGTATAAGGATTAGGACTTGCTTGCACTAAAATATAAAGTTGAGGTATTAAGTTGTACCATTTTGACACTTGAGGTGCCATTTGGTAATTTTCACATAAAAATCCATGATATTTTGGAGATGTACCCGTGAGTTCCATTCCTTGTCATTTCTTCATCCTTATCTTCATCTTCTTCCTCTACTTTCCTCTTCCACTTTCCTTTCTCCATCACTTTTAATGGTAGTGAAGATTTTAATGGGATTCAAGCATTAATTCAACTTCTATTCTATCCAAGTAAGTAAACCTTCTTGAATTTCATAATTGAATCATTTGGTGATATTGTTAGAGTATTCATAAGAATTCTTATGTATAGGAGAGGTGAGCTCAAGGTAGAAGAAAAAGGAAGCTAAGAAAAAGATTCCAAGCTTGTTAAGTTGAAGGTGTGCTATCTCTTTTCGTTTAATTAATTTCCTTGCATGAGAATTTGTGTGGTGTGTTGATAATGAGAAAATATGTTGTTTCATGTTGAGTAAGATGACTGAAAATGGTGAAAAAGCATGAGATGAAATGAATAAATGAAGTAGATATTGAGTTCATGCTGAAACAAGTTTTGCTGGAAAAGTTACTAGTAACTTCACCTTGATTTTTACCCCATTTAACGATGGAATTAGGAAGTGTCATAGAAGAGTTATTTGTTCCTCTATGTGTTAGCTTTACATGGGTTTTTGAATCACCCAAATCGGAGTTGTAAATTGAGAGATATGACCAAAATAGTACAGACTGCGCAGGCTGGAAAACACGTCGCGCTCGCGAATTTCATTTGCGCGCTCGCGAATTGTGTCTGGAAACTCTCTGACTCTCATTTGCACTTCTCGCGCTCGCGACTTTGCATGACGCACTCGCGAATTGTGTTCTGATGCTCTTTTGGACTTCATTTTCAATGCAATTGTATTCTTTTGCTCAACTTGTATGCGTCCAATCATTTTAAAACAAAAAGACAACATTAGAACATGCATCAAAACAACATGCAAGCATGCAAATGATGTGAAATGAGGTAAACACAACTTGTAATTGTATTCTATGCAATTGTGAAATGATGTGAAATGGTGTATGAAGGTATGAATTCTATGCACTTGTATTCCTTTTCTCAACTTGTATGTCTTCAACCATTTTAAAGCAAAAAGACAACATGAACACATGTATAAACACAAAATGCGAGCATGCAAATGGTGTGAAACTAACATGACACAAGTTGCCAGCTTGGCGAGGCTATCAGCATACAGGTAAGCAGTAAATTTTATGAAATGATGAAGCAGTTAATTTTATGACACAAGCAAGTGAAAATAACAAGACACAAGCATGCAAATTATGACACAAGCATGCAAATTATGACACAGTTACTATGCATTTGTTTTATCTATTGACATACCAACATTATGCTTCATTGAGGTTAGGTAGAAACCATGTAGATAAGGCTATGTCGCGACATAGAATAGCAGATCTGCGCCCCATACAGTTTGGTACTCCGGCTACAGGCCGTTGAGTGGATATGATTATATAGGCCATAGCAGCCAAGCATACAGTTTCATCCAGTTTCATACAGTTTTTCTTATCACTTCGGTTTCACTATAACCTTATGGAGCCATACAGATATCTTGACATAACATTGCATGAAGCATACAGTATACTAAACAGCAAAAAAGATCATCAAGGTAAAATGAAAGTATCATGATATGTGTGCTTACATTCCACATGTGAGTACATGTTTATTTCTACATATGTATGTGCTTATATGTTTCTTTATTCATTGTGATATTCACTGAGTTTAATTAAAGTTGCAGAATTCATACAGCATAAGGAACATCAGGTAAGATCATGAAAGTATAATGCTATATATGCTTACAAGTTTATTTATTGAATCTTTAACAGTCATGAGATGTTATTAATCATAACTTGAAAGTGCATAAGTCATACAGCATAATGAATAGCAAGTAAGACAATGAACATATACTGTTATGTATTCTTACATGTTTATTGATTTCATTCATACAACACAATGAACAGCAGGTAAGATCATGATAGTATCATAATGTGTGATTAAAGGAGTTATGAGATAATTAGAACTAAATTATTTATGGTGTGAATTAGAAGTTTATTCTTTGCTATAAAGATGCATTGATGTTGAAATTTACTGAATCTATGATTTTCAATGCTATTATGCAAATTTGTATTTTAAGTTAGTTGCCATCACACTTTGTTAAGTATGTGAATTATGAGCACCACTGAGTTTTATACTCAGTGCGTCGATTTTTATCACGCGTAGGTTGAAGATCGTGGTTGCTACTTGAAGACTTGAAGAGTACTATCAAAGCAGAAGTGACTAATTTGGGAGTAGTAGATTGAGAGTTATATAAGTAAGAATTATGGCATGTATTAAGAATTATGGCATGTATTAAGATTTATGGCATGTATAATTATTACATTTGTTAGAGCTATGTGATTGTAAATATAAGTGAAGCATGTAATTATTTTGGTATAAGTAGTTGGAGATAAGAATAATACTTATGAAATGATTGAAGATGAAATATTTTACTATAGTCGGTATGATTAGGTCATGAAGACTTGATATAGATCATGAATGTAATTAATTGCTAGATATTAAATGCTATTGAGGATTTATACAGTTATGACTATATATATAAAGTGTTGTTGTGTTATGATGATTAGTTGGAGATATTGGAAGTCTGAAGTTTAATTGGGAGTGTTTTATATTCATATTTAGCATACAGGATGATATCAGCATGACAGGATATAAGTTCAACCAGATTGTAGCGTCTCGGCTCGGTTCATTCGGGTTAACGGGTGGACCGGGAAGGGATGTTACATGGATGATTTTGGTTCTCTGGATGTTCAGTGATTTGTGGTTGTTGGTTGGTTATTGCCTGAGTAAGTTTAGAATTTCAATAAAATTGTTCAAAGCCACTGCTTCTTGAGGATTTGGATTTTCGAAGAGAGTGGTGTTGCTAGTGTAGCCTCCTATCTAGATAGCCTCATTACTGTCACAGATGTGGTGTTAATGCCGCCATTATTATCGACCTGAATCTCATTAATAACCAATTCAGATTGTCAGTCATCATCAGTAATAAAGAAATGCAAAGACCAAATAGGACTAAAAGAAATTTGGTTGTATTTCGCATCCACTGCACCAATTGATAGCCTTCAAGATATATTAGACTATTTTTTATATATATGATTGAATGCTCTCTATGATAATTATGATAATTAAGATTGTATATAGGGAGGGAAGAGGGGTCGGTATCCACAAAATTTAAGCTATCTGGACACGTATCTGTTTAAAATTTTACTATCCATATCCATTCCACACCCATTTAAATATTCATTTAAGTATCCATATCCAAACTCGTTTTAATTTTTACTATCTATATCCGTCTAAACCCATTTAAAGTACCCTTATATGGTAGGGTACCCGCGAATCTTAAATTATATAAATTCGAATTTAAAATCCAATTTTTACTAATAATAAATAGGATATCTGTAGGTATCCACTACCAATCCATTTAATATAGCAAGTAACGGGTAGTGGATACCCAAAGATCTATATCTGTACCCTACTCATATCATTTATGGGTAGTAATTTCGCTATCCATATTTAACCCAAGCACATTTATAACTACCCATATCCTCTTTAAACGGATCGGAGCAGGGAGATACCTTAGAATACTTGCACTACTTTCATCCCTAGCTCTCTCTCTCTCTCTCTCTCTCTCTCTCTCTCTCTCTCTCTCTCTCTCTCTCTCTCTCTCTATATATATATATATATATATATATATATATATATAGGAACGTATTCATCCTTTCTATCTATGATTTATTTGTAAAATATCCATTTATTCACTATATTCATGAGAATTTTATACATAATTCCATATTAATCCCTAATGAATATTTATAAAACTTCTCAATTAGAAATTATATTAAACTTTCACTTATTAAATGTATAATATTTTATAAAATAATTATGTAGTAAAATAACTAAGGGATTTCTTATTTTCTTTAATAGTTTTTATTTTATTTTTTAGCCAATAAAATTTAACTTTAAATAAAAAATAATATAACCAATTAAATTAAGGGAAAATTATTATTTCGTCCCTGAGGTTTGCCATAATTATTTAAGTAGTCCTCAACATTTATACATATATTTATAACGTCCCTGAGGTTTACCACCGTCATATTAATTGGTCCTTCCGTAAAAAAAATACACATTTTCCGTTAATTTTGAGAGGAAAAGACAAAATTATCCTTTGGAAAAATAATTATTTCGTCCCTGAGATTTGCCATAATTATTAAGTAGTCCCTGACATTTATACAAATATTTATAACGTCCCTGAAGTTTACTTCCGTCATATTAATTGGTCCTTCCATAAAAAAAAAATACACTTTTTTCGTTAATTTTGAGTAGAAAAGACGAAATTATCCTTTATAAGTTTTCATTGACATTATTGTCAATCCCTTTCCTCTAAAATACCTAAAACTCAAATTTTCACCATCTTCCTCAACCCAACGCGGTCTTCATTGCCACCACTGTGTCTCTGTCAAGTATCATCTCCATAACTAGATCACCAACAAAACTAAAAGGGAAAATAATTATTTCGTCGCTAAGGTTTGCCATAATTATTTAAGTAGTCCCCGCCATTTATACAAATATTTATAACATCCCTGAGGTTACTTTCGTCATATTACTTGGTCCTTCCGTCCAAAAAATACACTTTTTGCTGTTAATTTTTAATAGAATGACCAAACTACCCTAAATCCTCTAATTAAGGAGAGAGGGATAAATGGATGAAGGGTGATGATGGCTTGATTTGTTGGTCCCGTATATGTATGGCACAACCCAAGAGGGGGGTGAATTGGGATTTCTAAAAACAGATATAAATTTTAGAATTTTAAAACAAAATATAGAATTCTAAGTGCAGCGGAAAAATACAGAACTCGTGAGAATAGATTATGAATTAGAATCACCTCACAATGTTCTATTCATAAAAGATAGAAAGTCTGTGCAAAGTGCAGCTATTGATTAGAACTGCTTCACAATGACTTATTCAATATTAGAACTTCTTTATGAAGGAAAACTATTGAAATTAGAACTTCCTTATAAAGTTTAGAAAATTAATTAGAAACCCAAGCAGTGAAATATACTGTGAATAGAAAAACAGTTAGAACTTGGTATATTCACTTATCAGAATTCCAGAGTTCTAATATTCGGAGAAGATAAGACTTATTCCAGTTTTTAGAACATCTGAATTATTAACAATTTTAGCATTTCTAAAATATAAACAGAAGTGTAATAAAAGCAGTATCAAAAGAAACTTCAGAAATAAAAAAGATCAACACAGTGATTTATAGTGGTTCGGCACTAACTCGCCTACATCCACTCCCCAAGACTCATCTTGAGATCTTCAACTATATTATCTCTTTTCAAGGGTAAGAGACAAACCAACAGTAAAAGGCAATAGATCAACACCTAGATCTACCCTTTATCCCACTAGATTTTCCAAAGGTTCTAGTTAACCTCAACCCTTTCTGTTTTTGGTAGAGTACAGAAACTCAATTCAAGACATTAGAATCTCACACAAGGAGAAGGTCGCTTGATAACCTCTTTCACAATAGCTTCTCACCTAAGCTATTACACACAAGTTTTATCAAATAAAAACCTGTCTACTATAGATTACAGAATCTAAATAGATAGAAAGAAATGCACATATAAGCAAAGGAAAAACAGTTTATCAGATTAGAAAATCGTTTAGAACACAGAACCGTTTTTCAAAAGTAGTTATAAAAAAAAATTATTTTCTCTTTAAAGATAAAAACGTGAAGTGTAAAGATGAAAAGAAAAATGGGGGTAGAGAGTAAGTTTTGAGAGGAAAAGATTTGATCAATGAGAGAATACTCTTAAAACGAAAACTCTTACTTCACCAATGTTCCAAGAGTAAAACACTCCTTTATATAGAGAGCTTCGTATCTCTTGCTTTTGGAAAGTGGATATTTCATTTTGAAATCAGAATATTGGCTCTCCTTATTTAGAAGATATGAAAATCTTAGTTACCAAAAATTTATTTTATCCTTTTGGTAAGAGAATAAAAGACGATTTTACTTTCCTTTAAATAAAAAGATTTTCGGCAGCATTTTATTTTGGAAAATATTTTACGAAAAGATGTTCTTACTAAAAACGAAATGATTCTTCCTTTGTTTTAAGGTAAGAGAATAACATGAAGTATTTTTAGATATTCAAAGAAATTTTTCGAAAAAAAAAAATGTATGATTTATTACCAAAATCATTTAGAGATAAAATCTCTTTAGTTTTAGGTAATTAAATCATTTCAATTTTAAAGAATATTTTTCGAAAACAAATAAAAGAATTTATTTTGAAAAATCTAATTTCCGAAAAATATTTTTGTTGAGAGAAAAATTAATTTATGTGCTCATATATGAATTTTCTCTCTATCCTACAAAGTATCCTAAATACCTAACCACTAGGATCTTCGAATTATCTTCACACACTATGGATTTTGTAAGACTTGCCTTGTATGATTTCTTTCCATAAGAATTCTGCATAAAATAATATTAGCACAAATAACATAATTTAAATTTATTTGTTTTGTTTTAATCATCAAAATTCGAGATTAGAAATTGACCCTTAAGCCAACATGATTGAGTTTGGATGTTGGGTTTTAGTTTTGGTGGTGATCTGGTTATGGAGATGATAGTTTTCATTAACACGGTGGTGGCAATGAAGACCGCGTTGGGTTGAGGAAGATGGTGAAAATGTGAGTTTTAGGTATTTTAGAGGAAAGAGATTAATAATAATGTCAATGAAAATTTATAAAGGATAATTTCATTTTTTCCACTCAAAATTAACGGAAAAAATATATTTTTTTTATGGAAGGACGAATTAATATGACGGAAGTAAACCTCAGGGACGTTATAAATATTTATATAAATGTCGGGGACTACTTAATAATTATGGCAAATCTCAGGGACGAAATAATTATTTTTCCAAAGCATAATTTCGTCTTTTCTTCTCAAAATTAACGGAAAAAGTGTATTTTTTTTTTACGGAAGGACCAATTAATATGACGGTGGCAAAACTCAAGGATGTTATAAATATATGTATAAATGTCGGGGACTACTTAAATAATTATGACAAACGTCAGGGATGAAATAATAATTTTCCCTTAAATTAAATTACTTTTATTTATTCAACTAATAGTTTAAACATATTTTTGTTGATTTATAAAATTATAGGATGGTTTTCGTCAATTTCAATATTCCCCTTCCTATGTATATATCACCCAAGAATCTATCAACAATGTACATACTAGTTTCTTTCAATTTTATATATTTCTTTAAGGAATAAATCTTTATTTGGCCCTTGAACTTATTACTCAGGGAAAACAAAACTCAATTTTGGTTTTTTGGCAATAATTAAATGTAAACCTTCATAAATTGAGCCAAAATGTCCCCAAATCGAACCTCGTCAAAGCATGTGGTTTTCAATGCTTCATTTTTTATTTCTCATCACATCCAAATAGTGGCTTCTTTCTCTTCTTTTTCTTCTGTGCGCCATAACAAAAACCTCATTTAACATTAAGAATCACATCTTTTGTAACAGACTGATTTTCTTTTAGTGTTGGTAATAGTGATTTACCGGTATGTGAATAGTACCATCGGTCCGGGACTTGGTATTATTTTAGTCCGAAAAAATTACTATGCATGTTTAATATTTTATTTACTATTTTTAGAGCATGTTTGCATGATTTAGGCGGGTAGAAAATATTTTATGAATATTATTGGAGAGTTTATATATCAAATGCATAATATTTCTAGTGTGGTATATTAAGAAATAAATGAGGAATTATTTTAGTGGAGTTAATTTAATTAATTGGTGGAGTTAAATAAGAAGTAGAAGAGAATTATTTGAGGAATATTTAGAGCCATTGGATGAGATTACTTAGGACTTGATCTTAGCCATACATTTGGCATGAAATGAGGAAGTCAAATTTGACTCTGTCACCTTAAAGTTATCACCACAACACTTTTTCTTTCTTCTCTTCTCCTTCTCCACGTCATTTTCCTCTCTTTCTCTTCTTTCATATTCTTCATTTTCTTACCTCCAAATTACCACCAAGCTACCTAATTAAACTATGAAATAATACTTAATTCTTAAGAATTAAGTAGTAAAAGTTGAGATTGGTGATTAAAAGCAAAGAGAAGTGAAGTTACCATTGAAGCAAGTAAGTTGTAGTTTTTGAGTTTTGTGAATTAATAAGTAGAATTCATGGTTTAGACATGTTATTGATGCATTAAATCATGCTCCAACTATTTCTTTTGTCAAGAATAACATCTTATTATATTTTTTGTGTATGATGATATTTAGAAGTGCTTGTGGTATGTTGTGTTTAATTCGAATTTTAGGGTTTGGAGAAAATTGGAAGTGTGTATATTTTTTTTGTGTGGCAAGTTAATTTTTAGGGGAAACCCTTGCGAAATTTTCGTAGGAATTTCCTTCAATATTTTTTTTTATTTTTAAACAATGTTAATTACTTGCCTCCTTATGAAAATCTAACCACTTCTAATTTGTGATCTAGCTTTAATAAGTGACATAAGACGGTGCTCCGGCACCGATTGTGGCATCCGCCGTCTGGTTCTCCGGGATTGGCGGGTGAGTGTTACATCTTTTCTCCCTCTAAGTAAAATTATTAATCTATAAGCATTGTAACTTATTAAGAAATTGGCATCAATATTATTAATAACTGCAACCAATACTTCAATCTTTGAAATTTGAGCTCGTAAATGATTTATCAAGTTGCCAGTCTCCATGCAATTCATGTCAAAACTTCTTAGCACCCAAAACAATAAATCTTGCAACAGGTCGTCTTGTATGGGAAAACAATAAATCTTTGAGGATAAGTTGCTCAATTTTAAGTCTCATTAAGATTCGTCTAACGCGATTTAATGCTTCTATTTTATTAGGTATTTTGTTATTTAGGGATTCTAGATGACAATTTACCTCCAAATCCAACTGACTATTATTTTTCTATTTTAATTTCTTTATTTTTTTGCATATTGATCGCATGAACCAAACATGCAACTCCTACGATTTTGGGCCATTTTAACTTAATATATGAAAGGTATAAAAGTCAATTTGGTCTCCGAACTTGTTTAGCAGGAGTAAGAAGGTCAATTTAACCTTTTGGGCCAATTTAGCATTTGAACTTGTATAAAATGATTAAAAAGATCTTATTTCACTTTTTAGGCTAATTTAACCCTTGAACTTGTTTTGATTTTTTAAAATTAATAATCAATTTAATTTAACATGATTAACTTTTTATCCCTTTTTTTTCCTACATTAAAAACACTAAGATCAAACTTTTTAAATACTTATGAATATAAATTTAAAATTCATAAACACATCATTTCTTGTAATATAACAAATTTATAAATATGCATTATAACTTTAATTTATTCAATATGAAAAATGCATAGATTAATAGAGGTTAGTTTTAAAATATTCAAATTAATATATATTTATAAATTCAAAACCATCAATCAAGGTAAAGAGAGATACAATATACTTCATATATCATTTTCTTATATTTTATAATGAATTGATTTGTTAATAAATTAGTCAACTCGATCTAACTACAGTTTTAATAAATGTCTGTATAATGATTTTCATATTGTAAGTACAATGAAAAATTAGAGGTTAAATGACTCAAAATGTCAAATATGATTCTTTTTAATCATTTTAAATAAGTTCATGGGCTAAATTGACTTAAAAAGTAAAATTGAATCTTTTTAATCATTTTATACAAGTTCAAGGGCTAAATTGACCCAAACGGTCAAAAATCTAACCTTTTTTTATCATGCTAAACAAGTTCATGGGCAAAATTGACCTTTATTTCTTTATGAAACTTCATGTTCAATTTGTTCCAAAAGGTCAAATTTGAACTTTTCACTGTGAGTGACAAGTTCAAGAGCTAAATTGTGATAGACTTAATATATAAATTTGACTCTAAATTTGACCAATTGCCCATGTAACCCTCTGAACTTTTAACATATTTTATTACTGAAAAGTGAAAGGGTAAGGTCATGATGTGTCCCGGCAAAGTTTATGGGCATAAAAAATCACACAAAGTACATAAGCAAATTGATATGCACTAAACCAATTGGGATCTATTCTTTTTTTTATTATTAAATATATAAATTCACTGTTGAACTTTATTACTTTAATCTTATGGTATTCTCAGCTTTTATTTTGACCTATTAAACACTTCAATTTATAAAATTACACCTGTTAAATACTTCAATTTATAGAATTATTTTATTAAAAACTTCAACTTTTAAAATTAAATCAATTAAAAACTTATTACATAGTTATAAAATGTGAAAAGTTATTGTTCCAAAAGTTATGCTAATTACACTTTAAATTAAATCTAAAAACTATTATTATTAATGAAAAGTGTGCAATATTAATAAAATTTATAAATTTAAATATACAATAGGTCATTTATAAAATTTAAAGTGCCATAAAATTGAAAATTATAAAATTGAAGTGTTAATTTATATATTCCGGATTTTTTTTTTAAACGGTGCATAGCATGAGGATTTTACTAGTTTCTCTAAAAACTATGATGAAGCCATGTGGAATGTGGAATGCCCCCAGTCAGCAGAAAAATACTTTTGGAGAAAACACACGTTCACCAAAAGATCATCATCCATAAAAAATAACACCGGTTAGTGGGTCACGTTATAGCTTCGAGAGAACCCCTGCCCCATCTTTCTTTCCTCTCTTTCTCGCCGGCTTTTCTTTTCTCCACCTCCGACTCCAATTCAATTCCGAACAACAATAAGAAAAATTATATTATATTAATTTAAATTCCAAAAAAAAAAAATATATATATATATATATAAAGAAAACCGAAGGTACGTGATCAAATCTCCTTTTCCTTGTCGTAGCAATAATACAATAAACAGTAAAATAATAATCGGACGAAAGAGAAAAGTAACAGAATTGGAGAGTTTTGTCGATCTCCGGCGAGGCTAGTGGATAGGAGATGGGGAGGAATGGCGTAGAAATACCTGCGGCGGTGTTAGCCTACAAATTGAAAGACGCCTCCAGTTGGTGGATAGAGATAAACGAATCGCCAGTTTGGCAGGATCGCATCTTTCACATCCTCGCCGCTCTTTATGGCCTCGTAGCTGCCGTTGCTCTTGTACGCTTCTCTTTTTCTTGCTTTCTGTGTATTTCCGTAAAGAATATTGGTTTCTTTTCTATGCAAAGTTTATAATTCGAATTGTGACATGGAGTTTGTTAATGATATATTTCACCTGAATTGTTCAATTGCTAGATTAATAACAATTCTGACCTCAATTTTGATGTTTTTGCCCAATTGATAAAATACATTCATAGATAACCCTAAGCCGATTTCATTAGGGATTCTAGGGTTTAAAATAATCAATTTGATCAACGCATTATCGCTTCAAGAGAAGTTCGCATTGGAGGTTTTGAACACGAAATTTTAACAACTGTGTCTTGGAGTAAGTTCGGTTGTCGTGAATGATACATCAAAGTGCTTCGTCTATTTGACTAAAATTTTTATGTCTTTGGTATTATTATAGTAACTCAGTATTTTGATATTATCAATAAAAATACTACACGTTTGGGTTTTTCGTGAACAAATTCCATGGGCTTCTATCATGTTTTTATCATTCTCTGCCTCTTGTTGCTCCAAATACTCAATTAATTTATATGACCATTAAGGAGCTTGTTTATATATTTGGGGTGCAGTTTTTGTCTATTGCATTATGCAGTGAGATTGTTATTGCTTTCCCCCCACCGGACTTCCCCTTTTGGTTGAATTGGTTCATAATAAGAAATTAAATGCTGTCAGGTTCAATTGGTGCGGATACAGTTGAGAGTTCCTGAGTATGGTTGGACCACACAGAAGGTTTTCCACTTTCTCAATTTCCTAGTAAATGGGGGTCTGTGCCTAATGCCTTGAGCTTCAGATATTTTCCCTTCATATTAGACTTCTTATTTTATCACTTTCTGTATTGACTCTGCTTTCCTCTATCTTGTAGTTCGCTGTCTAGTATTCATTTTTCGTCGGAATGTAGAAGGCATACATCCACCAGTTAGTGCTCCACTTTGAAATTTCTTTTAATCTTCTCATGTCTCTTCTCATGTCTTGCTATTACTAATTCCTATCTTGAAAACGTATTAGATTATCCAACATATCTTGATTGATATGCCTAGTCTTGCTTTCTTCACAACATATGCGCTTTTGGTTCTCTTCTGGGCAGAGATTTACTATCAGGTAATGGTTATTATCCGGTTTTCTTATGGTCTTCTTTGGATAAAATTGGCCCTATTGTGATTTTGGTGTATATTGAGCAGGCACGTGCTGTATCTACTGACGGACTTAGGCCAAGTTTCTTCACAATTAATGCAGTGGTTTATGCTGTTCAGGTGAAATTTCTCATGCATTGTTTTGGTATTTGTGATATTCCAAGTGAAATGAGAATTGAATCCAAATTCCTTCTGCATGGAAGATATGAAATGAATTCATGGAAAAATTAATATTATTTTTAGATGTGTATGGCTCTCTTAATTTTCTCATTTGCTGTTTTCTGCAACTGTTATTGAAGACACTGAGCATTTGGTGTGTGGCAGGTTTTGACAAGATGATTACACTCCACCCAGTAATAACCAACTATAACTTTAAGTTGAAGTCATTTAGTAACTTTGCAAATGATGTGATTGACATTGTTTTGATGCATCAGTTTTCTGAAATTTAGACTCTTGGGATATGACTTATTTGCCAACTTTACCAAATGGTTACTGTTTCTACATGTCCTCTTGTTTCTTGAGATGTTAGGATTCGTTTGCATATTTTAGCTTTTCTAGCTAAGAATCTTGCCATATGTTAATATTCATGTTTCCTTCAAGGCCTAAGATTTAGCTGAAAATCCAACATTAGTGAACAAAAGTTAGAAGAGGAACGTCGGTGAGCAAACCTTTTCTTTTTCATCTAAAACATTGATGATTCTGTGGTTGGGACTGTGATATGTGGCTTGGTGGATTTATGATCACTTCGGGTCAATCATTTTATTGCTGAAAGATTTCTGTTGCACAAAGAAATTTGTGAATTTTTTCGGTATATAAGGTGAGATCCTCATCACTATTGGGGAATTTTCTTCTTGGTCCCAATTTTCATGGGGCAAATTTAGATGATACTAACTATTAGCATTCTTTGAGCTTCTTAAATGAATTATTGACTGGTTAAGTTTGAAGGTTTCTCGAATAGACAATGGAGGTTAAAAGATGGTTTGCTGTGGAACATTAGTGGCATAGGATGTAGATCTTTGGTGATCTTATGCATATGCTTCTGGAAAATAAATGTGTCACCAAGTGGGTGATATTCCAATGACACAAACTGAAATAAAATGCATTACCGAGTAACCAGATAAATTAATTGAAATATCTTTGCGTTTTTCTTTTCTAGCTTTCTTCTCCATTTCCAATTTCTATTTTCCGATACAGATTCGGAAAACATGCTATAATTAAATTGTTTTCTACTACAAACATTAATAAACTTGTCCAATGAGCTTGTTTTCCAAATAATATAGAATTGAACAATTAGAAAACATGTTAAATGAAAAAATACTTCCTTCCTACTTTGAATTGTAACTCAAATTATGAAATAATTAGCTTGGGCTCTGTAGTAGTCAACTTTTCCTTTTGGAACGAGAAATTAATTTTTGTTTTTTTATGTCATTTCTTTTGCCTTATAATTATTATCTTCTTTTAACCAAATATTGCTTTTTTAATTTTGCTTCAGAATTAGCAAATTAAAAAAAAAAAAAGAGAAAGCTAACCAAATGGATCCTTACTCATTTAATTTCTCTTGTGTGGATTTCATTGATTATTACCAATCTTTGATGACCGTATAATATATAGAATCGTCTCTCTGTCTTTAAATTTCTTTTTGTATACTCTTTTTGCGGTTTACTATCAGCTGGATACTCATGTCAGATACCAAAAATGATGCAGGATAAAAAAAAAAAATCTAATCAGGGATGTTAGAATTTAGAAATCGGCTGGACTTTTCAGTTTTTGTGGTTAGTATAAATAGATTAGTTTAGCAACTAATTGCGACAGAAACTTGAGAGGGTTAAGGGCATGGTTTACATTAGATTTTGCATAGTTCGTTAACAGAAACTAGGCCTGATAAAACAACGTCGCAATATGATGACCTGAATCCAGACCAATCAAATTAAACTAATAAAACTAGTTGATAATTTATATTTGGTTTGTTTTGGTCCAAGAAAAATGAAAAATGAGCCATTGGTTTTAGTTTGGTGGGTTCATAGGATTTGAAACCACACAACCTGAATCTAACCAAGACAATTAACTTTTATTAAAAATATTTATTGTATTAAGATAAATAATTTATATTAACTATGTCTCTACAACCTATCATTAAATAATTAAAAGTGTTAATTATTTTCCAAATAGCCCCATTTTATAACCCATATATATGACAAGTATTTTGAAGGAGATGTCAATTTGGTTTGGCATATTACACTTAACCTGCCCAAACCAACTCATGCACACACTAAGGGCCTATTTGGTTTTGTTGTTCATATCAGCTGATAATTGATAGCGGTTGCTAATAGCTAGTGGATGGTGGCTAATAGAGTTTAGCTTAGGAACGTTGTGTTTGGTAAATTTTAATAGCAGTTGTTAAAATGTAAATAATAATTTAGCGTATAGTTGGTTTTATATATTATGATATATGCAATATATATATATATATATATATATATATATATATATATATATATATATATATATATATTTTAATTTTTAAGCTGAATATATTATTTTGTATTTTAATGTTTATATAAATAGAAAGTATTATTTAATTTTTTAAAGATGATATTTAGTAAAAAATTATTATTTTTAAATGGCTAAATAAAATTATTGTAAAAATATTAATTTGGAAAAAAAAATCTGTTTGTAATTATTTTTATGAGGTTAATGAAATGTAAATATAAGACAAATATAGATTAGCTAATAATTTATACGAAAAAGTTCCAAAACGTAGTTAATGGAATCAGCAGCTGATTGAGACTTTTATCAGCTATCAGTTGTTAATTAAAAAGCTTATCAAACACCTACAACCTAACTGTTGGGTGCGAATTAGCTATCAGCTGTATCAAACAGCAGAACCAAACGTCCTCTAAGAGTCTAAGATAAACAACAAATAGATGGATGCCTTGGACAAATAAAGAAAATAGAAATACATTTGAATCGAGTGTCAGCAAATGATTGGAAATAATGGAGCAGAGTATAAAATAATTTAGCACCATGCATATAAATATCTTCATTCCTTTTTTTTTTTTAAGTGACACTCTTGAATAAAAGACCATGGGACTTTCAATAACCCTTGTAGGGATGTGTTCACTCTTGTAAGCATTTTGACTATGGAAGGTAGAAACTTACAAAAAGCTTATTATTGCATATGGTGTGCTTGCTAGGTAGTAGGATACTTGGAGGATTAAAATTACAATATCTATTGTGTCTGGAAATTTAAAATACATCTTTATGCTTCAAATCTTAACTAAAACATTCTCGGTTTTTTTTCTCGTAACAATACTTTTAAGCTGTTGTCTACTGATGAACAATGGATTTTGGTGACTTTGGTCATCCATTCTTGCATCTTCAATGGGGCTATGATGATGTGTTGGCTTGGGCTTAGGGTTATTGTTTGTTATTGTGAAACCTAGTTTGGCATTCTTTGTGTATGTAAGTTGGTGCAGTATCTGGTTTCCCCTTTGTCTTAAATTTTGTCTTGGACTTTCAAAAGATGGTTTGGAATTTGAAGATGTTGATACTGGTTTACTTTTGCACTGTAATATTCACAGAATTAGTTACTTTAGAATTTTGTATTTCATTGCTGATTCTGCATGGTAATCTCCATAGAAAGTTGCTGACTTGATATATGTGCCTTTATATGCTACGTAGTGTAACGTGTTGCTACATTAAATGTATATCTTGTTACAATAATGCAGTTTGCATAGTAAGTGTTTTATGTAAAAGGTTTCAACATTATTTTCTGTGGTTTAATTGATTCCAGATTGCTATGTGGTTGGTATTGTGGTGGAAAGATCACCGGGTGGTAGTCATCCTCTCTAAGATGTTCTTTGCAGGTTTTTCTCTTTTACACTAGACATTAAATAACTTTGTGTACAATTCTGAACTTTTCATTATTATAACTTCTATCTTGTTCTTAATATATATACATCTGGCAGGTGTGTCTTTGTTTGCAGCTCTTGGTTTCCTACTTTATGGTGGAAGGTAATTGTTTTGCCATTTTTTCAACATTTGCCTGATATTTTGATCAGCATTGAACTGTGTGACTGCATCATGACATAAAAAGTTAAGACACTTGGAGAACTTGATCCTATTTTCAGGCAATATGCTAATGTTTATGATTTTTGCCTTGTCTGATGGACAATTGTGTGCCAAGAAGTACTTGTTTGCTTATCAAAAGGTTCAGAGGATTATCATATTTTTTAGCTTTTAAAGACTAATGCACAATCTCTAGATAGAGTACTGAAAATTTTTAAGGTCTGTGGTACTGCTATTGCATCAGTAGCTTGTTTACAGTGTCATCTTTGTGTCACTAGTCACCCCCCCTTCAGAGCATAGCTTCTCAAATTATCATCATCCAGTTCTATCTCTATACTAAGGTCCTATTGTGACATGACATCATAGGCTGTGGACAAGTTAAAAAAACGTGAAGGACCTGCCAAATCTTTGATAAAAGTATTATAGTTCCTGGTTGGATTACCTAGGGTGAAGGTCTCACATGCATTGAGACTTTGCTTCTGGTTATCTGTAGGAGTTAATTCAAATGCCTTATTTTTCTGCTAAGAAGGGGTGTTGAATTTCTGCCATGCCAACAAACCAAATTTCTGGATAGTGTATGTGCCAAGTGCTATTTAGTTTAATCTAATAGGATTTGGGACTTGCAAAAGTGAGTTTTCGGATAGTTTGTTAGGCCTAATTTTTGTCAGATTGTAGGTACTTTATAGGCTTCATATCAATTTTGCACTATTTGAGTCAGGTTCAATCAGATTATTGGGATACAAGATTTTTTGCCAATACATCCCTCTACTTCCTTTCACCCCCTGTCTCAACTGAAAAAAGAGACAAGAAGAGACCCAGGATGGAGATCAAGGCAACAAGAAAATTGTTAAGGGTGCATTTCAGCATGTAGTTGTGTTGTTTGTTGCGTATGCCAGTATATAGAGATTAAGTGCTTGGCACTTTGCATTAACAAATTTGACTTTTCAGGAGAGTTTTTGCTACCTTTCTCTTGTTCAGTTTACTGTATTATTCTTGTAACTGTGTGCCTTGTGCATTGGCATCAGGGTTTTGATAACCAGATGGTATGGTATTGCCATATAGCATATATAGCATACAAATATCTTTTATAACTTGTCCTTGTTTTTCCATTCTCCCGTGTGCCCCTTCTCCCTCTCCCATTGTCTTAATGATAAAAAGGAATTTCGTTGTATGAATTTGCTCCCATCTACCTATCTTTTATGTAATTATCTAATGAACTTCATCTTCTGCTAGGCTCTTCTTAATGTTGCAGCGGTTCCCTGTAGAATCTAAAGGGAGGCGTAAAAAGCTGCAAGAGGTAATTATTTAGAAGTTATTGGGTTTTGCATGCTGATCTATTTGCATTTTTGTCAATTACCAACTGTTGGTTCCGTTTCTGTATGGGACAGGTTGGCTATGTGACCACCATATGTTTCTCATGCTTCCTTGTCAGATGCATTATGGTAAGTTTATTGAATTCATTTCCAGTTTTTCATTTTCACTTAAAAAAATGTAATGATGTATTCACATAAAATAGTATTTAAGCTATGGGGCTAGCTAAATGCTTACCTAAAAGTTGTATATGTTGCACAATAATCATTGAATTACGTCATATCTAATTTCCTTGGCTGTTGGTTGGTTCAAGCTTTCCCATTAACAGTGGTTTATGATAAGAACTGTACATATGTTGCTTCCAAGAAGTTCATCTAACGGTGGCTCGTAACATCATTTTCTTATTGTCCAGATGTGCTTTAATGCATTTGATGAAGCTGCAAACCTTGATGTTTTGGATCATCCAGTTCTGAACTTCATATATTACCTGGTCAGTTTTGATACTTGATTATATTTGATGCTTATTGTCAAGAAAATGAAAATTTTTAGGGTATTGGTGTGTTCTCTGTGTAAAATTTTTCTGGCATTGTTATAAAGTTACCACCAAGTTTTCTGCTTCACCAGTTTTTCATTAAAACTGAGTTGTTGGTAGCTATGGGGAAACAATACTTTTTGCAAATGAGTTTACAGATGAAAAATGGGGATTTTGATCAGTATGTGAAAGGATAATAAAAAATTTTGATCAGTTCCTTCAAAATTTTCTCTTAGAGCCTTTAAAGGGTTCCAGTTTTGGCCACTTGACGGAATTGCAGAATAGTTCAAAAATCAAGAGGACAGTATTCCTAGTGATCTAAACCTTAGCTAAATAAACTTAGCTGCCAAACTTTTAATCAAATAATATACTCAGGTGGCCTTCTATGCTGTATTTTTATTGGAGATGTTTGGGTTTAAAGGAGGAAATCTTTGTCTCTGTAATGGATTTGGTGAGACCTAGTCCTTTTAAATAAAATCACAGTTGATTTGTGGATTTCAGGGGCACATGGTTGAAATCTGTTGACTAGTTCTGGTCTTTTGATAATTTATGATCCTCTTATGGAGTTTTCTTATGTTATGGCTTGTGCAAAGTAGAGTTTTCCATGTTATGATAGTTGACTGCGATTTTTCTTATTGATAAATTTGTCGAATACCATAGCTAACTAGAAATAACTGCTTAGAGACATTAGAGATGTGGTTCCTCTTAAATGCTTTTACTTACTCATCTAAGTTCCAATTTCCTTGCAGCTAGTGGAGATTTTACCTTCCTCCTTGGTTCTTTTCATTTTGAGGAAATTGCCTCCAAAACGTGGTATCACACAATATCATCCAATACGTTGAAGGGATTCTGGACAAGTATACAATGGAATAGCAAAGAATGAATTCAAGGTATGCATTTGGCTTGCTTGGGAGATGCAAGAATCCAACCTTTAAAGAGAGCAACAAAGGAAAGTGCAAAAAGTTTGACGGTTTCTTTTGTTTTGGTTTCATGGAATCTAAAAGTTATCTATTTGTTCTCTGCCGGAGGTTGTAGTTGTGTTCAAAAGATATGGCAACCTAAGGATTTGTTATATATGTCTGACCATTAGTGTTGTGATTGTTGTTTTCCTATATCTTGCATCTTTAGTTAATCTGTTTTGCCAGCTGCAAACACTTAACCGAACATGAAAATAGTTAAGGGTCGTTTGTTGTATGATTTAATTTATGCTCAGACTTATTTTTATCTCAAACCTAGTTTTTCGGCCGTCTGCTATGTTAACTGGAGATGAGTTGCATACTGATGGGATGGAGATTACAATGCATAAACACAAACTAGATTTTGGAATTCACAAGTACTCTAGCATTTAGCAAGTTACTCAGATCGAGGAGACATACCTGTTGTAATTTCTTGTGCTTGCTTAACCCACGATTCTGTTATACCGAAGAGATTTCTGGAAGCCAGAGGAATTGCCATACGAGAGAGGAGAGTGAAGGTACCATTCTTAAAATTAATGAGAGTTGATTGGCAGAGATGAGAATGAAGCTTAAATTTGATCGGAGGTTGACTGGCAGGTGGATGCATGAATGTTGCTTCCTACTTAATATTTCTAGTTCTCTGTGAATGGTAGGTTTTACTCTGCGTCATTACAAAGAAATGAGAGTTTTGTAGTGTTTTCAGAACTGGATTGGTCGGTTGAATTGGTTAAATGAATTGGTTAAACTTGCTGGTCTGATTTGATAAAAACATTGGAAACGGCAAACGATCAGGTCCGATGATTGAAAAACAGCTAGAATTGAATATCATTTCAAGTGAAAAAGAATTGGCTTATTACTTATTTTTGGACATCTGCGGTTAAAAATGTACAAATGTTTGTAATTTATGTTGTAAAGTTGTTTTTGATTTTCCCAAAGTTAAGACTATACCTGGTTGATTATTTATATTATAGAATTTGATGTGAAAGTTGAAACTTTATGACATTTTAATTGATATAGTTTATATCTGAATGTTATTATTATTATTATTATTATTATATTGGAATAGATAATATTGTGGATTAAATGGTTTGAAAAGTAAATTTTAATGATTTTTTTAGTATTTTTTAATAAAAAGTAAAAAATTTAACTTGATGTGGTTGATGTAGTCACCAATATGATTCAATGGTTGGTTCAACTTCAAAGAAAGACATTTGTTATTCCAATTTAAAATGATTCAATGTCTTTAACTGAGTGGTTAGGCTCTCGTGGCTTAATGGATAAGGCATTTGACTTGTAATCAATGGATTGTGGATTCGAGTTCTAACGAGCGTGCTTGTGTTTATATGTTCATTTCATGTTTAAAAAACTCAGTGGCTAAGGTGATGCAATGTTCAAGAAACTTACGGGTTAAGGTGATGCAATCACTACCGTCAAAACGGCCATCCCGACCTGCGCGGGCTGGGTCCCAAGATGTATCGAGCCAAACAAGTTCATTATAAAACGAGCCGTCAATGTTCTGACTCGACCCGGCCCGCATCGGGCCCACGGACAGATCTGAACATGCCCATTTTTTTTTTTCAAAAAAATTGTGCTATTCTTTTTTAATTTTTCTATTCATTTTTTTAACCAAAAACTTAATAATATATCAATTCAAATTAAAAATCAACATTGTTACAATCAAAATTTAAAATCCACAATAAAATAAAGTAATTCAAATTTAAAATCAACAACAACAATAAAATAATCCAAATTTAAAACCAACAACAATCCAAAACATGAAAATAAAATTAAAAAAAACCCGTCAAAAGCATAAGTGATTTGGTTGGGGATAAAATACCACTTTTGAATCGAATTAGTTATCGAGGAGCACAAGATGTATGCATGTAGTTGAGGAATATTATAAAGGAAAAGGTTGCTTCAAAAAACATATTCAGAATATTTGTTGATTTTAATAGGTTGCCTTGTGCGAAATCCAATATCCCCCAATCAACTATTTGAGTTGAAAGCGGACAGCCTGCGGACCCGTCGGGCCGGGCGGCGTGGGATTGATCCAAACAGATTGGGTCAAAAAACCATGTTAAAAACAGTTTTCATTCTCTTATTCAGATCCGAAAAAAATACTAGCGATTTCGAGCCATTATTTAGCGGGCTGAGGTCGGTTTTGACAAATACCAGATGCAATCTACAAGTAGGCATGGCCGGTTCAATGAACCGTCGGTTTCGGTTCATTGAACCGCCGGTTCGAGATGTTTAAAATTTTGAACCGGAACCGACCCTTGAACCTCCGGTTCCGGCACGGTTCAGCACGGTTCCGGTGAACCGACGGTTCAAATTACGGTTCCGAATTCATGAATAAATAATAGTTTTAAAATGTTTAAATTTTATTAACTAAATAAATTATTATAAAATTTTAAAACAAAAACTTCTATTAACTTAGAAATATTATTACATTAAATTTACAAATTTTGCTAACTCAATAATATAGAAAATTATAATTTTTTTTTATTTTGGGCTTGAATTAAATTAAAATTGAAAAATTTTAATTTAATTACCTACGTATCCTCTTGAAAATTATAGAAAATCAAAGCTCACGTAGTTCTTTTTTTTTTATTTCATTGGAAAATAACCTCCCAATTATTACAATTAATTTTAGTCATCGGCGCCACTAGTCTCCGTTAATGAGTCGGAATCATCATCATCGCTTGAATTTTGCTGGTCTTGAGTTCTCAACGCCGTTCTAGTCCAATCGTCAACACACTCTTACATTTCCACATTATTGAGAGTCGGAATCATCATCATCGCATATTCTTTTTTACAATAATTACATCGAACCGCATTGATTTCTCTATTATCTTGAACAATTTTTGCAAAGTGCTTCTTAAACATATCTGATTTTGGTGGTTTACCTATTGAAATATTAGGAGACATTGCTTCTTGTGGTGAAAAATCAATCAATGGATCGTTTGAATCAATTTATTCTACGCTTTGAGCAACTCGCTTTCCCTTGGAGCTTTGTGAATTGTGTGCCATAATTTTAAATGGAATTATGGAAAAAAATGAATAAATGGAATATGAAATTAATGGAATTTAGAATTGGATTTATGAAAATAAAGCAATATTAAGAAGAGGAGAGATAGGATATAATTGATTGTGAAAAAAAATAATCAACTCATCATATTTATACATATTTTTCATTTATGTAGTTTTCCAAATTGTCCCTTATAACAGAAAAAAAACAATTATATTTTTGAATAATTTAGTAAATTATAATAAATGAATAAAATTTATTTACCAAAACTAAAAAAATTAAATGTTATTGACAATGACACCTGCTAGCCGTTTGAACCTTGAAAAAAATTGTGTAAAACAAAAGGTTCAACGGCTAGTGAAGATATTTTTTCATAAATGATAATATTTTATAAAAGGTTCAATGATGATGTTTTTTTTATGAATGATGATGTTTTATAAAAGGTTCAATGATGATGTTTTTTTCACTACTTTTTATAAATTAAGTATTATTACATCAAATAATTTTGTTTGTGAATCCGGTTTGAACCGGACCGAAACCGCCGGTTAACCGCCGGTTCCGGGCCGGTTCAGGTTCATTTTTTAACATTCACATGAACCTTAACCGGCCCTTGAACCGCCGGTTTCGGTTCAAAATTTTAAACCGCGGTTTCGGTCCGGTTTCGATCCGTCTACAGTACGGTTCGGTTTCGGTTCGGTTCCGGTTAGAACCGAACCGGTGGCCATGCCTATCTACAAGTAGATGCTAGAGAATTCCTTATGTCTACTGTTTCATATTTCCACTATTTTTGCTCAAAAATTAATTTGAAAAATAAATAGAATTAAAATTAAAAAAAAAAAACCAATAGAAAGATGAACAATAACCTGCAGTGAATGCTAAGCCCATAATGTAGTGATGCTAAATGAACAAGCTTTGTCCAGTTAAAATGGGATTAATTTTGGAATGCTAAAGTCTGGTGCCAACAATTTTCTCTCCTAACAATATTGTTTTAGAGTTATGCTGTTTGACTCGCGGTGATTTTGAATCATGACACTCAAAAAATGATTAAGGTAACCTTGAGTGGATTTGGAGAGATAAATGGGTGGAAAAGAAACTTAACTTTAGAGGAAAATGCGTTCATTAAATATATCTTTCCACAATCAATGATTTTTCTTCATTTTATCACACAATTAATAATACATGTTGTTGAAAATAATGACAATCATTAATTTTTAACTTATAAAAAATTATTTTAGCGGCATCATGACTATCGGTCGTTGTTAAAATGATTCAAGCTAATCGGTTTCAGTTTAACTGGTTCGACTAGACAGTCCAATTTGATTCCAACAACACTATATATGAATACTCTTTTAATTTGTTTAAGAGGATATGAAATCCTAGCAGGCATTGGGCAGTTTGGGTTTTCTATTAGTTATCTGAAATCCCTTCTTTCTCATACTAGTTCAAAGTTGAGGGTTAGAAACTTGAAAAACAAGGATTGGACTGCGTTGTGTATATCAAAAAAAGTATATAATAATGATGTATTTAGTGAATCAAATACCATGGTCTAACAACAAAATTCTGATTAGTCGATAATATTGGTTGATAACATTGTGAAAGGTTCCTATGAAAGGTTTCATTAACTCTTAATTCATGTCGGATAGACTTTGTTGTTATGAGAATTCTTAATTCATGAGTTGTATGGAGGGACTTATATCACCGCAAAAAGAGACTAAAGCAAGTGTTGGGTTCAAGGTTAGTGTTAAAGATTATATATATATAAGATAAACATATATATAGTATATAAAATAATTATATAATAATATATTAAAAAGAAATATAAAATATTTAATTGTTATAAAATAATAAAAAAAATAGGCAGAATAAAGAGAAGGAATAGAGAGCAAAAGATGAGAGTACGAGAGTGTATTATTATTGATGAGAAGCCACATATATATAGTTGCATAAATGGAACCCTAATAGCATCCTACACAAATCACGAACATAGAGTTCACAATAATAAAAATACAGACTTTTAGCATGTATATGACACCCACTTATTTTATAACACTCCCTGTAGATGTCCATTCTTTAAAGAATATGCTTCGTTAAAACCTTAATAAAAAAAACCCTATGGGAAAAAAAAAAATCTTACTGAAGGAAAAAGAGTACATTATTCTTTTCTTCAATACACGTTGAAATACTCATTAAAAATCTTTATTAGGAAAATCTAAGGGGAAAAAAAATCTTGGTTAAATAGAAAAAGAGTACAGTACATATTTACTCTTCCTCATGTTAGTTATAATATAACTCTTATATATTATATGCCATGGAGATATCAAAATATATATTTAACTCTATTCAATTTCTTCATATTCAAGAAGAATTATATATTGCAAATAAAATTTATAAAAATTCTTACATCTAGTCATATGACTAGTAACATACATTAGTGTCTTTATTACACTGAGATATGATACTTCGGGACCAATAAGTTCTTCATAATTTTCTCAAAGTTGAAAAATGGTCATTTTCTTATCAAGTAACCTCAAAGCCATTGAGATTCACATAAAATCATTTTAATAACTTAGTCATGTATGTGGATTCATAGACAAAATTTTATTTATGAAATTCTCGATCTTCAGTCAAGACAAAACTTTATATTCCCCATGTTTTTCATTTCAAATTCTTCCTTTAAGGAAATTATAATTTTTGCAAACTCTTCAGGAGTTTCAATAATGTTCATGAACCAAATATTGATAAATTCATATTCAAAATTTCTTTATATATAAAAAAAAGTTCATGAACATTCAATAATATCATTATAATATTTTTTTCAACAAATATTCATTAATCAAGAGATCACCTTACTCGTGATAATATATAAAGTAAATATCAAAAGTATGAAAGCATGTGACTTTCAACAAAAGAATATAATAAATGCAATATAATCATAAAATAATATAATATTTTCTCAGCTATAAATATCATTAAGGTGATTATACTATATGTATTAAGATTTCTTTATTCCACATAGAAATCTTGAATATATTTTTCGGGGTCTTGATTTGCTTGTGTCAAGCATTTTTTCAATATTTTATGGATTCATTAATCCATATAGAGCTCTATACAATTTAATTGAATAAATTTCTTGAGATTTTAACTTTATACTTCAAGCAATTAAAATCCTTTAGGGAATTTCATATAGATATCTACATCAAGTTAGCATATAAATAGACGCATTTAGAATTTTCATAAATTGCCAGACTAATCAAATATTAAATTATAATTACATTTATCACATGAGGTATTTAGTCTCATAATCAATGCCGGTTCTTTGCAAAAAAAACTTGTGCAATAAGTTTGCTTTATATCTCATGACTCCCTTTCAATTACGCAAAAATACATATTTACATTCTACTGGCTTAACATCTCTTGATGCTCATATTAAAATTTTAAAATTTACTTTCTAAGTAAATTAAATGTCACATGCATCATTCTATTTTATCAATTTTATGTCTATATTCTCAATAGACAATTCTCAAGATCCTCATAATCTTTCAAAAAAATTTAGCATCATATCATAAAAATATCGTCGACATTTTTTTTTATTGGTTCCATCTTATCCTGACATGACATAATTTATAGAGATCTCATAATTTTCATTCATTTCAGGTACCTGAGTTTCTTCAGGAAACTTATTAGTCATGTATAGGATCTCTTCTAAATTCTACTTTTCTAGACCTTGACCATCTTAAATATTTGCTCGTTTTCTTTTATTTTCATCTTTGGAAATGATCTAAAATACTTCAGTCATGTCGTAGATTCATTAGCATAGACAGTTTGTCCTGCAGGGACTTTAATTCTAATAGGAGCATTTTGCAGCTAGTATATAAGATTTAGTTATCTCCTTTTAGATCAAAAATATATCTTGCAACTAATTTGTAATATTTTGTAAATGAATTATCTTTTAAACTTTTTAAAGTCACGCTGCCTTATATGGGAATCAAGATATAATAACGATAATTCTTTTCCAATCAATTATTCTTCTAACTGCTTATTTTCTCCCCATAGTGTCGGTTATAACAATTTGCAAATTTGATCATAAAATAACTTTCTTATTTGAAAATTCTAGATAGATAGATGCAAATCCGTACCCAACATATTTTTTAACCTCTTTTGAGGATCCATCTTAGTGCATTGTGGTGGAGCAATTAGAACATATGGTGCACATTTAAAAATTCCTCGATGCGTATTTGGTTCCTGATCCAAAACCAATTATAAAAGGGAGAATATATAATAACTTATTGGCCTGATGTAAGTAAATGCTACGATATATAACATCATGTCCCTCTACAAAAATATGGTGCTTTGTTCTCATAATAGTAGCCTTGCAATTAATTGCAAACGTTTAATAATGATTATACTAAATCATTTTGAGCATAAACAAAAGTAAGAACGGGTTGCCCTAAAATTATCTCACATGCCATAATCATTAAAGGCCTTAAATTCACCATCATTCTCAAGATAAATTAGCTTTAATAACATAATCTAGAAATTGTGCGCTTAATCAAATTATTTGCGCAAATAATCATGCAAACTTCAGGTTGCATGTTGACAATAATTTTTGCAAACTTCAAGTTGCAAGTTAATAATAATCATGTAATTATGTTTTGGATGCATCCATAATATATCCAAATAAATTGATCAATAATTTTCCTTTATATATTCCAGAAAATACAAGTAGTTCAATTTGAACTCTTGGTGATCGCCCAAAAATTAATTCACTTTGAGAATAAACTAAGCATGAAAAATTCATTAGATTTGAAGAAACTTTCGGTTCTTCAATAAATATTCACATAAGGATGAAATTTTCCTTTTTCGCATCATTATTGATCAGAATGTTCCCAATCGATTATGCCAAATAATGAAGTACTTGGATTTGTAAACTTCTGGTTTACAACCATATAATATCTGTTTTAATGAATATTTTTGGAATAATGCATTATGCATCTAATTCATTCCTTTAGGTAGTAATAGTTGCTTTTCCGAAGTTTTTAAATATTCTTTTACTACCAAAGCCAAATTTGTCCTTTAATATTTTGGTGTACAAGTACATAACCAATATTCATTTATGCCACATTTATTTGTACCGCTTCTGGTGGTAAGATTTGTTCTTAATAACTCATGTGGCTACCATAATTACTAAAGTCATTATTTCAACTATGATCTCATTAATATTCTCAATGATAAGTATATCTTTTTCATTGTTCATGTCCACACCCAATATCATATATTATTGCATTCACTTTAGGGGATCCATCAAATCTAGTTGGGTGGATTTCACTACTCCTATGTCCAATATTATGTATCATTCCATTCACTTTAGAGAATGGAGAAAATCCAATTGAATAAGCTTCTTGATACTAATTACGAGCTCAATAATAAAAGAACATGAAATAAATCCAAAGTTTATCATAAAACTTTTTCTTTCGATATTGCTACTTTAGGAGCATATTCGAGATATAAATATCATTAATAATTCTAGACCAAGAGCTAATATAAGCTCTAACATAATAACAAAAATATCTTAATTATATTTAAGAAATAAATAAACAAATACTCAAAATTTGTACCACGTGGATAATATATGTAAATATATAACAATAATTATAATAATAAAATAATAACCTTAATACTGCAGAATTATAATCATTTACAGTTTTACAAGCTTTGCAACAATAAATACATCCATTCATGATGATTCTTTGGTAATTATACATTTCTTTCAAAGAACAAACGAAGATTTAATTATCAAATATTAAATAGAGGAAAATTATTACCTTTATACTATTTTGATTTGATTTTTAATTTTCTTTTGTATCTCCAGGATCCATTGGGTTCAAATATATTTCATCATCTTAGATCCATGATAAATAATTCTTACCCTTAATAGAAAAACATCAATAATTCAAGATCTCTATACAAGAGCCAGTAAAACTTAAAGTCCAAATATAACAAGAACAATATTATTTTAATAATTGACAAATAAATTGTCAAGTTTTATTTTCACATAAATATATGTATCAAATAATATTAAATGTATAAATCAATACATGAACGAATAAAATCATCAATGTAATTAAAATACTAAATACTTACCATGAAATACTTGTATGGAAAGACAGTCAAGGATTAACAAAATTGATTTTGTTGCTTACCTAATTTCTTTATTGTTTTCATGGTTTCAAGCACAATTTTTTTTAATTAATATTGCCAAAGTTTAATTAGCAATAAAGGGACGTATGTAGAGTCAGTGCACATATCAAATATATTATTAGCAACATCAACATAAAATTTTCATGAATAATTCTTTTCACTACAAAAAAAGTAGAGATTTAGCGACAAAAATAAAACATCCCGTAATTTTATTTTCAGAACTCTCAAATTTTAACTAAATAAAAAATCTAAATTTTCAACTACATGGGCTGCAAATACCAAATAATTTTAATCCAAATTTAAATTTGCAAGTTGGGCTTAAGCCAAAAGTATATTATCGAAACTCTTAGTTGAGAACATTCTAAACTTTTTAAGAATTAATATTGGATGTTAAATATTAAATTATTATTATTATTAATAACAATGATAAATAAATAAAAATACATCTACTACTTAGATTGATTATCCTAAACACAAATATAATTATTGTATTATATTATAATACAATTATTGTTGAATAAATTAAAGAAATGTTCTAGAACTTGATTAAATCAATTAAAAAAAAAACCAAACCTCTAGAAAACCAAACTGAACCAGTATAAGTAGGTTAAGAACCTAGAATTTTCTATTGAATCGGACCAAACCCGAATTAGACCGAATCAAGGTATAAATATTTTTTAAGGATTTAGAGAGAGAAAAACCCAAAATTTCCTCCCCTTCCTTCCTCGCACGACCACAGCGCCGAACCCTCCATTCCTTTCATTCTTCGGCTACGGGCCACCAAAATGCAAACGAGCACTCAAAATTCATCTACGCATCGCAAGGAACATGATTCTAGTCTTAGTTTGTGAGTTTTGGCAACTGATTGAGAGGGACCGAAGCTTGAAGGTCTCGACATAGTCAAAGATCCATTTTCAGGTGATATACGTCGTTCCCGGCAATCCCATGCATGGAGGAATCGACTCCCTTTCACCTCCTAAACATTTTCCTTCCTTCAATTCCGGCGACAAACCCTGGATGGCAAAACCACCATGAATGGCGTTGGTGAGTGGTTTTCGAGGCTTATTCCAGCTAAATAACTCACCCACTCCATAAACTGACATCAGAAATGGGCTCCTCAATGAATTGCGAGTCGGATGTTGCGATCGATGTAAAATTCTAACCGAGCTCGATTTTTCGGCCACTACGCATGGCGGTCGTCAACAACGGTTCGGTGATCGGCCGGTGAGGCTCCTATGAGACCTTGAGAGGCAAAATTTCCTCCTCCTCGTAACGATCATGATTCTGTAATCCAATTTTAATTTGGTGAGCTCTAGTTCTTGATTTCATGTTTTCTCATTGTATTCAGTTAGAGTTATTAAGTTAATTTAGTTAAACTTTATTTTAGTTGATTCAGTTAATATAGATTGACTCGTATAATACAAATGCGGAATTTAAATGAGTATAATTTAATATTACAGAAATGAAGTACTTATTATGTTAGATCCTAGTATTGAAAAGTTGAGAAACTGATTAAGTAGATGAAATTATATAATTATTGATTGTGAACGCTTACCTGACATGTTTATCTGGTTTTGTTTAATTTAATATGAAGATTATGGATTAAATTACAACTCTATAGTTGAGCTATGGTGAAACTAAATTGAATTTGGTATTATGAAAGAATTATAACGTTAATGAATTGGCGGACGGGAATTATATGATTGATTCGCCCGAAGGATGTGCAGTGTGAATTGGATAAATAGAAATATTGAATAATTGATAATGTTGCTATTGTTTGAAGCAGGTAGATAATTCTATTTTTAGGTGATAATGTTGCTATTGTTTGAAGCAGGTAGATAATTCTATTTTTACGGGAGATGTTGCCGGATTTTTGGTAAAACATTTATCAAGGACTAAACTAACTACACTAATAATAAAAGCTAATTACCAATACCATCAATGTTGCTAATTATTTGAGAATCTAGTTAGTAAGTAAAGTGATAGAATTAGAGAGTTATAAAACAAATGAATTAATAAGCTAGCAGAAAAGATTCGTTACACAGTTCTTAAGAAATAAAATAGTAAACTAATAGAAATTCGTTTCTGATTCTTTCCTTACATATGATTGCGAGTCCCGAGAAACCGAACGTTGGATAGCAGAACACTTGAAATATGGAGCATAGCTTCCAGCTAGAGCATAAAGCTGTGAGTAGTGTAGGATAACTTATTGCCTATTGCATATGCATACATACATACACAGATAAATATTATGCATTCGTACATGATAGATAAATGCCATCTAGGTATAGATGCATTATTTAAAGAATTGCTATTTGTGCTGCATTACTTGTTGCTATTGGGTATTGCTTGATTAGTTGTGGTGTCCTATATATATGCTTTGGTTGTGTAGAATTGGGATGAAGTGGGTCACTGTTGGGTTTGTGAGGGCAGTCCATGATACTGACAGCCATGTATAGGGAGATCGGTGCCCCCGTGTGCATTGATGAATTATGATATGAAAAACCATAGGGTAGCCTCTTGTTGGTATAGAAAAGAAAAGAGTATTAAAAAAAATGAGAGGGCTGGTTAAGTGAGGTTGAGACCGGTCAGCCATGTATGGGGGATCGGCTCTGTTGGCTCAAGGGTCAAATTCTAATCTCGGAATTTTGATGATTAAAACAAAACAAATAAATTTAAATTATATTATTCGTGCTAATGATATTTTATGCAGAATACTTATGGAAAGTAATAAACGATCAAGACAAATCCTACAAAATCCATAGTATGTGAAGACATCCAAAGATCCTAGTGGTTAGATATTTAGGATTCATTGTAGGATAGAGAGAAAATTCATCTATAAGCACAAAAACTAATCTTTCTCTCATCAAAAAGTTTTTTTCGAAAATTAGATTCTTCAAAATAAATCTTTTCGTCAAAAAGTTATTTTCGAAATTCCGTAAAAGAAATCGAAATGATTCAATTACCTAAAATTAAAGAGATTATGTCTCTAACGATTTTGGTAATAAATTTTATGCACTTCTTTTTCGGAAATCCTTTTTGAAGATCTAAGAATTTTAATTTATTCTCTTACCTAAAACGAAGGAAGATCTTTTTTTTTTTTTTTCGTTTTAGTAAGTAGAATCTTTTCGAAAAATATTTCTCAAATAAATTGCTTTCGGAAATCTTTATGTTTAAGCAAAGAAAGATTGTCTCCTATTTTTTTACCAAAAGGATAAAATAAATTTTTGGTAACTAAGATTTCTGTATCTTCAAAATAAGGAAAGCAAATATTCTGATCTCAAAAAAAGAAATATCCACTTTCTAAAAACGAGAGTCACAGACCTCTCTATAAAAAGAAGTTTTCATTTTTTGAAATGGTGGAAGAAAGAGTTTTCGTTTTTAAGAGTATTCTCCTAATGATCATATCTTTTATCTCTCAAAACTTACTTTCTACCCTCTCTATTTCTTTTCATCTTTATACTTTACGGTTTTATCTTTAAAAGAGAAAAGAATTTTTATAACAACTGCTTTTGAAAAACAGTTCTATTTTTTAAACGATTTTCTAATCAGAAAAACTGTTTTTCCTGTTCTTATATTTGCATTTTTGTCTGTCTATTTAGATTATGTAATCTGTAGTAGACATGTTTTTATTTGATAAACAATTGTGTCATAGCTTAGGTGAGAAGCTATTGTGAAAGAGGTTATCAAGCAACCTTCTCCGTGAGAGAGATTCTAATGTCTTGAATTGAGTTTCTGTACTCTGTCAAAAATAGAAAGGGTTGAGGTTAACTAGAACCTTTTGAAAATCTAATGGGATAAAGGGTAGATCTAGGTGTTGATCTATTGCCTTGTACTGTTGGTTACCCTTGAAAAGAGATAACATAGTTGAGGATCTCAAGATGAGTCTTGGGGAGTGGATGTAGGTGAGTTAGTGCCGAACCACTATAAATCACTGTGTTGATCTTTTTAATTTCTGAAGTTTTGCTTGATACTACTTTACTTACACTTCTGTTTATATTTTAGAAATGCTAAAATTGTTAATGGATTTGATGTTCTAAAACTGAAATAAGTTTTATCTTCTCTGAATATTAGAACTCTGGAATTCTGATAAGTAAATATACCAAGTTCTAAACCGTTCTTCTATTTACAGTATGTTTCACTACTTGGGTTTCTAATCAGTTTTCTAAACTTGATTAAAGCTTTGTGAAGTAGTTCTAATTTCAATAACTGTCTCTCACACAGTCTTATATGATTTTCTAAACTTTATGAGGAAGTTCTAATTACAATAGCTTTCCGTCATAAAGAAGTTCTAATACTAAATAAGACATTGTAAAGCAATTCTAATTAATACTTGCACTTTGCATAGTCTTTCTATTTTTCTTGAATAGAACATTGTGAGGAAGTTCTAATCTATAATTTATTCTCATAAGTTTTCTATTTTTCCGCTGCACTTAGAATTCTATATTTTGTTTTTAATCTAAAAATTTATATTTTTACAAAACCCAATTCGCCCCCCTCTTGGGTTGTGCCATACATATACGGGATCCACAGGCTCCCTAGTGCACACATGATGAGAGAGCGGGCCACGTGTGAGGACGACTCGTCGGGGGGTTTAGGTGACGCCACTAACTAATCTCCATTTGATGTGGTTATGTGAAGGTGTTAATAGTTGTGATTGTTGTTGCTATGTAATTTGCATGATTGACTGTATGATTATATAACTAGTCTGATAACTAGATTGAATTAAATACGAATTGTGTGATTGTGTGAGGTGAGAAGATTATCTAATACTACTCACTGAGTTTAGGCATTGACCCTTGCCTTAATATTTTTTCTAGGTTACAAGTATTTGAACATCTCATTGTCCTCTGTCATTAGATCTCTAGAAGATACCTCGACAAGTAATGTGAAATTTTAAGTTTTAGATTGTTCTGCAATTAGGATAGTCATGTATAATAAATCTAAAAAATATTGATGTATTATTTATTAAAGTTTCTATTACATAATAAATATTAATATGGGCCCAGAGAACCTTATAAATCGAGTTATTATTGAATATGATGATATTGAGCCTGAGGCCGATTCTATTGACAGAAAAATTGGATTTGTATATATTTGGCATACTACAGGCTTTGATGACTTTAAGCTTACCAAAATCTTAGTGCCGATCCGACCCAAGCTAACAGGTCATGACAAAAAATATCGACAAAAATTTTACTGGTATTTGGTGATAAACTACCAACTAATACCGACAAAATGTAAATTATTAAAAATTAATATTATTTGAAAAATATCACTATAAAAATTTTGTAGGTATTTTATCGCTAATTTGCTACAAAAAGTGTTTCTTGCTAATATGTTGGTAATAAACGTGCCAGATAATGGTGCCTCGATTTACCGTCAAAATTCCGACAACAACAGCGAAAAACTTTAATTCATGAATTACCGGCAAAATATTTTGACGGTATTTTTTGTTACTGACAAAATAGCTATAGACTTTTTTATCAGTAAATTGTTTTAAAATATTTCAAAAATAACAATAATATTTGGGTTAATGTAATTATGTGGCGCCCAATTCTCAATTTCCCTCCTTTCCTCTCTTTTCTCTTGTTCTCGTTTTCCCTAATCCGAAACCTAGCTACAACCACGATTTGAAGGGATTTCTAGTATTGTCACCGTCGACCGAGCCTCAAATGCCGCAGTAAGACATTGATGGAACATTGCATGCCACTGCTGTTGTAGAAATTGTTTTCCATTGTTTAGTATTTAACCTTGGTTAATGGCTGTGAACGAGGCCAATGTTTTAGTAACTCTCTGTCTTTCTATGAGAAGTATCCGTCTTTCTGCTAAATATAATAGACGATTCCATTTACCATTAATTCAGTCATAATTGATCTTTTTTTCTTCTTTTCTTTTCTTCCTTTCCTTATCAATAAAATAAGCGAGAAATAACCTTGATTTCTTGTACGATTTGATTAATTAACCTACTTTCCTCGGGTCAAATGATAATCTTTTCTAGTTTTCCATTTTAGATATTCTAGATGAGTTATGCATTGCACAAGGCAGGCAAACCAATTCTTTACTCCATATGTGAATGGTAAGTAATTACTTAATTTCCATCTTCTATTTATAGGATATTGAAATATTCAGTATATCAAATTAAAAATTTTAAGCAAACCAACATAAATTGTGGCAAGGGAGAAGAGTATCCTGCAAAATGGGCTGGCCAATATGGTGATGCCTGGAGTATTAAAATATCATCGATTAATTTAGAAAAGATAACCACCAAAATGGGTTACTACAATAAGATAAATACTTGGCAAGCTTAAAGCCCAAAATCCCAAGCCCAAAGTTGGAGGTCCAAGCCCACATTCTAGAATACTCCACAATTCTCCACACATGAGATGTAATGAAAATATCTTACCTAACTCTAGAATGTTCCTTGTAATCTAGACCGTCCATTTTTGTAAACAAATCTTAGCCGTACATTGAGGAGGTGGAAATGCCTATAAATACCACCCCTCACCTCATTTGTAAGAACCAAGCAAACCAAGCAAACACCAAACAAAAACCAAGTAATCATTTCCTTAAGCTTTGTGAATGTTTGCTTCTTATTAATACAATTATATTTGGTGTTTTGTGTTAGTATTATGTTGGTTGCCTTTCCCGTTATTATTTTTGGGGTTATAAATTATTAATCAATCTTGGAGTTTATCACTGCGCTAATATCCAATAAGTGGTATCAGAGCATTAATCCCAACAAGTGGTATCAGAGCTTTAATCTCAACAAGTGGTATCAGAGCATTAATCCCAACAAGTGGTACAGAGCTTGGTTGTGGTGGTAGTAGTTATAGCCGTGGTATTTTGTGGCGTTCATTTACAAGTGTAGAGTATCATTACTCTGCTAGAATTAACAGTCGGGGACTGTTGTTGAAGCAAGATTCACAAGCAAGGATTGTGATCTTGATCGGTCAAGGACCGTTGTGCATTGGTTAGTGTGAGGAACACCAGTACCTTATGGCGGATTTTTCTAGAGTTGCTAATAACATCGAGAAGCTAAATAGCAACAATTACGGGAACTGGAGTACCCGTATGAGATATTATCTCATAGGTCAAGACTTATGGGATATCGTCGGAGGAGATAATATTGCACCACCAGTTGGGGATGCGAAAGCTCTGAAAGAATGGGAGACAAAATGCGGGAAGGCGACGTATGTGCTGATAGTTGCAGTAGAAGATGAGCAGATGCAACGGATCAAGTCGACTAAAACACCAAAGGAAGCATGGGACATTCTCAAGTCTGCTTTCGCCAACAAAAACGAAGCAAAATTGCAACGGCTTGAAAACGAGTTATTCTCAATCTAGCAACAGAACCTCACTGTAAGTCAATACTTTTCTAAAGTAAAATCTTTATATGAGGAGATTTCAAAATTAGATCCAGACAATGAGATCAACGAGACAAGGATGAGGAGGATCATCATCCATGGTCTAAGACCTGAATTTAAGGGTCTTGTGACTGCTACTCGTGGTTGGGTTACACAACCAACCTTAGACGAGTTAGAGAATATCTTGTCCAATGAAGAGACTTTAGACGAAAAAATGTCTAAAGTAGCTTTGAAGGATGATGAGAAAGCTCTCTTTGCTAAAAAGAGGGGATTTCGAAACGTTGCGAGAGTCGATGGTGGAAAAGAAAGGAGCAATCAATAAGGATGGAGAAAGAAAAAGTGGAGACCATCACAGCAAGGGAGAGCAAGGCCAGGACAAAGGAAAGATGACTGGCGAGAAAGTGATCGTTACTATAAGTGCAACAAAAGAGGACATTTCGTTCGAGAATGTCGAAGCAGACGAGTAGAAGGAAACACAGCATCAACCCAGAACGAGCAACAAAGTGAAGAGGAATGGGATATTCACAATTTCTTTGTTCAGGAGGAAGAAAATTCGCCACAGAAGCCAGTAGAGATGATGATGAAAGGACCCGAGCAGGAGTCGTCATTAATATCTGTAAGTGATAGAATCAACTATGATGATGATTGGATAGTTGATTCTGGAAGTTCTAATCACATGACAGGAAACAAGGAGAAAGTATCAGATATATCCAATTATGATGGAGGTCGTGTTGTAGTCACAACAAATAACACGAGATTGCCAATAGCTCACATTGGAAAGACAACCATTGTTTCTCCCTCCAGTAAGGAGAAAATGGAGTTACAGATGGTTTACCATGTGCCAAGGATGAAGAAAAACTTGCTCTCTGTATCACAAATAGCAAGTGCAGGTAATTATGCGGTGTTCGGTCCTGATAATGTGAAGGTTTATCGTAACCTTAAATTAATCGGAGATCCAGTCATGGAAGGACGGCGAGTAGAATCAATCTACGTCATGTCAGCACAAGAAGCCTATATTGATAGAACAAGGAAGAGTGAAACAGCTGACTTGTGGCATGCTCGTCTGGGACATGTTAGTTATCACAAGCTTAAGGTGATGATGAAGAAGTCCATGCTTAAAGGTCTTCCTCAGTTGGAATGCCGAGAAGACACTATATGTGCTAGATGCCAATATGGAAAAGCTCACCAACTCCCCTTTGAAGAGTCAAAACATAGAGCCAAGGTGCCATTGGAGTTAATACATTCAGATGTTCTTAGACGGATCAAGCAACCTACAAACAGTAATATGAGGTACATGATTACTTTCATCGATGACTACTCGAGACATGTTTGGGTAGATTTCATGGTAGAGAAGTCAGAAGCTTTTGAAAAATTCAAAGCTTTCAAGAAGAAAGTTGAAAAAGAAGTCGGGAATAAAATTAGATGCCTTCGCACCGACAATGGTGGAGAGTACACGTCTGACGAATTCACTAAATATTGCCAAGAGCAAGGCATTCGAAGGCAATTCACATGTCCAAGAACACCACAGCAGAATCGAGTTGCTGAGAGAAAGAATCGACACCTAGTGGAGATCTGCAGGAGTTTGCTCCATGCGAAGAATGTGCCAGCTAGATTTTGGGCAGAGTGCATGAAGATAGTTGTGTACGTTACCAATAGACTACCTCAAGCAAGACTAGAGTTTACATTCCCATTCCAGAAATTGTGGAACATTAAACCAACTGTAAGTCATTTTCGCGTTTTTGGATGCGTGTGTTATGTCTTCGTTCCGGATGAACTTCGAAGCAAGTTTGACAAAAAGGCACTTCGCTGCATATTTGTTGGTTATGATGAGCAAAGAAAAGGCTGGAGATGTTGTGATCCTATAACTAACAAGTGCCATATTTCACGAAATGTGGTCTTTGATGAGACATCATCTTGGTGGTCATCTCAAGCAACCCTACTACCAGACTCAAAAGAAATTCAAGAAAAAGTTGAAAAGAAGATAGGAGAGGGAGAGTTCATCCCAGAGAAAGGTCAAGGAGAGCCATCCAGAGTTTAAGAGAAATCGAAGAGCCTATAGAAGATAGGTGCATACAAACAACAACAGCCAAGTCAAGAAGAACAAGATCCAGATTATCCTCCACTTCGGCGATCGAGTCGAGAAAGAATGCCTAATCCAAAATATGCAAATGCTGCTATAGCAGAGATACAGGAGCCAACAACTTATGAAGAAGCATCAAAGAAGATGGAGTGGACTACTGCGATGGAAGAAGAAATTGCTGCTTTGGAGGAAAATCAAACATGGGAATTAGTGCCAAAACCAAAAGATGTGAAACCCATCTCTTGCAAATGGGTCTACAAAATCAAAACTCGCCCGGATGGATCAATTGAGCGATACGAAGCAAGACTGGTTGCTCGTGGATTTTCTCAACAGTATGGCTTGGACTATGATGAGACATTTAGTCCAGTTGCCAAGATCACGACTGTGCGAGTATTACTAGCTTTAGCAGCTAGTAAGTCATGGCCTTTGTGGCAGATGGATGTGAAGAATGCATTCTTACATGGTGAAATTGATCGTGAAATCTACATGGAGCAACCACCAGGGTTCAGAAGTGGTGAAAATCCTAACTATGTGTGCAAGCTAAGGAAAGCTCTATATGGTCTAAAACAAGCACCGAGGGCCTGGTATGGCAAGATTGCAGAATTCCTTGTCAAGAATGGATATGTTATGGCACTAGCAGACTCCAGTTTATTTGTAAAAGATCGGGAAGGAAGACTAGCTATAGTGATAGTATACATTGATGATTTAATAGTCACTGGCGACAACATCGAAGAGATTCAACTCATCCGAGAGAATTTGGCTACTTGTTTCAAAATGAAAGAGCTAGGAAAGCTCAAGCATTTTCTTGGATTGGAGATAGAAGAAGCCAAGGAAGGTTTGTTCCTCGGACAACAGAAGTATGCAAGAGATCTACTGAAGAGGTTTGGAATGATGAAATGCAAGCCGATATCTACTCCAATGGATGCTAATGTCAAGCTGTGTGCTCATGAAGGGAATGATCTCGAAGATGCTACTATGTATAGACAACTAGTGGGAAGCCTAATCTATCTCATTATGACACGGCCGGACATTTCCTTTGCAGTTGGAGTAGTCAGCCGATTTATGCAGAAGCCTAAGAAACCTCACTTGGAAGCAGTTCGAAGAATATTGAGATATGTCAAAAGTACAATCGATTATGGGATCTTTTATAAGAGATGTGAAATTATCAAGTTGGAAGGATATTGCGATGCTGATTATGCAGAAGATCTTGACACTCGGCGCTCGACAACAGGCTATGCATTTAGTCTTGGTTCAGGAGTAATCTCTTGGTGCAGCAAGAGACAACCTACAGTATCACTTTCCACAACAGAAGCTGAGTATCGGGCAGCAGCAACAGCAGCTAAAGAAAGTGTTTGGTTGTCACAGCTTATGAACGATCTACATCAACCCATCGACTATCCAATTCTGTTAAACTGTGATAATCGTTCGGCTATACAAATGGCTGAAAATCCGGTGTTTCATGCGAGAACAAAACACATGGAGGTTCACTATCACTTTATCAAAGAGAAGGTTCTACAAAGGAGAGATTAAAATGAAATATATCAAGATGGAGGATCAACCAGCCGATATCTTTACAAAGAGTTTAAACGCAAATAAATATGAAGATTTTCTCCAACAGTTGGGAATGATGAAGAAAGAGAAATTAATCGTTGAGGGAGAGTATTAAAATATCACCGATTAATTTAGAAAAGATAACCACCAAAATGGGTTACTACAATAAAATAAATATTTGGCAAGCTTAAAGCCCAAAATCCCAAGCCCAAAGTTGGAGGTCCAAGCCCACATTCTAGAATACTCCACAATTCTCCACACATGAGATGTAATGAAAATATCTTACCTAACTCTAGAATGTTCCTTGTAATCTAGACTGTCCATTTTTGTAAACAAATCTTAGCCGTACATTGAGGAGGTGGAAATGCTTATAAATACCACCTCTCACCTCATTTGTAAGAACCAAGCAAACCAAGCAAACACCAAGCAAAAACCAAGTAATCATTTCCTTAAGCTTTGTGAATGTTTGCTTCTTATTAATACAATTATATTTGGTGTTTTGTGTTAGTATTATGTTGGTTGCCTTTCCCGTTATTATTTTTTGTGTTATAAATTATTAATCAATCTTGGAGTTTATCACTGCGCTGATATCCAACAAGTGGTATCAGAGCATTAATCCCAACAAGTGATATCAGAGCTTTAATCTCAACATGGAGAACTACAGGGGACATCAAAGACAGCTGGGAAAGGTACTACGTTACTCTTTCTAGGCATTTAATATTTGTCAAGTAAGTCGAGGTTTTGTAGTTTTTTGTTTGTTGTTTTAGTGTCACATCAATTGCAGATGAAAACAACATTTGGAGAAGATGTGCAGGACATGGCAGGTGGAATTGTAACAAAACACTTTTTTTAATCACTAGTAATTAATTGATAGTTTAATGATCCAGTTTAAAATTATTCTTATGATAATATGTAATAGATCTTGACATGTTAAAAGTGGGCAATGGAGGGATGAGCTTGTCCTTATATATTTGCTGTTGCTTTTCCTTATAGTCTTTTTCATTGATTCACTCTGTCTCCACTTTTCCTTGTCCTTTTGTTTTATTCTTGTTTTAATAGTCTATAGGAGCCAATGGTTTCAAGGATAGATTGTTTTAGAAGAAATGAAATATTGAAAATAGTTTTGACGTGATTCACAACAATTCTATTTAGAAGAAATTATATATTGAAAATAGTTTTGATACAATGGAAACTGATGCTTCTGCAATTTATTTGTTTTGTTATATATAATTTTCTACATGTGTATGCCTTTGTATATCAATTTTTGGGGCAATTTGTTCTGCTTTTCTTAGCATTTTTCAAGTGACAATTATTTCTTAAAAGAGATTATTGGACTTCTCTTTAGGTTAATTGACATATTGTTGATCTAAACTGCTTTTGCAGACCCAATATATGCTTGACCAGCTTTCTGATCTTCAAAACAAGGTATATGCAAGTGGAATTAATCATATCATAATTCACTTTTATTATGTTTCTTCCGACAGGAACAATTGTTGCTGGAAGCTAACAGAGCTTTGATAATAAAGGTAATACTTAACCTGCATTGTTCAAATTAAATTACATTATTATAAAAAGTTAGGCTTATTGTTGATAAAGAAATCGAAGGAAGGCGATTTGGATGCCATTGATTAATATGAAGAGTTTTACAAATTATGAACAGATTGAGAATGAATATGGGAATATAATGTCTGCATATGGAGCTGGTGGAAAAGCATACATTAATTGCTGTGCAAATATGGCTAATTCGCTTGACATTGGAGTTTCATGGATAATGTGCCAGCAAGATGATGCTCACCAATCAATGGTATATAAATATATACAAATTTATCTAAACTAATTATTTATGATTTTGTTTTATTAATTGAACAATTCAAATGTTTTAATTAACCAAACTGGACTGGTTGGTTTAAGGGTTGGGGTGGTAAAGATCCACACAGGATTGCTGAGGATCTTGCTTTTGCTGTTGCTAGCTTTTTCCAAACTGGAGGCACATTACAAAATTACTACATGGTTAGTATTTAATTAAATTATCATAGAATTAACTTATAATTTATATAATTTTATTTTTTAATTACTTCTTGGTTTTTTAGTCCCCTTAATGAATATGGTAGGAATATTTTTCTTATTAATTTCAGCTTTTATTTATTTATTTTGTTTCTGTCATTAATATATTTATGTTGAAATTCTTAATAGGAAATTTGGATCAACCAAAATATGGCAATTTGAAGCAGCTCCATGATATTTTGCACTCTAAGGAATATGCTCTTACACATGGGAACATTTCCACAATAAATTATGACAATTCAGTAAGTGTAAGTATTATTGAGTGTAATTGGAGATTATACAATTAATCACCTTATTTTATATAATTAATTATAAATGTTTTATTTTCGAATTTGCAGGCAACTATTTATGCAATTGAGAAAGAATCACGTTGGTTTTTGAGCAATGCAAGTAGCACACCAGATGCTACCATTGTGTTTTTAATACTTAGAATACGAGATTCAACTAACATATTTGTTGAATTAATTTGCAAGATATTATAAATATAATATATTGAAGGTGTATTATGGTATATGGAGTTGAATTGAAATTATTGATTATTAGATTTTTTTTGATGTTATATTAAAGCAGGTTGCTTATGTAAATTTAGAAAAAAAATTTTTTTTTTTATTTTTTTGAAATTAGCAACAAAATAGCGATAAATTAGCAACAAAATAAATTCATTTTATTAAAATAACAAATAAATTTAATGACAAAATACCGATAAAAGTCTAACAAAATACTTTCAAAATTTGTCTACTTTATTTAATAAATTACCGATAAAAAATTACAAATTTGGCGACATAAATTATCCACAAAATACGGTTTTGTAGCTAAAAAAATAGCGACAAGATGCTAACGTTTTTGTCATTATTTTGATGGTAAAAAGTAATTAGTGTCAAAATATTATGAATTAGCGATAAAACTTTTTGTCACTAATTTATTTTATTTTTTTTGTAGTGTTTATTATAATAAACCAATTAGCTAATAAAAACTGTTGTTCCGACAAAAGAAAGTATATAATACAATTTGATGAGCAGTAAGAAAATACCACATCAATTAACATATTCATGTCAGCTATCAAAAATCAATTTTATCTTCTTTAACTTAGTTATAAACATGTATATTAATTATGTTAAGGTCAGAAAACTGCACCGTCAAAATTGAAAAGTACAAGTCATGTAGGAATTGCACAACTATTAAAACTCATGTATTGTTATCAAATAATAATAATAATAATAACAGTTTAGTCTAATTCATAAATTTAGACAAGATATGTCCTTGTAAAGTGGTTTTCTATTTAACCTATAAAAATCAATAGTTAATCCTTGTTTTTTAGCCTATAAAGTAGATCTAAAATATAGTTGTATCTTTTTCCTGAACTAACAAATCAATGACCGTGAAATAATAGATGAAATCGTTTATATCTAAATAATTTATGTTATTTTATGAAACCAAAAAAAAAAAAATCTTGACCGCTTTCCTTAATATAAAATAGCCATATACATACATATAAAATTAAAATTATTTATTTTGTCCAATAACAAATCTATATATTATATCAATTAATCATAGTAATTATATTTTCAAAAATATATAAAATTACCTCATGAAGTTCAACGATGAATCTTAACTTTGATTATCGCAAAAATCAAAAGAGCAATGTAACGAAAATCAAAATAGTAGTAAAACAATCTCGTGCTGATAACGTGTTATAAAAAAAAAAAAAAAAAAAAAAAACAGGGGAGTGTAAAGAGAAGAAAGGAATAGGGAGCAAAAGATGAGAGTGCGAGAGTGTAATTATTATTGATGAGAAGCCACATATATATAGTTACATAAGTGGAACCCTAATAGAGTCTTATACAAATCAGAAAGAGAGAGTTTGCAATAATAAAAAATACAAACTTCTAACATGTGTAGCACATCCACTTATTTTATAACATAAATATAATAAAAATTAAAGAAATATAATAAATAAATATAAATAATTATAGAAGATAGAAGAATTAATCCATCATTTAATTATTAATTATTCATTTAATTATTAAAAACAAATACAAGATAATTTTAGGAATCAATTTCTTGATCTTTATCTTCAATTTTAGGAACTTACAAATTTCTTCTTTTAAACCCCGAACAATGAACCCACAAAATCCTTCAAATTGTACACCATCATTGACTATATATGTTGTTAATGAATTTTAATGCAAGATGAAATGAGAATATTTATTGATGCTTCCTTTAATAAATTAATGAGGATTTTAAGAAATTAATAAAGTTGTATGAAAGATGATTTTTTTGATTTAAATAGAATATAGATTCTTATATTCAATAAACTTAGTCTATCCTCACACATTGTGCGGTTTAATGTTTATAAATGTTTTATTATGAAAGAGTTGTATTATTTTTATATTTAAAAATTATTTTATTGATTATTTATTTATTTCATCTATAGACTACAAAATTGCATAATTTTATTAATTAATAGAGTTATTTTTTGATAAATTAAAAGATTCATAAAAGATGATAAAAATAATAAAGAAAACTCTAAAAATATATAAATAACTTATACGAATTAAGTTTGATTACACAATAAAAGAAATAATATGTATCATTTAATCTTTTTCTTAAAAAAATATATATATATTTTTTTTAGTTTTCGACTATTATAATAAAAACTATTAATCTCACTTTTTCTATAAATTTAAAAAATGATAAAGCACTCTATTTTAATAAATTTAAAATAATAAATTCACCTCCTTAACTAAATTAAAAATAACAAACGTAAATATGCTTACCACCAATATATTGTTAGCTAAGATTTCCATTAAAGGGTTAAAGTTGGTGATTTCAGGCCATTAACTGTGCGGAGGGGCTGCTGTCCCTATGATTTCAGGCCATTAACGGGTATCTTTGGTGGAGAAGAAGTGATGAGAAGAGGTGAGTTGGCGATTTGGTGTTGTGATAAGAGTTTACCATCCAACAACTTAATTGTTTTACTTAGTTTGATATGGTTTAAATAAAAGCCTAGTCAATAAGATTTTCAAATGGGACTACAAAATATTTTATTGAGTAAAATATAAGCATATAGCTTTCTTATTTAATTTTAAATTTAATAGCTTTGGAAAATAAAAATTTGGGTCATGTTAAATTGTTCTTTAATTTTAATTAAACCGTAGTAATTAATTTCATATTTAATATTTATCCTCGAATAGTTTAAAAAGTTCTCGGCTTTAAAGTTCCGATAATATGATTATGGGCTTAAACCCAATTTGCAAACTTGGGCTTAAAATAAAATTATTCGGCACTTGAAGTCTATCAAATTAAAAATCTGGATTTTGATTTAATAAAAATATAAAATTTTTGAAAATAAAAATACAGATCGTTTCACTTAAAGATTTGATACTTAAGGCAGGGCACTTGTTACCAATCGAAGCAAAATATCTAGCTCAAAATTACAATAGCTAGATATGTAAATCGAGTTAGACAATTGTAAATCGACCTCGATTCGAGCTAACTAGTGAAGTCCTACTCTTCGTCTCATGCTGACTCTGGATGGTTAAATACAAGGCAAACACTGACAACTAAGCACATGATAGAAACACAATCTCCTAATCACAAGCTGACAAAGAGCCCTTTGAATCTCTATACAAAGGACTGCGATGTCCTCCACTCAAGTATAGCAGTTGATCCTTGATTAATAACAATCCTCTTACAGCTCTCTTTCTGATTTTAGCATCACAGTGTCTGCAGGTACCTTCTCTTTGATGACTAGAACATCTGTTCTTGCATTGCCTGACCATGCTTTGACCATAAATTTGTACCCAACTTAGTTTCAAGAATTGAAACTAAATCATAAATATTTTTATCATGATGCAAATACGCCAAATTGATAATTCGACTTACTTGCTTCCCCCTCATTCTAGATTGCGTCTCCTCCAAACAAACTTGATAAATTATTCAAATTTTATTTTTATTGTAATGGCAAGCACTTGTGAGCTCGGTTCAAATTGAGTAGGATGATATTGAATAAATAAAAAACTTTTTAAAATAAAATCGGACGAAACTGAATTAAATAATGTATTAAAACCAAATTAAATAAATTTAATTTAGTTATTTATGATTTTGGGTTATTTTTTAAGAGGAAAAATAATTATTTCGTCATTGAGATTTATTATAATTATTTAAGTAGTTCATGACTTTTATGCAAATATTTATAATATTCTTAAGATTTACTTATCATCCTACTTGGTCATGTTTGTTTGCGATTAATTTTTCATAAAAGGATCAAGTTATCCTAAATTCTCTAATAAACAGATTTTTTCGATCTCACTTTTCTCTATTCTCAATACTCACGAACGTGGGAAAAACAAATCAAAACACATGCATAAAAAATCAAAATTAAAGAAAGAGATAAATGTATCTTAATTGAATACCAATTCCCAACTAATTTAGTTACATCCATAACCCAACAGAAAATAAATCTACTGATTGAAAAACAAAATACTTTGTAGCTAAATAAAAAATTAAACCCAGAAAATACAGTTTTGATTAATTCTTCATTCAGGCACTCAACCGCATCTGGGATAAATTTTCCAGTTTGTTATTCGAGTTTGGCTGAAATTTTCTGGTAAAATGCTTCGAAATCAACAGGGCCTTTCTTAAATTACTCATTCAAGGAAAGAAAAAGAAGAAAAATGAAAGATGAGTCATTATACAAATAATCTAATGTCACCCGTACACCATGACGGAATCCTGAGATAGATAAGAAAAGATAACTCATAAGTAAATTCATCTACACCAAAAAAAAATTTGATACATATGCAAAAAAAACAAAAAAAAAAAAAAAATTGATGTTAGCATTAGGCAAAAGTAGAAACAGACACTAATACCTTCTTTAATGCCTTCTAGAATAGAGCACAATTTTTTTTAAAAATAGAAAATAAGGAAGAAGATAGAGCGGCTAGTTTAGGATATGATCGAAAAAGAACATTAGAGATGCAGCTCCATGAGAAATTGAATTTGCAAGAGACCAAGTTACTATAGGACTTGAGCACACAATTTAAGGATCGGATTTGGGTATTAGGGTTTTAGCTCCGGCGGTGATTTGGAAATGGAGATGATGATTTACGGTGAAATGGTTATTATTTGTGGTGGCTAAAAGTAGTGTTAGTTTGAGAGACGGGTATAAAATTTGAATTATAGATATTTTAGAGAGGATAGGAATAGACAGCAATGAGAAAAAATTTTATAAAGGCTAATCTTATCTTTTTTACTTTAAAATTAATAACAAAAACTGTGTTTTTTAACTGAAAGACTAAATAATATATCAGGGTAAATTTAAAGAAATTATAAATATTTATAAAAAAATTAAAACTATTTTGATAATCATGACAAATATCGAAAACGAAATAAATAAGATTCATGAAAAGCAAATTAAATAACGACAAAATACGGTGAGCCTTGTTAGCCCATAACACGGCATCTCAACATTTTAGCTCTTTTGACCAGACCAGAGTCGAAAGACTAAGAGACTAAAAGAGAAAAGACAAGGGAGCAAATATTCTTCCGCCGAGGCAGCGCTTAAGGCTCCTGAAAGCGAGATGTGATGATTTTGCTCGCCTGGGTGTACATAAAAGCGAATACTGCATATATTCAAATGATGATGAGCAGCAAATTTTAGTTGCTTCAAATGGATTACGAAAGGATCGAAAAGCCTCTGGTACTTGTAAATTTCTATTTATATTCTTTAGCCTTTTGCTTGCTTGCATGCGCTTCTCGCTTTACTTTCTCTTCTCCCAACTTCCTTCCCAATCGAAAATGGCAAGCTGCTCAAGAAAAATTCAATGCATTTTTGTTTTTTGCTTGTGATCTGTCAAAAATGTAACTGGGTTTCTGGGTTTTGACAGGGTGGAGGATTTTCCCCTGGAAAACTGAGAAATATGCTTCTTGGAGTGGAAAAGAAAAGAAGGGAAGAAGAAGAAGAAGAGGTGGATTCTGCTTACAACTTGAGATCTCAATCATCTCATCTGGATGAAGCTGGTAAATAACGACTTCTTGTATTTATTACTTTTGGTTTTTGTATTATGTGTCCATGTTTTGTCCTTTTTTCCAAAATAATGTTTCATAATTGCGAAATGCTAGTATTCGTTGCCATTATCTTTTTGTTTGGTTCCTAAGAAATTTCTAGCTCTTCATTTTTCTGAGTGTAGGATTGCAAATGTTTCTGCTTGTAGAACCAAATTTTATTGTTGCTCTATGTTATTGAAGCTAATATAAAAAAGTGGAATAATTAAAGATTGATTATTGTTTGTATTAACTGATTAGCAAGTAAAATCTCTTGTAGGTGGTAACAGTTCTGATAATTGCAAAGATGTAGATGTTGTCACTGTACTGCCTGAATGCTCCACTTCAACCACAGCTGACTCCGTGAGTTCTCAGATGGTTGCTGACCGTAGATCAAAGGATCACTCTCTTGTCAATCCAAGGATTAGGTCTCAGGAAGACTCATATTTAGATTATGATAGCAGACATGATTCTGTGAGTGTGTCTTCCACATCTTTTGAATTTCAGAAGGCAGAGCGTGGTACACAAAAAGTGCACCTGGCTCCATTTTCGAAGCCAGCACCATCCAAATGGGATGATGCCCAGAAATGGATCGCTAGCCCCACTTCAAGCTGGCCAAAGGTTGGGCAGTCTCAGGTGCAAGGCGGACAAGGCGTTGGTTCACGAAAGATGGGTAATGTTGCTTATATAAGCAGACAATCTTCCACTAAGGTTGTTGTTGAAGTTCCAGAACAAAAGTCAGTTGCATTTGAAGAACCAGATACAAAAAGGGTTGATAACAGTCAAGCTAAGAAGGAAATCGGGATGCAGAAATTTGTTAGTTGGGAGGCTGATCCACACCCGATTGTGGATGCATATGGCAAGCCTGTCCTCATGATTGAGAATTCTGTCGAGGAATCAGCAAGTAAGAAAAACTGTTCCTTGAATTTGTTCATATGCTTAATTTCCTTTTGCAGTCAAATTAGTTGGGAGAGAGAGAGAGAGAGAGGAATCCACTTGTTATGTTTGGAACATAATGTGCAGAGTTTCTTCACTGTCCATAACACCACCACATTGTAATAAATATCATACTCTTTCTCTTGAGAAAATAGAATTTATTTAATGCATTTAAATAAAATAATAACATCTTGAAGAATGATGAATTAGGAGACTGAATTATCTTCCTCTAAATAAATATCAAATTAAAGCACCTCTTGCATATCAGCCAGAGCTACATAGTCGTAAAATATCCCTTTTAAAGCTTAATGAAAAAAGACCATAATGAAGCCACAAGAACTGATTACCCCAAGACAACTACATGAGAAAATTTTGATCCTTGCATCTGTTGTAACTCATTTCCATTAGTTGATATTAACCATTGATTGGCAGTGGAGGATTCAAATAGCTACATAGTCCTAAAATATCCCTTTTAAAGCTTAATGAAAAAAGACCATAATGAAGCCACAAGAACTGATTACCCCAAGACAACTACATGAGAAAATTTTAATCCTTGCATCTGTTGTAACTCATTTCCATTAGTTGATATTAACCATTGATTGGCAGTGGAGGATTCAAATATGCTCAGATGATTTACCATAAATAACACAGGCAATTAGATGAAGCAATGTTATGGCAATCTCTCTAGATTTTTGTCCAAGTTCGGACTTGAGGAAAAACTTTTACCATTTAAATTACGGTGTATTTAGGATCTTTGGAGAGCTGAAAAATATGGTTACTACAGGGAGATTCTGGATGCAAATGCTTTTTTTCTATTCAGTATGTCTTCTTTAGATTCTAAGTATTTAATTAACCTTCAGCATTATTAGTGGCTAGAAACTGACCTAAATTCTCAAGTATTAGGAATTTGTTCTTCCAGTGGAAAGCAAATTAACCGATTAAGTTGACATAATGCAGGAAACCTTTCTTTATGTTTACTGCTTAAAAAGTTTCTGCTTCAGTATTTCAGTGCTAGACTGAATATTAGAGCTTGGTCAACATGCTCAAATGAAATTTTGTGGGTGACCGTTGTTCGGTATTGAGATTTGGTAGGCTGACATATCCTTTGATCCAAGTTTAGTTATTGTTGGAAGTATGGACTCCATTAGTAAGGATAAGACCTTTTTGGAGATTACCATTGGCAGCTAAATTTGATGAGAACTTTAAGTTGTGCCATAATTTCTTTATTGGGGCTACATTGGAGATAACAAAAGAGCCAATGGATATTGTCATTTTGCAGCATTGACTTCTCAAAATATTCTTAAGTTACTCTCAATTATACGGGCTTCAACAGACTCCTTTTTACACTCTGTTCCATTGCCTCATCCAAGCTCTTTTATTATATTTGGGCCAAATTGAAGTTGTAGCAATGGTACATGCATGTCATCAAGAGACTCTTGCAAGACCAATATAGTGTTAGATCTACAAACGTAAATGATAGATTGCGCAATAATAATGAGCTTGACCTTGTTAGACGGCTTGATGGTAGTCTCACAATCCTTCTAATTCCAATAAGGAGGCATTTGGAGTTGGTTCTTGTGTTGAGAGAGTGGAATTAGGGGCTGTGGTTTTGCAATTGTTCTTGATAGAGTTGATACCTGTGGATCTTGTGGGGGTGGCCTTTAGCTATTGGAAAAATTGATTGGTAGGCTTTATCAGTGATTCCAAGTAGGGGCATCACGAATGATGATAGGTGCATTTTAAAGGCTTTATGAACCATTTTGGCCAAAATTTAGGAAAGACAATCTTAAAAAACTCGGGGAACACCTCATAGCATTTGGGTCAATGTTTGTTGATTAGGTTGGTCTGTATCATGTGACATTTTTATTCCTTTTCTTTGCAGTATGACTGAAAAATTTCTTCAACTTTAGTGTATTTTATGATTTTGCTCAATTCTTTTAATTTTTTTAATCACTTGAACTTTTTTTTTTTGTCACAACTTGGACATCCATTAGCATTATGCAAATTATTGCTATGGAACTTCTGTACTTAGGGTAGTTTTACTGCTGTATTTAGGGTGGTTTATTTAATTATTCAGTTTTTATCATGTTATTGTCAGTTTCTTTTTTAGCAGGTATTAGTGTGGTGGTTAAGCAAGTAATTTATTGTAATAGGTAGTTATTAGTTGGAAGTTGTTGTTGTGGACAATGGATAAATTTAGCTTTGCATTTAGTTGTTTAAAAGACTCTGATATCAGGAAAATTTTAGGCAGAATTTTTAAGAAAAGGTTTGAGTTCCCAAAACTTAGATATTCTAGAGATCTTTCTTAGCGAGCTCTAAGAGATTGAAGATTCTCTCTAAGTCTGCCACCATGTATAGAAGAAAGAAAACTCCTTCTAAGACACCCTATTTCAAACCTAATCCCCTAATTCAAAGACCCATAACTAGATCCAAATTTGGGACTGTAATATTCAGTATCAGAGTCAAAAGTTATGGGAAACTCTATTCAACAACAACTTGGTAGAATTCTGACATTATTCTTAAAGGAACAAGCTGCCAACAAAGTTCGACATGAAGAACTCAATCTAAATTAGATGCCCTTACCTGTGTTTTTTTCTGATTCAAAAAAAAAAAAAAAAAAAAAAAAAAAAAAGAAAGAAAAGAAAAGAAAAGAAAAAGAACATCAACAATGGAAGGGAGCAGCCATAGTCAAGTATTGAAAGAAAAAGGTCTAGTAGGTTCAGCCAGTCCGGAATCTCCTATGGGCAGTACCATTGTTTCAAAATTCACCAAGTTGGATTTTCTTAGGCCACATATAAGGAGTAATAATTTAGGAAAGTTGGCAAAATTGAACCAAGAACTGTTGCAGAGCCAATAGTTCTCCAGCAACCATTTCAAGTCTTAATAGCTATGTGTATAGAAGACAGAGCAAAGCAAAAGAAATAAATAATCAAACAACATCAATTGTTAGCACAACTAGAGGGCTTCCATCTGATTTGGCAGCCTCTAGATGGGAGGGATTGGGAAGAAGCAATTTGAGAATGATGTAGAGGAAACATTAGAGGAGCCATTTGATCCAGGAATATTAATTAAATATAGAAGCACGCTAAGCAGGTCCTTGTTTGCAGCAATAATAGAGGGTGATAAGGATTTTGTATGTGTCACATTTTTACAAGTTGAAGATTTCATGTCACTAGTCCTTTGCACTTGAGGACAAGCGCCTTCTCGAGGGGGATTGTAATATTATGGAGCTGGTGTATTTAGGGTAGTTTTACTGCTGTATTTAGGGTGATTTTATATAGTTGTTCAGTTTTTATCATGTATTAGCAGTTTCTTTGTTAGTGTGTATTCGGGTGGTTAATTTATTGAAATAGATAATTATTAGTGCATAGTTATTATAGTGGGTAGTGGATAGTTTTAGCTTTGCTCTTAGTTGTTTAAAAGGCTCTAATATCAGGAAATTTTAAGCAGAATTTTAAGAAAAAGTTTTGAGTTCCTAAAACTCAGAGATTCTAGAGTTCTCTCTTAGCGAGCTCTAAGAGATTGCAGATTCTCTCTAAGCCTGTCACCATAGCTGGAAGGAAGAAAACTCCTTGTAGGACACCCCATTTTGAACTCGATCCCCTAATTCAAACACCCATAACTAGATCCAAATTTGGGACCGTAGCAATTGCATTAAAGTAGAACAAATATTTTTTTTTTTAGAAAAAAATCTTCCTCGGCAATGACATAAAAATGATCTTCGTATCCCCAATCCTTGCATACTCCACCTCTACACACCAACTCTCGTCAATGCCCCACCTTTCCCTCCCTTCACAAGACGAGAAAAAAAAAAAGATCTCTCTCTCTCTCTCTCTCTCTCTCTCTCTCTCTCTCCTGCTTTTTCTCATAAATGAATCCTTAAATTCACTTTACCCTCCTTTTATTTGCAAAGCTCAAAATGCGTAACTAGCAATCAGTTACAAACCTTTAATACCCATTAAAACCCCATCATCACACACACAACCCACCACTAGACTATGATAGCCATGAGGAATGGCATGTGTGTCATCTTGTTAACCCACTATAGAACAACCAACTTGGGTGAGTTGATAATGAAGGACTTTAAACTAACATTGGTGATTGGATTACTGATAACCTAAAATCCTTCATCTCTGTGGTGATTGGACTTTTTTATTTCAAATTCCTCGGTGATTGGATTACAGATTCTTCTTGTTTCTTTTCTTCTCCACTTGTTTGCCCTTTTGATGTGGAGAAGCTATACTTTTGTTATTCTATTTGTTTACTTTCTTTAAACTGTATTTTCATTTTAAATGTGGGCCTGTTTTAAAACAACATATACGGGGCTTTTTTTAACTATTTGTTTTAAATATTATTTTCAGTAATTTTAACTGACTATTTATTATGTTCATTATAATTCAAAAAATAGCTCTTGATAAAAAAGTGATGAAATGCCTCTAGGCATAAAATTTAGCTAATAGAAAGACTATCAACCCCAACAATTCACCTACTACGACCCAAATTAGTGTACTAACTAAACCTACCTCTACGAACCATATATACTATTAAATGGCATATTTTGTACGCATACCCATTCTAGGCCCTGAAATTTACCACTTTGTAGGTAACTATTTGTAGGTAACTATGTTCAGAATGATATTTACATAGCATGTTAGTGGTTATTGGGAAAAAGTTTTATCAAACTATTGTTTTTGTATTTGTGTGCTTTATAGTTATAGTGTATTAAGCAAATAAAAAAGATATATAATTTTAAGGGCATTATTGTAATCCATTACATTCTTATACTTTCTCTTGGACTAACCAAACACAATTATTACATTCTTAAGAAAAGCGTATTTATAACCAAACATCATAATTCAAACATCATAATATTGTAGAGCACTAAGTTCAAGAGTTGTTTGGTCATTAGGCTATACTTGTCGAAGGTAAAGGGTCATTTGTTTGGGCTAAACTCTGAATACTGAATCTGAATGAACAACATATTGAATTGAATGATTAAGATGCATTAAGAGCTAATTCCTGAAGTATTTAAAAGCGATATTTAGTATCATTCTATAATTGTGAGGGCAGTTTTACATTTTCGTTTAATAATGTTGAGAATCTGGGCCCTAGGAGCAATTAATGAAATCAAATTCAATTATTTATTTAATATTGGGCTTATAATGAGTTGGGTTTATCTTTAACACAAAATGGCCTAAGCCATTTTGGTTGGTTCACCCTTTACATTATATGCCCTTTTAGTTAGTTGTATTTATCTGATGTGGGATTACCCATATACTCCAACACTCCCCTCTCAAGTGGGACTACCCACTTGACAAGCATACGATGACCCAACACATGGGTCCATCAGGGTACGACCCAACACGGGAACTTCCCTTATGCAGGTTCGGATCCCAGGCTCTGATACCATGTTGAGAATCTGGGCCCTAGGAGCAATTTATGAAATCAAATTCAATTATTTATTTAATATTGGGCTTATAATGAGTTGGGTTTATCTTTAACACAAAATGGCCTAAGCCATTTTGGTTGGTTCACCCTTCACATTATATGCCCTTTTAGTTAGTTGTATTTATCCGATGTGGGATTACCCATATACTCCAACAAATAAGTTATATAGCTTACTGAACCAAATTTAAAAAGAAGCTTTTTCATTAAAACAAAATGTGGCTTGCAAACTCAGATAAGATTCTATGATTCAACCCAGACAAATTAACTTATTTCTTGTTCTGCAAATAAATAAGTTGAGGTCCAATAAGCTATCAAAAAGACAAAACAAATGACCACTTAGTATCACTTTCATATGAGTATATTTGCTTTTCACAGTCAGTCAGCCTGCCTAGTAGCGAAGCCAAGATTTAAAAGTTATGGAGGCCAAAGAAAAATTTTCAATGTCGCTGGAGGTCACAAAATTTTCATAAAAAAATTACACTAAATGTAAATTTGAAAAAAAATTTTGAGCTACCTGTCCCCCTTACCTCCACCGTCAAGCCTGTAGACTGCCATAGTATCTATGTGAGGGAACAAAGCTGGGTCTTGCCTTCCTTCAGCAGCAATGGTAGTGGAAACTTTGGTATGATAGGAACACTGAAGATTTGACTTTTAAGAAGGGCTAATAATGCTTCACCAATGGACCTGGTCACAAAAATTCGAGCCAAAGGTTACAAGGTTGGATGATTGCCTCAGCCATGTTTTCTGGTTTCAATCATGCCAAATGCAACATGGGGTCTTGAATAGTTCAGTATGAAAGATCAAAATTGGCTGAATCTTCTTTATTTTACTTGTATATATTCAAAGAAAAAGTTAAATGAACTCATTAGAGATTTCAAAGAGATGATTGCAAAAAATACTTGAGTTGAGAGCTAAGAATTGAAGAAATTTTATGCAAAGGTGAAAGTCACTAATCTTGACAGGGTTTTATACATGATCATGAGACATTGAATAGATTGGTAGAAAACAAAACCAATGTTTCGAACCCTTCACAAACAGTTGTTAGAGTGTTAAATTGGTGTTACGGCTCCGTTTCTTTTCGGAAAATAACTTATCTATGAAAAATATTTTCCAACGAAATGTTCTCCTTGAAAAATATTTTTCAAATTACTCATTTTCTATTGTTTGATTGCAATATTGAAAATTAATTAAAAAATATTAAAATTTTTAACTTGTAAGACCATAAAAATATTTATAATTATAGAAATTTCGTGTTTTAAAAATTTATTGTTAAATATGAGAATAAATGCATAAAAAATGATAAATTATGATAGTTACTGGTGACCGATGATAGTGGCTACCGATAATATTAATAAATTAAAAAATGTGTATTTGTAAGGTTATATTAAGTTTGTTAATGTTCAAAAAAATGTTATTTTCTCTTCAAAATGGGAAGTCATTTTCCTTAAATATAATTAAGTTTTTCTTTGAGCAAAAAAATATTTTCTATTGACTGATTTTCTTGAACATCCCAAACATCGGAAAATTTGGAAAACATTTTACAGAGAAGTTATTTTACAGTTGTCTCAACAAAAGGATATTAGGGGCACTGTTTGAAACCAGCTGAGAATTACAACTTTAGTAGGATTCTTATCAAGTTATTATCAAAATTTATTTTCTTGTAGATAATATTTGTAGTTATTGTAGTACGAACCATGGATATATAAGATAAGGAGTATTTAGCATATGGAAAATGATAGTGATGCCTATGTGAAGGCTCTCTTACATTTAATCTGTGGTGTCTGATTATCTGTTATCTATGCATACATTAAGTTATTTTTATTTTTTTCCTAAGCTTGTTGTTCTTATTTATAGCTCTACTTTTTGATCTATGTGGGAGGGTTCATTATTCTCCATGATCTGCACTTATTTCTTTCTTTCTCGATAAAGTTGCTTTTCTTGTCAAAATAAACAACTCAAACTTCTCCTTTTCCTCTCAATTCTTTCTTATTCTTATTTTCTTGTTTCTGGTGATCACACCTTATTTAGTTGCTTCCACAGCCTGCTAAGACTGTAGTAGCTTCTATAGGCTAGTTGATTTGGGTTAAGTCCTTTCTAATAGAAGTTTCTTAACTGGTGTGCTCACCTAGGGTTCCTTGTGTTGACAACATAAATCTCCCTTTCCAGTAGCTATGTCATTGGAGAAAACTCGGCTCTGGCAGAGAAAAAAAATTTCTTGGTTTGAAAAGATTGGATTCTTTTGTTTGTTTTGCTGCAGTTTGGTAAAAATATGAATCATGATATAAAATGAAAGGACCCTGAACACCTAGAAAGCACTAAACCGTCGGCTGCAGTACCTGTACTGGTACTGGTGCTGTAGTATGCCTTCTCTCCTTCCCTCCTTTTTTTGGTATGAATACTTTGAATATAAATTACAGTGACTGCATACTTCAAATAACAGCAATATTTTTTTTTTTTCTGAAAATAAATTTCCTTCAATGCATATCTATATAAATGGATGATAATATTTTGGAAAAAGAAAATTTATGTCCATTTTTTAACTTTGTTGCAGTTAACTTTAGCCAGCACGATTCATCTATAGCCATGCATAGTGCTACTGCATTTATCCCACCTCCTTCAACAGCTAGGTCTGTGTCAATGAGAGATATGGGTACAGAAATGACTCCTATTACTAGCCAAGAGCCTTCCAGGAACGGAACTCCAGTGAGGGCAACAACTCCAATCCGCAGTCCAAGTTCTTCAATGCCATCAACTCCTGGTAGAGCTGCACCAGCTTCATCTCCAACAAATGCTCCTAATGATCATCTCCATCTGAACAAGGAGTTGTCTGAAAAGGAATTGCAAATGAAAACTAGGAGAGAAATAATGGCATTGGGGACACAGCTAGGTAAAATGAACATTGCTGCCTGGGCTAGCAAGGAGGAGGAGGATAAAGATGCATCCACTTCTCTGAAAACTGTTCCAGTAGAACGACCAATTAAAAATATGATTGAAACGCGTGCAGCAGCATGGGAGGAGGCAGAGAAAGCTAAGTATATGGCCAGGTATGTGCTTATTCTTTTTCCCTTCTTCTCTTAGTCTGTAGAAGTCCAAACTGATCTTTGACATCCAAACACAGTTTTACTAAATTTCAGGTTTGAAAAGGGGGAATGCCTATAGGAACAATTCTGGAAAGTGGGATAATTAGACTGGATTTTATACTTTTTTTATTATTTTATTGAACGCAGCATAATATGATATGCTTTGCCTTGTCAAGAATAGATATAACACGGTACTTTGGGCCTCAAGAGTGTTGTAGTGCAAGGACATACATTTTGAACTTTCAATTGGTTAACATGCCTTTAAATAAGGAATGAGAAATCAAAATTATATATTTTAAAAGGAGCATAATCTACTGGATTGTCAAGGTATAGCACTTATTATCAGCTGAATTCATTTAGACACTATGGTGGGTACTTATTTGCAATTTGTGGTTTAAAAGTGATAATCCTGAACTGTGACTGCAATCATGTAGGTTCAAACGTGAAGAAATGAAAATTCAAGCATGGGAAAATCATCAAAAAGCAAAAACTGAGGCTGAGATGAGGAAAATTGAGGTTTATAATTTTCTACCCTTTTCTTTCTCCTTCCCTCCTTTTGCAGAATTTAATTCTACCTGTTACAATATTTTATTTTTCCTTCAGTTTCACAACATTTTAGAGATTCAGTTTTGTTCTTTTTGCACATTAACTGCTGCAGAAGTTCCAAAAAACTTAGATTTAATCCACAAATTCCTATCTATTCTTGCTCCAAGTAAACGAAGCCCCTGACTACCAATTGTGTTACAGTCAATTGTTTGAGTCTGGAATTAGCAGATTTTAAAATCTCTTAAACAAAATGATCCTGGAAAAGCATGGAAAGTGAAAGAAAAATTTGATGTGATTTCAGAATTAGAACTTTTAAATAAGGACATGTTCTGCTCCTGCCAATTCAGCTGATGAAGTTGGTAGTATTTTCCATTTATGATGGTGTCCTAACAAATTATGCAGCTTTTACATTAAAAATTGCATGTCTGAACTTCTGTGATTAGCTTTAATAATCATTCCTAGACTGTCACAAGCACAGGCCTAACTTTTGTGCTATCGTGTTGGTGGCATGTGGAGGTTACCATTTTGTTTCCACAAATACAACATACCGAACATAAAGTGACCATTTTTTGTGGTCTTTTACATCAATTCAAGTCAGAGTGGAGACAGCCCTAGGTGATGAACTAACTAAAAAGAATTGAGATGTCAAAAAAAAAAAAAAAAGGCTGAAGTATGAGGTAAAATTGTTGAATTTTCCCCATTCTTTTGAGTCAAAATTTGATTTTTTATTCACATGGCAAGCCAGCAATCAGCAATCAGCTTTAGCTTAGTTATCTATCCTTGTGAAACATGGTAAATGGTGTGCCTTTGGTGGTGTGGCCAATTCTTTATCTGTTTATTCCTGCATAAGTTTCTGTTTATGGAAGCTAGAATCCCAGGATACCTGCATAGTGCTTTCCATGACATGACACGACATGGCCTGTCCAATTTTTCCTGCAGCTTCTGCTAGAATGTAATAAAGTCATTGAGATATATATAGTGGAAATAATTAGAAATGGTGTTTCGCCTTATCTGAATTTTTCTTATAATTGGCTTTCTGGCTTTGTTGTGATTAAACATGCCCTATTGCCTCCATCCTGTCAGTTTGAGACAATTTTTAATCTGGACAATTACTTGTAGTTGCCATTTAATCCAGACCAATTTCTTATACTTTTAGATGGAAGTTGAAAGGATGAGGGGGCGGGCCCAGGATAGGCTTATGAACAAACTAGCAGCAGCAAGGCACAAGGCAGAAGAGAAGCGAGCAGCAGCAGAAGACAAGAGAAATAGGCAAGCTGCAAAAACCGAGCAGCAAGCGGAATATATTCGCACAACTGGTCGTATCCCTTCCTCATTTTCCTTCTGTGGTTGGTGCTTTTGAAACCTGCAACACTTGATATGAGCAGGCTGGTTACCTTGGCAGATTGTTTTGGTTTCTAACCTGTCGTATGTATCCTAAACCTATCCCTTGACTGTAAAAGTCTTTTGTAATTATCTGTATACATGTGAGCTTATTTGTTTTCATACTTTTTGTATTTTAAATACCACTCACTATAAAATTTCAAGCCCACATTCAAATGATTGTTGGAAAATAGATTTAATTTGTCTAATAAACTCTCTATATGAAATTTATTTATTCTTTAAATGGGAAAAATGAGATCTTGAATTTCTTCTTGAACAACAAAGGAAAGCTTGGTAAACAGTTGGTGATAATTTCTGTTTGTGTCTGCGATGATGTTAATAGAGCATTTCACTAGTTTTAGTTTCTTTCAATTGTTTCTAATTATGCCAACGGAACATTATCTAAATGGAGAAAATGTGGACAAATTTTCAATTTGGCCCTTTTAATTTTTATTTTATTCTTTTGTTTGTCTTGATTTAATTCAATTTTGATTAAAAACAATTAAACCTTATTTTTTTGTGTATTGTTAAGTAACAAGAATATTTAAAATTTCAAAATAAATAATGTCAATCAAATTAGTAAACACTATATTCATCTCCAAAAAATTTTACTGTGTTCCAAACTTTAAAAAAGATCTACTTTGCCCCTAAAACATGAATTTTGGTAATGTTGAACATCTCTGTCCAATAGTAACAATAAGGTTTTTAACTTTTATATATAACTAGTTTTTTTTATGACTGCATTCCAAGTTGACTATGTTTATTATATATTTTCATTTTTTTCTACTCTTTTAATTTTTTTTGTCTATATAATATTAAAACATAAATTTTTGTTTAGATTAAAATAAATATAAGTGTTTAATTTATATTATATTTTGCCGTACAAGATACTTATAATACTACTTTTTGTGTACTTAATTTTATTTTTATACAATGAAGTGATCTCAAACTGAATGGGAGTGATCTCAAACTGAATGGGCAATGATAATTATTTTGGCTACAATAGCAATATTACTTACCTAGTGTATTAGAGAAAGGAATAAATGCACAGACACACAAATTCTTGAAATCCCAAAGTGACTTAAAATAAAAATATATAGTTCTAATTTTTTTCTAGTTTTCTAATCATTATTTTTCTTTCAAGTCAAACAAATTTAAGATATAAGAGAAAAAATATCAAGAAAATTAAAAATGCTTAATCATCAATAGTCTATCTATTTATTGCAAGGGAGATATAAATCTCTTACTAAATTAAAATGGTAATAGTTACAAATTATTCAGAAACAAAAAAATAAAAAAATTAATATTAAGAATAAAATTCTTTTCAGAATTCACCTCACAAAAAAGGTTTTACTATATATAGATATATGATTGTATCAATAAAATATTATATATATTTTTAAAATTAAAAATTTATTGTTCGTCAATTCCACTCACACATATATTCATTTTGTTTAAAATAAATTTTAAAAAGTAAAAATTTAAAACTTTTGAAAAGTTTAATTATATGTATTCTAATTGAATTTTTTTTTTAAAAAAAAAATATACCCAATCAAATCATATAAACATGAAAGAAAAAATATTAATAAAAATAATATAATTTTTTTTCTTTTTTTTATCTCCCTTCTACATAAAATATTATGTATATTCTATTTAAAAATTATTTTTTAAAAAATATATCCAATCAAATCATACAAATATAAAGAAAAGAATGATATTAACAAAAACAATATATATATATATATATATATATATATATATATATATATATATATATATATATATATATATATATATATATATATTTTATATATATATATATATATTTTTTTTTATTTCTCTCTGAAATAAAATATTTTAAATTATAAATAAAATAAAATCAAATATTTAAAAAATAAAATATAAAAATTTTAAATATCTCCTTATAATATATATTTATTAAAAATTAAAAATAAATTTAATATTTAAAATTTTGAAATACTTAATTATCTATATGTATTTATTTAAAAAATAAATTTTATAAATATATTCAATCAACTAATAAAATATTAATGTAATTTAAAAATTTTGAAAGGTTTAATTATGTGTATTCTATTTGAATCTTTTGTAAAAAAAAAAATATACCCAATGAAATCATACAAACATAAAGAAAAAATATTAATAAAAATAATAAAATTTTTTCTTTTTTTATCTCTCTCCTAAATAAAATATTATGTATATTCTATTGAAAAATTTATTTTTTAAAAAAAAATATATCAAATCAAATAATAAAAATATAAAGAAAAAATAATATTAATAACAAGCATTTATTTTTTTATTTTTTTATTTCTCTTCGAAATAAAATAAATTATAATTAAAATAGAATCGTATAAAAATAAAATACAAAAATTTTCAAATGTATCTTTATCATATATATTTATTAAAAATAAATTTATAAAAGATAAAACCGAAAATTCTGGAATGCTTAATTATCTATATATATTTATTTAATATCCAATTAACTAATAAAATGTAAATTTTTAATTGGCTATAACTAAGATTATTTTAGCATATTGTAAATTTCATTAATGACACTATCGGAAATTCCATTATTTCCTCATTCCCACATATATATATATATATAGAAATATTAATTTGATGTATGATTAGTAAAACTTTTGAAATAATAATTTTTATTTTTTAAACTATTTAATAATTATTTAATTGATCTAATTTTAAAAATTAAAACATTTAATAAAATAATTTTATAAATTAAAATTAAAGTGTCACAAAATTTCTCATAAAAAATACACAGGGTGATATGGAAAATGGTAAGAGTTTATGGCTAACAAGAATTAGGTAGTGGACATGAAGCTAACGGATATGACCTGTGGAAAGAAATAGCGAGTTGCATTAAGAAAATGACATGCAAGTGCTTGATATAAACAAAATTAACATATCACCTTTTAATTTTTTAATAAAATTTTATTTAATAATCAAATGTTTGATTAATTTCAAAACTAATTTAATATAAATTATTTTTATGATATTAAAATAAGGATATATTAGGAAAAAAAATAAGTAAAAACTATAATTTAACCATATTAACTAAATATTCTTAATCCATTTATAGGTCAAATCAAGACACAAATTATGTGTCGGAAAGAATAATTTATAATTTTAAGATTCTCCACTTCACTATTTAGTTTTTATTTCTTCATTTCAAGATTTAAATTTTCTAACTCTAATTCTATGGGTTCATAATTTAACATAACTACCGTTCTAATCCAAATTAGAATCAATCCAATAAAAGAAATAAAAGAATTATGAAAAAAAAATACTTTTTGCTTATTTTTATGAAACCACTTTCAAGAAACAATTTTAATTTAGAAAAAATAAAAAATACTTGTGAATAAATTTAGGTACAAAAGACCCTCGTTTTAGTCTTTTTATATTTAATTTGATTTTCCTCAACTTATTACTTTATCATTTATTCCATTTCATCCATAATCAACCATCTTGACCGTAGAGAAGCTGACAAGTAAAAAGACTATTATACACAAAGGCAGAGACAGTGTATGAAACTGATAGCACGTTGGTTGGTTAGGTAATGGTTGGTAGAGACCCTAATTCCAACTTTCTAGATTTAGCTTTTTGTTTAGGAAAATATTAGAGAAAGAAAATATTTTAGAGGAAAACTTATTTTTCATATTTTTTTTTTGGATATAATGAAAATTTATATTTTTTTTGGAAAGTATAAAATTTTAGAGGAAAAAAAATTATAATTATTAAAAATTGATAATTTTTTCATCACTTAAATAATTGGATGTTTAATAAAAGTTTGTAATTTATTTGCGCTATTTTAATAATTTAATAAAAATGAGTAAAATTTATAATTTTATTTTATTATTTTTTCTCCAAATTTGAGATGTTGAAAATATTTGGGTTTGAATTGAAAATAACTGAGATATTACTTTTTTGTAATATTTTTTTCGTCTTTTCCGACCATTGGAAATTACGCTTCCTTAGATATTTTTCATATTATTTTTATTCCTTTAGAAAAAAACATACTCTCATCCAAACAGTAGAGTTGCTTCTTTTTCTACAATTTTTTATATTAAATAATTGCCTTACTTTTATTTCTGATATTTATTTATTTATTTATTTTATTATATGATTTGATATTTTAATTTTTAATATTTTATAATTATCATATATTTTAAATTAATTTTTTTTAACTTTTATAATTTTATGATTAATCCAATATGTATTTTATTTTTTGAAAGGATCCAACATGTATTATTGATATGAAATATTTTATTATTTTAATTTTTTCATATAATCTATAGCAAAATAAATTGAATTCATACTATTAGACCAGAAAATTCATTTTTAATTTTCATTTAAAATTGAATGTAATGATTATAAAAATTTAAAAGATATTATAATAATGTTTTCGAAAATTAAAATTATCTTGATTATAAATTTAAGTGAAATAATTTAAGAATGAATTTTACATTTACAAAGAGAAAAGGCGGGTAATCCATTTTTGCCCTTTTGATTTTCTAAATTCTAGTTGGATGTTTGTTGAAGATTTTCAAAATTTTGCTTTTCCGTTAAGTTTGATTTGACTGTAAAAAAATTAAAATAAATCAACTAAATTATATATATTTATCTATATTATATATTCATAAAATATTTATATATATTTGACATAATAAGTAAAAATATATATTTATTTGTTATATACATTCTTCATAATTTCAACTAATTTAATTAATTCGATAATTTACTTTTTTAATTTAAATTTTCGATACTGATTTTACACATTACCCTTTGTTCCATAGTGTCATTTAAGATTGTTTTATAATCCACCTCATCCGTTATTTTGGAAAATTACCTTCTCTTCTGTTACTTTAGAGATTAATGACGTGGTTAAATTGAAATTTTCACTTTTTTTTTTTTACTACAATATAAATAACAGTGGAAGCCATCTCACTAACAATGTATTTATTAGCCAAGTGTTTTTTAGGATTGTAAGAGTCTCTCAACTTTAAATTGGAACATTTCAATATAATTACATTATTTCAAAAATAAGGCAATAATAAAAACGAAAATTGGTCTCCGACATCATGAACTCACCTTTTTTATGTGTTCAATCTAAAAAGACTTATAATTATTATTTAAAAATTAGGGTGCAATAATGTAAACCTTTGAAAAAAAAAAGGCGAAATATACAAAATATTATTTATTCTGACATCCATAAAATAAAGCACACTCGTAAGGGACCGGAAACAAATATAGTTCTAATATAAACTATTCAGTTTGTTCGCTAAAATCATAATTTGTGTTCATATCATTAAAAGTTAATTTCCAAACAAAGGCAATTTTTTTAAAGTAGGGTGCAACAATATAAACTTATGATTATTTTATACTGACCTCCCAAGAAAAAATAGTCATATCTGTGCTTTATGCATAAATTATTGCACATTTATTCTCAAAAAAAAAAAAAAAACTAAATTATTGCACATTTCTTAGAAGCTTATTACATTAAGCATTGCAATTAGGTTTATTTGAAAAAAATTTAAATTTGTGGCCATATTGGAAGCATAATATGGATATAAAGACTTCTTTTTTATAAGTAAATGAAACAATTGAAATGTGTGGTTATATTATAAAATTTGATCAATGTATATATTTTTATCTGTGCTAAAATAAGTCGAGCACATTTCTATTAAATCTCTCATAAATTTAGTCGGTACTCATGCTTTAAAAATAAAAGATTGTTAATTGGTTGACCCATCTTTTGTTTGATACTATACTTGTTAATTAATCAAAAAAACAAAGGCAAATTATAGAGGTTATTCAAGTACATTTGGACTTTTTCTTTTAGTATTTTTTTTTTAAATTTTCATTTAGAGTAAATTCTCTGTATAAATCAAACGCTTTAAATGGAAATTTTTTTCCAAAGTAACAAAGTAGGGGAATACAACTAATCACTAATTGAAATTAGCTCTTTTAGAATCACTTATTAAAATGATTCCTTTATAACTCTCTAAAATAATTATATATATATATATATATATATATATATATTCTTTTTTCCTTTTTTTTCTAATTAGACCTCATGAGTGTTGTAAAATGAGGACTTTTTTGGTCTTTTGGATTCTTGCCTTGCTCCTTTCTAGAGAGAAGGGGACTGGGACAGATTAGAGAGAGAAAGAAAGAGAGGATAAAGTTTACAGCTAAGCATTTGGTCTTGTTTTTTGGTTGGTTTCTTGTCTTGCTGCTGCTGCCAATGTTGACCACGACCCGTTGCTTAACCATTCTACAGTTAATTATTTTAGATTTCGTGTCTTAGAAATATCAAAATGTTACCATTGATTATTCTGAGAATCCCCTTTTGTTCTCTTGATATTTACTTGATGATTGATTGATGGGTTCCTGTTCTTCTCTCAATTCTTCCTCTCCCTCTTCGCATTTTGGATTTACTTTATCAAAACAAGTTCTTGTTTGAGTTTGGGTTTTGAGTTTTAGCTAGGAAATAGAAATTGAATTGGAAATTTGAATCTGATAGAAAGAAAGAAAGAGATGAAGGAAAAGGGTGGGGCTCTTGGAAATTACTTTGTCTTGAATACAGGTGCCAAAATCCCTGCCATTGGTCTAGGAACATGGCAGAATGGTGGGGACCTCTGTGTTGAGGCAATCAAAACTGCATTGTCTGTTGGTTATCGCCATATAGATTGTGCCCATCTTTATGGTAATGAGATTGAAGTTGGGGAAGCTCTTTCTCAAGCTTTCACTGATTCTTTACTAAAGAGAGAAGATGTTTTCTTGACTTCTAAGCTCTACTGTACCATGAACTCTCTGAATAAGATTGAGAATTATGTTAGAGTTTCTTTAAAGAATCTTGGAGTTTCATATTTGGATCTTTATTTGATGCACTGGCCTGATAGCTCCGCTTTTGGTGATGCCACTGATCCTCCTTCCAAATCTGGAAGTGAGTATAGACAGTTTTTGAATAGGTTAAAGCAAGCTTGGAAGGCTATGGAAGGTTTGGTTGAGTTCGGTCTTGTTAAAGCTATTGGTGTTAGTAATTTCAATGTTCATCAGATTAAGGAGTTACTCAAATTTGCCAAAATTGTGCCTGCTGTCAATCAGGTTAGATAATTTCTTTACAATTTGTTATATATATATTATAAATTTATGTGACTTTTATAGTTAGTATTGATTTAGTCTGTTGGATATATCTTTTGAACAAATATAATTGTTGTGATACAGTACTTGCAGTTTGCGAATTTCTTTATGTTGCTACTAATGCTTAACCAAGGAATACATAATTATATAGGGAGCTCCAATCTAACACCAAAGGAGTGAGCAAGCATAGTATGCATATTTTGAGATTTGTAATGATATTCTGTTTTTTGGGATAAAGGCAACAAAGGAAGCTCTTTCAAAGAACGTTTTTGAATAAAATTCCTCAAAAAGAGAGTAACATGTATTTCCTGATTACCTCCCAATAATGTGGAAGAAAAGCTGCCTAAGAGACAAATAAAGCAAAGCTCTATGCAGGATCCTTTGGGGGGACCAAATGTTTTTATTATTATTTTTATTCTTGAATGTTTTCTTGATATGTACAAGTAAATCTTTTTTTTTCCCTCTTAATCTCAGTATGGTATCCTTCTGATGAATATTTTCCGTGAAATTTGAATTCCTAATCTATTGGTTTTATTAGGTTGAGTTGCATCCTTTCTGGAGGCAAGAAGAATTAGTGAAGTTCTGTCAATTGAAGGGTATCCATGTATCTGCTCACACTCCTTTAGGAGTTCCTGCATCCAGTCCTGGAACTTCAGACAGTGGATCAGGGGAGGATGAACCTGGTACTCCTCGCATATCATTTAAAAGGTCAAGATCTGTACATGGACCCATGCTGAAATTGTCAGTTGTTTCAAAGATAGCGGATAAACACAAAAAGACACCTGAACAGGTAAATTCGTCTCTGCTACTCTCCTCCATAATTATACATTACAGAAAGTCAGTTTGTGATATATAACATTAAATTTTTGTACATGTTTTGCTTGCTTCCTAAAGAAGTAGCCAAATGGGTATAGTATCGTTTCAAGGTCTGAGACCATGATAGTTTTCTGAACTGGCATGAAAGATGACAAGACTTTTTAACTAAGAAATGGGAGAAAAGTAACTATTGGGCTTGGAGAAATCAAAACTTAAATTGGTGTAACTACATATGTGTGCATATGTATATAAATACCTTTTCAATTATAGTAAAATGATTTATATTTGTTCCTAAATGTGAATGCTGTCTACAGTGATAAAAGATTTCTAGGACAGAAACAGCTTGAATTTATTGATAGAATAACACACTACTCCTTTGAAACATGAACCTCGTCCATAAAAACAAGTATACATCCATAAACTAAGTTGTAGGTGCATATTGTAATGCAGAACAAATTAGGGTAACACTACAAACAAGTAATCAATAGGACCAATAGGTTAGGCGGACTCATGGGCAAGCTGCTAGCAGTAAAGATGATTGCTTTTGCTCTAGTGTATAATGTCTTATGGACATTCCACACCGCCTATTAAAGCTTGAGAAAGCATCAAAGTGTAAATGTTCAATTCTGTTAGAAAATGCAATTAAATTTGAAACAATGTGGGCACTTCTAAAATTTCATAAATGCTCCATTTGCATTGAAAAAAAATATTTTTTTACAATAAATCAGATTTAGATGTCTATCTAATGATGTCCATTCTTATTGTATGAAATGTGAAATGCACCCATGGTGAAAAATGGAAGTGTTAATCCCTCTGGCACCTAAAAAAAATGTGTCATTCCTCCTTGTAGTGTCTGCTTACCCGTACCTAAATTGGAGAACTTGTGTTTATTGAAATAACCACTTCATCAAGAATTAATCATAGATAAGTTGCAAGTCTCATTATATCCCATACAGGATTAGATGCCAACCTTTGCTGAAATCATCTTGAATACATGGAAGATTCTGAAATAGGAAGTTTTGAATGGTTGGATATTCATAATGTGAAGCCTGGCACATTCATAGGATTCCCATGGTTACTCTTTCTGAAGCAGTGTGGACTTGTCCTTGATACTGAATACATGGATCAAAGCCCTCAAAATCACCTAGCACTTGTTTGCATAACAATGTCGTTGCCTAATATACTAAAGTGTTTAATCTGGAAATGGCATGGATGTTGCATGACAAGGTTGATTTGTTAAGTAAAATTGATGGGTGCATTCAGAAGTTAAGGTGTTTTTACTGATTCGGCAACAAAACATGCTTACATTTGATATTATAATTTGGTATAAAATTTCACACTTGGAATTCCTAATATAAGAAGTTAGCTAGTATTGAAAATGTGATAATAAAGAACCAAAAGTCAGCAATGAGGCTACTTTAGAAATCTTTCAATAGTTCAGACATGAGAACGAAAATTTTAGAATATTTAGATTCTTGAATAATCGCCAAACTATATAATATTTCAATGGTAGTTGGAAAAATATTTTGACATTTAACTTAATTGGTTAAGAGAAACAGAAAATTTTTCACTTACCAGTGAAGGTTTCTATTAATATGTATAAAATGACAGTAAACATTAGGCTGGATTACGTATTCAGTTAATATTTTCAGTGAACTTAAAATATACATAATAACTTTGTGTTTTCTTGTTTGCAAAAGTTGAAAAAACTTATGTAAGATATGAAGAAAACCTTGAATAGGATATATACATGTATACACCTAGATGGGATAAACCATAATAAGCCATGGTATGCTTCAAAAAACACCAAGACAAACATACCATATGAAGTTGAAAATAAAAATAAATATTTTTCATGTTTCTTCTTTCTTTGAGTCAAAAATTCAAAATCTGATTACTATTTTTTGTAATTTATTTGAGAAAATTTATGTACTTAAAGTTCATCGGCTCATTGCTTAGAGTTTTTTTATCCACAACATGAGAGAAAGAAACAATTTTTTTTTTTTTTTTTTCGAATTGGGGTTTATTTGAAGGCTTGGATTCATTTCTTATTTTGCTTCTTCCATTTTGCTTTCTCTTATCATTCAAGTTATTTTAATGGAAAACTTAAAAGAAAAAGGGTCACATTTTTTCCTTTCTTTATTTGTTTTCCACCATAGCCTTTACCTTATGTAGCTTAGTTTTCAATTTTTTCCTCACTGGTCTTCTTCATGTTGTAAGCAAAAGGTCTTATCATCCGAATCACAGCTAATTTAATCTTATTACAGGGGTATATTTTTCCAAACATTTTTATTTGGTCAAAGGTTCTTCACCAAATTCTTTGTTATTTCAAAGCTGCATGGTTGATAATTTGACTTTGCTAATAATTTTGGGGAGCTATCTGGCTATATCATTGACAATACCATGTTTAGGCAGGAGTTTTTGTCTTCTAGCTCATCTGGCCTTTTTAGACTTGTCTCAAAGGTGGTTGAGCTTGAGGCCTGTGTTTATTAGAAGTCCTACACATCCCAGCTCTCTCGATTAATAGAATACTTTTGTTTTGGGTTGGACTTGGTCAAACGTCTGTGTACTTTTCCTAGGCCAAGGTTCAAAAATCTCAACCTCCATCCAACTTGACGTAGCAAAATAGAGAGGGCAAAACTGGTTACACAACTAAAATTTCTGGTTACAGAACCAGGAAATAGACCACAAAACTGTGTCCTTTTTATAATTCCAAAATCTGCTTTAAACGAACATTACAGCCTGTTTAATATTGGTTCTGTATTTTAAAAAGCACAAAAATTTTCTAAGCGCAATAACCGCGCCAAGTACTTTTTTTCCCCAAGGATTTACTACTTCGGGTCTTTTAACTAGCATGCATCGCTCCGAAATCTTAGTACCTGCTCTCAAATCCCATTGGTTCATGATGCACGCAAGTATGATGATATTGGGGTATGCAGCTCTTTCGTGTGGATCATTTTTATCAGTAGCATTTCTAGTAATCACATTTCGAAAAATTATAAGAATTGTTGATAAAAACAATAATTTATTAAATGATTCATTTTCTTTTAGTGAGATACAATATATGACGGAAAGAAAAAATGTTTCAAGAAATATTTTTTTTTCTTTCTTCTACTAATAGGAATTACTGTAGGTTTCAATTGATTCAAAATCTTGTCAAATCCAATGTATCCTTAATCAATTCACTTTTTTTTATTCAATCATAGATACAAAAAGGGTGGTATATTTTTTCGTTTTCAAAAGAGAAAAAAGTTCTATCTAAAATTGAATTGAAAGTAAAAAAGATTCGTTTCTAGATCTAATTAATACATGATTGAATTTCATATGAATATGGAGTGTAAAAGAATAACGTGCCTACTTGATCAGATATGCTATGAGATATATATGAAAAATGCACCTTTACTAAAACTAAAATTGCGCCCATGGATATATGTATATTCTTACCATATTGAAGCAACTGGCATTATTAGTGTCAAACCAATATTTATAGTTTAAAATCCTTCAATTCTAGAATAAGATCTTAACCAAGAATCCTAATAGAATAGGTGTAAAGCAAAAAGGTTATTTTAGAATAGTCTTAGTAAATCCTAATAGTAAGTAGGACGTGATTATTCTAAATAAAGTCTAAAATAACCATCATTTGAAGATTGTTTTAGTAGCATGGACAGTAATTTGCTATAGTAATAATGAAGAGTAACTTCAAAATCCTTAAATTATGTCCTTTTTTCTCTTGCAAAACAACTTAACGCTCCTTTTTAGTAGAGCTTTGAGAAAATAACAAAATAAATACGATCATCAAACACATTAAATTTCATTTGCAAGATTTATTGATTAACAATGTTCATAAAATTAACACTATTCAGTTTTGTTCATAAAATGGACACTATTCAGTTTAGTTATCAGTACTTGTCTTTTAGGAAAATTACCCTTACCTCCTTTTGTTTCAATTCAATTATGTTTCACTCTAATACTTGTTATTGGTAGGCATGACCATTATCCAGCTCAGTTCCATTTAGAATCAAGCAGAAATGAGACACCAATTTTTTTAGAGGGGAAGTATAACCTAAATTAAAATAATGTTAAAAGAAAAGGAACCTACTGAAATAGCCAAAATTTTAAAGAATACATATTAAATATATGCAAATATTTCTATCCCATGTGTATACTTCAAATAGTTTGGCTGGCTTTTTTAGTTGAGAAGAAATAGTGGTCACCCTTAGTTTTTGGCACTCCCTTCTTCCTCTAAATTTTACAAAGACAACGAAGTGCCAAGATAGGAATTTTCAAACATCTACTTAGTTTTATGTTAACAAAGTCATTATGGTCCATAGAATCGTGTAGAGGCTGAAGTTTTAGACTTGGATGGAGGTAAGGATGAATGTATTTTGGGTGTTTTTACTTGTTCTAGCTATGGTTGCAGTTAGAAGGAGAAATCTCATTACAAGCATAAAAACAAATAATGTACATTGTGAAAAGCAGAATTTTGTTGTATGCAATACCTCAGAAACATTCTAGACATTGTGAATCAGTAAGACACAATAATCATACATAATTCCTTTTAGAATGTTATATGCACCATTATCCATGATATAATTTGATTGCAAAAAGATATTCCCTCATTTTAGTGCCAGTTAGATATTACTGCTTGGCTTTTGTAAAATAAAAGTTTGCATCCTTCAAGTTGAAGTTATGGTTAGTAGTTGATGAAATGAACCTTTTAACCCCTTCCTATGCATTCTTCTATTGGTGGTTGAGCTTTCTCTGAAGCCATTTTTGGAGAAATACATTCCTATCTTGTTCACCAATTCAAGCAATTATCTTCTCATGCAGGCTGGATTTTGAGCCTGCAATGTACTATTCGTTTGCTTGTTAGGCTTTCATTTGCACCTACTTAAGTCTTCAGTTGCTTTGCACGATATTAAGAACTTTTTCTTGATTGTTTGGCAAAGTGATAGCACATGTTGTTGGTCTTGAAGTATAAAGATAAATATGGTTATATTTTCTTCATGGTATCCAAGTGAGCAAACAGGAATTAGGAAACATTTAAAGTGAATGTTAAAACATGTCAGGCCTGACCTAAGACAATTTCTCATGCAGATTATAAGTAGTATCATGTTATTTTATGTGGTTGATTCATGGAGTTCAAAACTACAATTAAGATAATCTGCCAAATTTTGCAAATATTCTCTTTAGCTTCACTTTTTGTTCTATCATTTCTAGTTTTCACTTGCATTATATTAAAATATAGTATTAATAGCAAGTCGCTATTAATGTCATCATTGATAATCCTAGATAGTTATGCTTTGGAACAAATGCAGAAGAGGAAGGGAGGGTTTTCAAAGAAAGGGGAGAGGAAGAAAAAAATTGTCACATTTATTTCATTTGGAAAAAAGAAGGTAAGGGGAGAGGAAGAAAAATGTATTTTGTTTTCGGAGAGAGAAGAAGAGACAATTATATCTTTTTTATATTATTATCGTGATGTTTTAGTTTGATTTTATGATGAGACTAAAAAGGATAAAAGGTTTCTTTTCTCTACCAGGAGTTAATATTTTTTTAAGAAAATTTTAAAAGCCAATTACAATCGGGGACGAATTCCCCTGCCTTGCCCTTCTTCTCCTATGTTCCCCCTGGTAATGATGCATTTTAAAGTTAATCTTATAACATAACTAGATTCTGTTAGTTGATCCACGTTCTCCCATGAATTATAAATGAAGGATAACAAGTTTGACGGAGAGCTGAAGAAACTTGTAACGTCTTTTAGTGGAGGTGTCATGGATGAGGTGTGAAAGGTCTGACCATGTGGTTGAAATGCCCAAGGCATGGAGGATCTTAAGGAAAGAAAGTGGTTTTGGGGTGTTGGGGGTGGGGCGTCCAAGGGAATTTGAATGCATCTGCTGAAGCTTTCTCCACATTTAGCATGGACATGCTTCCTTTTCATTGTATATGATTTTGTCTTCATCAAAGATTTTCAAGCAAAATATTTCTTGTAGGTTATTCTCCGGTGGGGACTGCAGAGAGGAACCAGTGTTCTACCTTGTAGCCTTAAGCCTGATCGGATAAGAAAAAATATAGATATCTTCAATTGGTCTCTGTCGGATGAAGAGTGGAATCGCTTGAACCTGATTGAACCACAGGTATGTTTATTTGGAAATGGCCTTAATAACCTCTCAGACAGTGGCTCCATATTTGGTAGTTGTCCCCTTCAAGTTGTACGTGAGATAGAGGATGATGTGGAATGCAATGCCTGATATATAAATTATAATACTATTTTTATTTAAAATAATGAGGTCCATTTATGTTAAAAGATGCCATGATTGTTATAATTGCCCATTGTTTGTGAGATTTAGATTTTGTGGTTGCTGAATAGGAAATCAAAAGTTTCATTATTATTGTTGATTGAAGTGGAAATTTTTTTTTTTTTACAACAGTAACTGTTTATATATATATACAATCTTTTCTTTCTGCAATTTGTATGCTTGAATGCAAAGTCAAGAGGTGATCAACTTTGAATGAACATTTAAGACAAATTTCTTGATGTCATAAAATGATATTCAGAAAGGATAAGACGACTCTGCTTTCGTTGTATGGGTTCATTCATGCAGCAAACCAATAAATAGCTATTTTAATCATTGTGATTTGCACTTAATTACCCACCATTGCAAGTCCTAACCATCTAATCTTTGAGGCCATGAGGATAACAGTAGAAAGTATAAAGTCAAATTTATGCATCCTAAATTAAAAAATGGGAACCTGTACAGGGGATTTTACACCTAGGGTTGACCTTTCTGAATCTCCAAAATGTAGAACATCTGTGTCAGGCTAGAACCTGATTCGGCCCACCCAATAGTATATGTTCACTACATGAACTGGCAACGTGCACAGCTTATCTTGGTCCATATCCTAGGTCCACAAACTTGATTAATCATGTTCGCCTTCGGAGGCAAAGGGTGACTTAAGAGAGTTTGCATTGCGGAGGATCGAATCTTCGAATCTATGACCTAAGCCATGGTGATCAACTTCGTAAAGGCGCTATACTATTGAGCTATTCTATTCAAGTTAATTGATGCTATTTGTAGGCAATGAAACAAGACAAATTATCTTCATAAAATATATACTATTAATTAGTTTTATATAATAACTTTATCCATATACTGAGCAAATACTTAAATGCTAATTTCTCTCTCTTTTTTTTTTTTTTTTTTTTTTTTTTTTGTCGGTGAACATAGATAGTTTCATTGTACTGAATACTTTTATTGAATTAATCTGGTGTACATAAAGTGAAGGTAAGTCTAATATCTAACATATTATTTTATTGGAATTCTAACAAGTTTTTTTAACCATGAAAATTATCCATTAACTGCCTTTTCCCTCTATTTTTCTATTTTTTTTTTTAAATTTAAATTTTCATTAATGAACATTTTGACTGAATTCAAAAATCAAAAGTTAAATTACAAACAATTGCTATTGAATTTAGTAAAATAGGCAGATTACTTTGTCTTCAAAATCAAATTATTCAAAGAAAATCACTTTCAGAACAAGGAATTAGAATTTTTTTTTCTCCTTTTTCAAATTTTGATTGAGTATTTTTTTTTTTTTTCTCTACACATGGACAGCTAGCAAAAGACCAATCAAAGCAGGCACTTAGTCAAATTAGCTAAAATCGCTTTTTTTTTTTTTTTTTTTAATTTTAAATTAGCTTATAAAGATCCACTTGCCTCCACTGAGAAATTTTCCAGAAGTAGCCTTAATCGTATGGCCTTAGAAAATCTTCCCAATAAGGAAATTATAACAGAAGAAAGCAGATTCTTGAGAGAGTGGTCAATTCATCTTTTTTCTGGTCTCATTTCAGTATTGTGCTGCCTTGACATTAAATGATATTTGGTGACCATATCTTTAACTTTTAACCATTTCCTTTTTCTTTGTATTAGTTGTGAAGAAAGATTATGACAAGTAGCTTTCCAAATGATGCTCTCTCTATGTATATATCATCATTATCATTTCATTATAGTAACTTATCTTATAGATCAATTTTGGTTCATTGATATTATAATTGCCAGCCAATTCAAACTCCATGAGAGGCCATTGGTTCTTTATTTGAATTTAGTAACATTAGTGGAACATTTTGTCTAAATAAAATTATAGGCTCAATTTCGATAAAAAAATATTTTTATCATAATTGTCAGTCAGCTGATGGTTTGATTGATCTTTTTATTTTTGTAAATAGCGGACGTTTTCAAAGTCGAGTCTTTTCGACCACACTTATATTTGTTTTAAAAATAATATTTGCATTAGAATAATAACGATAAACAGAAAAATTAATTAGTTCTAATAAAAAATAAATATTTTAAGTAGTATATTTGAGCATAACTTACAATTAAATAAAATATTAATCCACTCCAATAATAATTATTATGATGAGAAAGTGTTGAATGAAATGATTAATATTATTATGAGTGGGGAATTTGTGATGGTGGTTGTTGCCAGCTGAAAGGAGGTGGAGAAGCATGCTTTGTCTGTGATTTCAATGAGTTTTTTTTTTTTTTTTTTGGTGCAAAGTGGAAGTGACAATCAATATTATTATTGTTTGAAAATTAATTAACTAATTAAATAAATTAATTGGTAATAAAGTGGATCCCATTTCAGAATATTCCTATTGGTTAAAATCATTTAAGTTAAAACCAAGTGCTTAAATGCTTAAGTGCTTCTATTATATAGTAATTAAGTCCACCACCACTCACACTTTACTCTTATTTTTTTTTAATAATCTTCCACAAACTAATCTAATATTCTTGCACTAAGCTAAACTTGCAATGGCTTACAACTTTTTGGATAATAATTTATATTCTATTTTTATAAAGGTCAATCCCAAAAAAATTAATTTAAAAATCATTCTTTATAACTGTACAATTGCAATTGTAGTTTAATTAATTAATTAATTTTTTAAATTAATTTCAATTTTACCCTTGTACATATCAAACATATTAACTATTTCTATAATTTTCTAAAACTCACACTCCTTAGCTAATTTGATTCATTCCAAGAGTTCATCACTGCCTACCAATCCTGAGGGTTACTGTATTTGTTTAAGAAGCCTTTCATATTAACATTGAAACCATTAATTTCATTTTTGGTATCTAAATTTTATTATTTTTTTAAATTTAATACCAAAATAGAAGAAATTTATAATTAAGTTTTTGAACTAATAGTTTTTTACAGTTGAGTGCATTTAGTCAACATTTCTCATTAGAAAATTCAAAATGAATTGTTTTACTTAATTGACTTTTACTACTGTACAAATAGTAATTATTCTGTATTGATATAGGATTCTCATTAATTGACACGTGTATATATAATAGGTTACTCAACCTGTTATTCCATTTTTTATCTATATATTTTCTAACTTTATTTTTTCTTTATCCACATCTATCTTCTATCCTATAATAAGATATTATATAAAATATTATCTAATGATAAATATAAAATTATCTAGAAAAATTCAAATTCATGTACATACAAATTTTCCTTTACAAGTATAATGAATAAGTAAATTATTACACGCATAATTTTTTTTAATTAAGAAACTAGTAAAAATATATTAATTACAATTCTATATTCTAATTTAAAAATTGAATGTTATAACTTCATCATACATGGACTTTATATTATATAAATTCTAAACCAAACAAAATTTATTCAAAAGCTAAATGAGGACATAAAAATTTATTTTTTAAAATGTAAAATATAATTTATAATGAAAATAAAATTAATCAAGTTGAAACTTAAAGATTAGTAAATTTAAATATATATATATATATATATATATATATATATATATATATATATATATATATATGTATGTATGTATAATTTGATATTTTCAATAACTAAATAAATATTTTTATGGCAAAATATGTAATATGGATTGTTTTTAAAAAAATGAAATGAATTTAAGATAACAATTGATTAGTTAAACTTATACAATTTATATAGTTTAACTTGTGTAATTTGATAAGATATAAGGGTAGAGATTCATAAGTCAAGCATTAGAGTTATATAATTTATGTTTTTAATTAAAAAATTTATATTAAACATATAATGAGATGTATATATATATATATATATATATATATATACATCTCATTATATGTTTAATATAATTTAAATTACATGATACATGATAATTGTTTTAATAATAAGAAAATAAAAATTTATAATTATTTATTAAAACTTTAAATAATCTATTTTGAGTAAATGAATTTAAAGTATTAGACAATTATTTATCTTTGAATTTTTTTTATGTTTTATAGAATTATAGTTGTGTTGAAAATAATTTTTTTAATTTACACAATTAAATAGTTTTTTGTATTTTAATAATAAAAAACTAAATGCTCAACTTTTGATAACCCAATCTATAAGTAACAGGTCATTTGATCAATTTGAAATCTAATGGTATATGTCTAACTAGTTTAAATCTAATGTTGAAAAAAGGTTCAGTATTAGTAGGGAAATTTTCAAATATGTGCTGTAGTCTTACCCTACTCTATTGCTTTGTTTATTTTTCTAGATTATTACTTTTTTTATTATTTTTTTTCTCCTTTTTTATTTTCTTTTGGAATTGAAAAAAAAAAATTAAAAGCAATTTTTCAGACTTTTTTTTTAAGAAAAGAGATATGGGATAATAAAAAATTTTTAAAAATAAAAAATAATAGATGAATTGAATGGATATTTATATTTGATATCATTTATTGAGTTCAATAATTCATTTTAGTTATCAAAAAAATAAAATTTTGGTCAAATGCATGTAACTTTTTAACAAATCAAATAATTAATTGTAATTTTTTTTTTCATTCTGATACAAAAGCGAGCAAAAGTAAAAAAATTCAAACACTACCCTAAGGGTGAGAAAGAATGACAGAAATCCTAGGGATTCTCCCTTAGTCAGAGGTCTTGAGTTTCGAACCTTAGATATGGAGTTCTTTTAAACATTTGGGAGGAAGCGCTTTACCCCCTTTATTGGCCTATCATGCGAAATTGGAATAGTCGGACAAGTGGGCTTCGGGCACCAATGATTAAAACCAAAAAAAAAAAAAAAAAAAAAATTCAAACACTTGAAAATTTTTTAAAAAATAGAAACCTAATATTCACAAGTATCCAAGGCTTGAATGTTTTTTTAATTTTATTCAATCTTTTTTATTTTGTCAAAATTAACCTAAATTTATTTTATTAGTAAGAATTTTAGTTAATACAGTGGGTGAGAATATGCGCATATATTCTGTTAATTTCATCCAATTTTTTCTATGTACATTAAAAAAATGAATCCTATGTTTTTCCATATTTTGATAATATAAAATATTATTATTTTTTCGTTTTTTAATATAACTTAATTAAGTTCGCTTACTACCCTAATTAACACATTTTTTTTTTTGCTTTCTAATAATTGATAATAATTTTTTTTCAATGAAATTATTAGGTTAAAATTTTATGTATGCTAATAAACTTTTACAAATATTATAAGGTTACTCTAAAATTGAAAATTTTAGAAGAAGTATATAGAATTAAAAAAATGTAAAATATTTAAATACACTTGATTACTATACCAAAAGATAAAGTATGGATATTTACATTACATCTCCCCCACCCCCTCACTCTTATTGGACAATAATATATCACAAACTCTCAATTAACTGAATAATAAATAATTACATTTTTCCCTAAAAAAATTAATATAGAACCATCATAAAGTTCAACTATACTTCATACCAATTATTGTGTATATAATTTTCATAACATTCAAAGAATTCATTATAATTTAACATTAAACCCTAATTTTTTTTATCATCCTAATATGAGAACATGCAACTTCAAACAATATTTATTTTCATCGTTAAGAAATAATTAAAAAAAAATTTATCATTAAATGCAATGTCTGAGTACTAATTAAAATGTAAAATATTATTTCTTGTGTTCTGAAATATAAGTCATTTAAGGTTTTTAAATGGGTATTAAAGAAGCAATTAATTTCCATAAATTCTAACAAAATTAATAATAATTTGACCAAATTATCCTTTATCCCACATTGGTACTCCTATCTCACATCATTACATTATATTTAATATAAATAAAAGTAAAATTGAAAAAAAATTATTTATACTCCTTAAAATATTCAAAATAATTTATATTTTGGGATAAATTATTACCGTAAAATGACTTATATTTTAGAACAGAGAGTAGGATCCTTTGATAATTAATTGAAATCAATATGAATTTAGATTTAAGTGTAAAATCGTAAGAAATAAATATAATATCAAACTTCGAATGAGTAGCTATAGAATTGAGATAAGAGTTTTCTTTTTTATTATCAATAATATTCACATATCTTTTTGAGTGATTATTTTAATTCAAAATATAAATCATTTTAAATATTTTAACGAGTAATACATACTGTTGTTTCAATACCACTCTTATTTATATTAAATACAATAACTATCTTCATAAGTTACGTTTGATTTTTAGATAAAGATTAATTTAATAAAATTATCATTGGTTTTATTATAATTTAGGAAAATTTATTATTTCTTTAATTTCTGTAAAAAATTTTAAACAATTTATATTTTGGGAGAACATTTTAAAATTAATTAGAATATTTGACTTTAAAAAGTAAATGATAGGTACAACGCTTCAGAATTGGATGCTCTCTAGACACCGTTTTTTAGCAATTGGTGAGACTTAGGCATGAAGTTTAGGTTACAATAGAGAGCCTTTGTTTGACTTTTATATTCACATTTATTGAAAATTTGAAATCTCACACAAAATCTATTAAATAGACCGAAAACATGTCATGAAGTGCATGAGAAAATTGGAAGAACGAAAAACAAAAAGTCAATTAATTATGATTCATATCATACACTTGCCGGAGTTGACCAGGCACATGAATTAGGGTTGGATAATAATCAATAAAATCAATTCAATTATTTAATTTAATTTTTCGGTTTAGTTTATTTTTAAATAATTTTAAAAATTAAATTAATTTAATCCAAAAATTAAGTTTTTTTTCTTAAAATTCCAAAGAGTATTTAAACCACGAAATCGAATTGAATATTTGATTATTTCTTTCATATAAAATTTGATTTATTCAGTTCGCACTAATTGTCAACTGAACCGACATTTTATACTAAATTCTAATCTCAAAATTAAAATTTTAAAAATGAAATATCGAAATTCTTAATTTTGAAATGGGATATAGTCAAGGCTTCAATTGGAAAAAACCACATCACAAGTGGCTTATTAGTCTACAATAGCAGATATTGACTAAGAATTTGGAGGTTTTGCACCCCCCTGAGTTATTGACCAAAAATTGTTTATAGCTCCTTATGTTTACACTTTACACATCGACAGACGTTTGATTCAACAAAAAGCATCACATGCCATGGAATCCCAAGTACTTCTTTCCATATTAAAATCCATTTTTAAATAGAATTAGTAGCTTTTCAATTTTGTCAATAACGTATCATCTGATTAGTCTTCTCGTTAATATGAAAAATTTGAATTCGAGTTCGAGTCCGAGTCCGAACCCTTTTGACTAGAGTTTTCACCAATAATTTATTTTCTAAAAAGTTAATATATGATTATGTACTCAAAATTGTTAATTGGGTTATTATCAATTTTTTCTTTATTGCTTTTAACCGAAGCTTATTCAAATTTTATAGACATTAACTTAAAAAAAAAAATCATATATAGATACATATTACATTTATTCCGTTTATTTTATTATTTGAATATGATAATATAATAAAATTTTTAAATCAATTATCAATCTAATATGTCCAATTAACTGTAAAATATTTTTATGTCTATTTTTATATTTATTATATAATTTCTGTTATATTTTTATGTAAAACGCACGTCAAACGTTCATCTTTCGACTTATTATTGTCAATAATTAATGTATTAATTTTATTTTATTTATTAATTTTAGTTTGATATTTATGTTATTTTTTGTGCTATCAATATTATTCATTATCAATTATAATTGAACTTTCAAATTCTTTAAATCTTACTTTGTTTTTTATAATCTTAAGTCTAACGATTCATATATTTAATATTTAGCTTAACTTAATTTTTATAATTATTATTATTTTTTACTTTTAATAGAAAATTATTATTTTTTATACAAAATTATTATTATTATTGTTGAATAAATATTTTCTTATCCTATAACAAAATCGAATTTTATAAGTAGTTATGAATATTTAATTTTTGGATTTATTAATAGTTTTATTTAAATTCTACAGAAAAAATATAAATATGGAAGAAAACCAAATTGTATTAAATATTTTATTTAATTATCAATTATTTTATTATTTTAATTATATTATATTAATTATTGTGTTCAATTATTTTTTACCGGAAGTTAAAATAACGATTGATTATAATTTTTGATAAATAACAAAAGAATTGAAAATTAAATAACAAATATCTAAAAGGAAAAGCAACACATGCAACTCACAATTGAATACTTTACTAGTAATATAAAATTAGCTCTCAATTATTTATTTAAGCCCTTTCTAAGAAATTCTTAGGGGCATATTTATGTTCCCATTGAATTAGACAATTGTTACTAATACAATAAGATAAAAATTCACCCAAATTTTCCATTAAATATAATTAAAAATATTTGCTAACATTGGGAAAAGAAAAAGTTAAACAGGTCCTTCAAGTTTAAGGGAAAGACTTTTTTTTTTTTTAATTTATAGGAAGATTGAATGGACCGAAATAATATTACGAGCTACACAATAGAAATAGTTTTTCCCTTGATTTACTAATTTGATGAAAATTATTGTGGTGGGGAAGACTAGAACACAAAATCTGTAACTCACACAAAGTTCAAGATTAATAAGATCATATTTGATTAACGAGGAAACACGTATTTATATTCTCGGTGCTTGTAATTATAGTTTACTGTTTTAATCTTTTGGCCAAATGGTGTCAAATTATTTGTCATAATTCATTGATCACCAATGATATCATGCCACCTCAAATGAGATGAATAAACAATCTTAAAGATAAAAAAGGGGAATGAGTAGAAAATGTAAAAATAATGGGACTTCATAAGCACTACTCTTATTTATGACCACTTGAGGTTGTTGCCTAGTAAAGGCTTTGTCATTTGCCTTAATGGTCAGGGTTTAATTCTTTATTAGTGCATCTTGTTATACATGACGTCTAAATATTAATTCTCTCCATGAGTCCATCCTATTATGTATGATGTCTGAATATTGACTCTCCTGTTAAAGTGGACTTATAGCAATCCTATGATCCTCCAGAAAGAAGATGGGGCCTCCCCACCAGTGCACAATAGAGGTGTCTTAAATCAAGATGTCAACAATTGACTAATGCACTAGTAGTCTTCTTTTTTTTTTTTTTTTTTTTTTTTTTTTGTTAAAAAAAAAAACTCTTATATATGAAATGATGCCTTAAATAAATTATGTTGCAAGAAAATGACTAATGAGTGCTATTCCCATGCTAAATAGTAGGCTAAAAGTATCACTCTCGTACAAAAGGTAGCAGAGAAAGAAAGCAAACGTTGTCAAATAGATGATAAATTGTCAAACGATTGATTATGGATTCCCACCTAAAAAAATCATATTTCTCTTTCACAACCTTCAATCTTGGAAATTAGATTTGTGATTTAAATTCAAATCTTTGGTTGAAAATTGATTTGATGAATAAATATTTGGTTTGACTTCATACCCAAGCTTTAAATAGGGAAAATTTTCAAAACAGCAAGGTTAATTTCATACAATGGTATTAACTGGTTCTTGAGGCAATGAATTGGTTCAATCTTCATTTTTTTTTTTTTGGTTAAAACTGAAATCAAACCAATTTTTGAAAAACCAAATTAAATAGTTTATTTCGATTCGGTCCGGTCCACCGGTTATGCTCAGCCCCCAATTTATCTAATGTTTTGTCTTGTAAAGGAAAAAAAAAGCTTTTCAAGTGAGGCACAAAGCTAAGCATGTCTATTGGTCTATCCAAATTTTCAGAAACGGCTGCTTTCACCAAAACTTTTAAAGTCAGAAAATTATACTTATGGATAGGTTAATGGGAGCAGCCAATCTTTCCATATTAACTCCACCAAAAGTCAAAAGTTAAAAAGGCAGAAACACGAGGACATTGGGATAAGACGATACATTGAATTAGAAAAGAACAAATCCAAAACCATCACAATTAAGTAAATGAAGTTCTTGGAACAAAATTCTGAAAATAGCATTTGTAGATGAGACTTGTCCATTTATGCCAACTTGAAGGTGTTACAAAGTAGCTGCCTGCTAAATGTTTCACAGAAGATAGGAAAAAAGATGAACATTTACAATCAGAAAAAAAAAAAAAAGAAAGAAAAATCAGAAATTTTATTTTATACATGCTGTGTGTAAACAGTTTCTCTTCAATGAAAAGTAAGAACTGATCTTCATTGTAAAAAATTACAAAATCTCAAGTAACTGGCTAGCTCAGCTTGGTTAGAGTCTTAGCTCCCTCTTTTCCAACAGTCGAGAGCAGCTAACTTCAAGAAACAAAGTATGGAAGTAATATTTACAACAGGATAACTATTTCATAAGTAAAGCACCAATGAATTTGGGTTCGTATAACTTGACCATATGTGAATGTCTCCAGCTCCACTCTGTCTTAACTAATAGCAGAAGCTATGTCGTGATCTCGATGCTGTCAAGCCAAGAAACCAGCTGCATTGTTGAAGGCCTCACTTTTGGGGATTCATTCAAGCATAGACAAGCAATATCAAGAACCCATAGTAATTGCTTATCATTGTCCTTGCCGTAAATGAATGGATCAAAGACCTCACTTTCTCTGTTCTCCTTCTTCATCTGAAGCACCCAAGAGATTAAATCCCGCGATCCCTTTGGCTTGCACATGTCCATTGGTCTTTTCCCAGTAAGAAGCTCCAAAAGAACAACTCCAAAACTATATACATCCCCTTTATAGGTAGCAACAGAGGCTTGGCCATACTCTGGAGGAATGTAGCCTAATGTCCCTACAAGATCAGTTGTCACATGGGTATCAGAAGGTAATATGAGCCTTGCAAGACCAAAATCTGCTAAATGGGCTTTGAAATTTTCATCTAAAAGGATGTTACTCGACTTTATATCTCGGTGAAGTATATGGGGATCACATGATTGGTGCAGATAAGCTAGCCCTCTTGCAGCCCCTTGAGCAATATGTACCCTGGTATTCCAATCAAGTAAGGATGGTCCATCAATTTTTTCATGCAACCAATAATCCAAGCTACTGTTTTCCATGTAAGAGTATATCAAAAGCCTGTCATTTTTGAAAATGCAATACCCTTGAAGATGGACGAGGTTTGGGTGCTGAGCTCTTGACAAGGTTTCAACTTCGGCACGGAATTCCCTCTCCACCTGACCACATTCACCAGAAAGCCTTTTTATTGCGACCTTCCTACCATCAGGGAGTGTGGCTCTGTAAACTAGACCAAAACCCCCACAGCCAATGATATTTGCTTGGTCAAAATTGTTGGTAGATTTCAGAAGGTCATCCAAGGAGAGCTCTTTATAGTTCTCCATATTTTGGAACAAAATCACTAACCTTGATCCGATTTCCTCCAAATCTTTATCATTGGTGTCAACCCCCTCTTTTTCAGGATCAATCTCTCCTTGGCTGTGTGCCCGCAACACAATCATGAGCATGAGAACAAGAAGAAAAACTGTCCCAAGTACAATACCAACGGTCATTCCAACAATAATATTTTTATTCCTTCTTGATTTCATGGGTGCTTCACGCAGAATTACCTCCGTGTTTGCACAAGGAGGTGTACCATGGTCACCACAAAGATCATTACCTTCAAAGCTTGAGTTAGGAAAAGTCAGAAACTGACCTCCAATAGGAATCTTCCCACTGAGATTATTATCAGCAACATTGAACTTAGATAGAAAGCTGAGATTTACCAAGGATGAAGGTATGTTCCCCGAAAGATTATTATGAGACAAATCCAGCATCTCCAAGCTAGTCATCCCTGATAATTCACTTGGTATTGGCCCAGATAATTTATTATATTTCAAGTCCAAAAGATGTAACTTTTTCAAATTCCCAAACTCTGGCCAGATTGATCCTGCAAGTAAGTTATGACTGAGAGCCAGTGTTGGTGGAAAGCTCATAACTTGATTATACTGCAATGCCCCTTTATTTTCATTCCTTTTCAAGAAAAAAGGGAAATCTGGTGAAGGCTCCACCAATGAGATATTCCTGCTGATGAGGCTTGGCAATTGAGTCAAGCTCTTTGGGATCTCCCCAATAAGCGAGTTGTTTGATAAGTCCAAATAAAAGAGATCGGCAAAACTACCGAACCAGATTGGAATAGTTCCATCCAAATGGTTCCATGACAAATCTAGCAACTGCAAATTAGTGCTATTCCTCAACCAAGAGGGTATTGATCCTGTGAGTCTACAACTAGCAATAACTAGTACCTTCAAGTTATCAAATTGGAGACTAGGATTAGCAGGCAATTGTTCACCGCGGAAATTCAAGGTGAGGACTAAAGTATGTAACCTCTTGCATTGCTGCAAGATTTGCAAGGCAGATGAAAGATTATGGATACTAGAATTTGACAGAGAAAGATAAGACAAGCTTTGGAAATTCTTGAAGCTTTCTGGAATTTGACCACTGAAATTGTTCCGGGCAAGGTTAATATTCGTCAAATTCTTACAAGAAGGAAGATTATCTGGCAAAACTCCTTTAAATTTGTTAGAACCCAAATCAAGCGAATTCAATTTAATCATGGCAGAACAATTAATAAGATTAATATCACCTTCCAATGAATTATTCCTCAAATTTAGCAATATAAGCGAAGGAGAATTAGCCAAAGAGAGAGGTATTGTACCATGAAAATCATTAGAATGACCCAAGAAATACTTAAAGTTGGCCAGACCATGAAAAACATCTGGTATAGTACCTGAAAAATTATTACATGAAATATCCAATCTTTCAAGACTCTGTAATTGGCTAATTCCATTGCTTAACTGCCCAGAAAGCTTATTGTTTTGCAGACCCAACAACTTGAGTTTCTCCAGCCCAAATATATCTTCAGCTATTCCACCAGTAAGATCGTTCATGCCAAGACAAAGATGCTCCAAGGAAGCACACTTGCCTAAACCTGGTAAAACGACACCGGAGAAGAAGTTAACTGCCAGACGAACTACCCTAACTTGGGTTGAATTTTCACACAAGTGAGTAGGAACTGACCCACTTAAATTATTTGCCGAAATGTCAAGAAGAGACAGAGAGGGTAAATTTATGGTACGTGGGATTGAACCAGTAAAGTCATTAAAGCTCAAGTCTAAGGTTTCAAGTTTTGGCAACTGAAACAAAGAGAAAGGAAGCGAGTCTTTCAGAAAATTACGGGATAAATTTAGGGTAGTGAGCTGATCCAAATTTCCCAATGACTCTACAATTTTCCCTGTCAATCTTTGATTTGGAAGTTCAAGCTTAAATACTCTAGAAGAAGAAGGGTTGCAAGTTACGCCTGACCAGTTACAGCAATTTGAAGATGAGGAATTTGTTTCCCAGGCTTGGATTGGTGATTCCAAGCCATTGATGAAATCCTGTAAAGCTTTCAAATCATTTCCGTCGCAGGTTAAGTTTTGAGTTTGACAATGAAGGATTTGAGCTTGAAGGCATAAACCAACAAGAATAACTATGACCCATAATAAATCTTGGGTATCCATAGCCATCTAATAGTAAATTGAGAACACAAGACAGCTTCACGAAATCAGAATGAAATGAAGATTGTTGCAGCCATTTTTGTTGATGAAGAAAGTTGAAGAGAAAGAAGAAAGAAAGGTAAAGAGAGGAAGCAAAATAAAAACTATTTGGTAACGGTCCGTGAAGAAGAGGAAGTGAAAGCAAGAAAGAAGAGCGGAGAGAGCTGTCAAATAGGTAAATGGTGGACTTTATTTTTTTTTTTTATTGGAAATGGTGGGCGTTTGACTTCAACAATCAAAACACGCAATTGGACCTCACTCTCTAAATTATATATTTTATTATATTTTGATTGATTAATTGTAAAAAAAAAAAAAAAAAAAAAATCCTCCAAATTGTTACTTTTCATACTAGCCTAACCGGTTCACTGGATTGATGGTTTCGGTTCATTGAGATAAGGAACCGGGACTTGCCGAACTTGGCCGGTTCTCGTCATAATTTCAGTTCCAACTGCTTCGAATTTGATTCCTTATCTTTATTCTTTTATTATCTTTTAATTGAAAACGAGCAGTTCAAAATAATTTTCTTAGGGGTTCAATCAATTCCCATCGATTTTGATTCCAATCTTAGAATCGAAACCAATTTAAAATCTTCTAGAAACTGACCACTCTAGACCTATTTCGGTCTAGTTATTTCGATCCGACCCGTTCAGAAACTGGCCCGCGGTCACCCTTCCAATTATAAGTTAAGTTTTAAATTTTAAAAATTAATTTATCTTAATTAATTAAAAATATAATAAAAAATTTATAGTTATATTTTAAGTTTACCACTAGGGATGGCCACGGTTCCGTAATCGGCGGTTCCGGTTCCACAAAAACTGGAACCGGAACCGAACTGAAAATTTCCGGTTTCGGTTCCGGTTCTGGTACGGTGTCAAAACCGACGGTTCCGATCGGTTTTCAAACTGGTTTTCCGGCAAATCGCATAATTTTAAATTTTAAATTTTGAAGACCGGTTTTCAAATTTTAATAAATTTGTGAAAGTTATTTGTAAAAAAAATACACCTAAAAAATTAAAAAATACTTCAATTAAATTTATTTTTTTAAAGACTTAAACTTAATTATTTTTTTTAAAAAAATTATTCAACTGAATTTATTCTCCACTTGCCATTATATGATAATAAGATATAATTTGGAAAATTGAATAAAAAAAATTAGAGAGAATAATAACTTAATAAGAGAGATTGTAGAGCAGAGAAGAATAATATAGAGTAGAGTGTAGTATATTGTAGAGAGAGTAGAGAGAGAGAGTAGAGATTTTTTTGTGATGAATTTGTAAATGAAATGAGGTGTTTATAATAAATCCAAAAAATTATTTTTCCAAAAATACCCTTGAAACTAGCCGTTATGTAGCCGTTTATGATTGTTGGAAGGGGTAATTAAAAGATTTCACAACAAAGTTTAAAAAAAAAAGACAAAAAACTGACAGTTTCTAACGGCTAGAACCGCCAGTTCTAACCTGTTGGGAGAACCGGCAGTTCCATCCGATTCCAACCGGTTTGTTGGAACCGTCGGTTGCGGTTTCATCAAAATTGGAACCGGAACTGAACCGAAAATCTCTAGTTCGAATCGATTTTAGTTCCCACCGGTTCCGATTATGGTTCGGGATCGGTTCGAACCGACGATTCGATTCCCGAAACCGTAATATAGCCACCCTTATTTACCACCAATATTAATTGAGGTGGTAAATGATCTTAATGATCTTTTGAATTTTCAAAAATTCAAAAAGTGATATCCTAATGGTAACAATACCTACGATTTAAGGTCTGTTCAAAAAATTAATTATTTTAGTAATTGTTAGTTGTTTGAATAGTATTTAGCTGTTAGCCGATTTTGAGTAATTTTTTATGAAATGCTAAAATTAAATATTACATGAGTTAAATTTTTATAACACATTTCCTTACTATCTATAAAAAATATGACAATTAAATAACAAATATGACATCTATTCATCTATAATGATCGGTTGTTTATTAAAAAATTATGGACCCAGAAGCACTTTACCGATGTTGCATACTAAATTGTGGACCAACAAAAGAAAAGAAAAAAGATGATGCAAGAGGATTAGAAGATAGTATATTGGAAAGAGATTTCAAAATTTTACGTTTATAAATACACATTTAGACACGTTAATATTGGCACATTCTATTTTACTTCATATTAGAGCATCTCTAATGCTAATGTGAATTAATTTATTTAATTGCTAGATCAGAAAAATGAATAGATGTTTTAAAAAATGTTTTTTAATAGTAATGTCTATTTTCAATGTCAAGTTGAGATGTCAAAATAATAAATATACGTCATTTACCACAACTTTTATTATAGAGAGTCTCTTAGACAATATGTATATTTATTGCTTTTTGCACATTGACTTGTGGGCCGGGAAAGAAAAGAAAAGAAAAAAAAAACGAGAATGAAAGAAGATTTAAAATTAATGCATTAAAGAGGAATTTTTAAAATTCAATAATTATAAATAGATATTCAGCCTCGTTACCATTCACACTTATTGCATATGATATATCGGTCACAGTTCACATTAATACTGTAGATGCTCTAATAGAATAGAATCAGGAGATAATCCTCATCCCCTAATACGACAAAAAAAACTTTATGACTTATGGTTTAATTACACAAATAATCGAAATTAAGATAAGTTTTCGAAATGACAAATTGAGGAGGGAAGTGGGAAATTCAAGACGTAGAAAGAAGGCTCTCTCCATTAAAGCCTAAAGATATTAACTTTTCTTGTTAAAAAAAAAAAAAAAAAAAAGAATACATTAACTTTACCGGACAAATGTAGGTTGGACCGACTATAGCAAGTAAAAAGATTCGGGCAGGCGGTAGGCCAAGATGCCGTAGGCATTATTGTAATAATTTTTTACTTCGTATACATGCTTTGTAGATTTCATTAATTTAAAATTTATTAATAGTTACAAAATATAAATATTAAAATTATTATTAAATAGTTTTGTTTATAAATAAGAAGACATTTATTTATTAGCAATAATATATTATTTTTATTTATTTAGTATGACAATTCTCCCTGGAAAATTTTTCGTTAATAAAAATATTATTATTGAAATTTGAGCAATTATCTATTTTGTGTGCTAATATTCAAAAAGCTATATTTCACCTCTTAAGTTCTAATTTTTGGTTCCGCCCCCTTTCTTCCCTGATTATGAAAAATTATGCCTATAAAAATTATCGTGTAACAATTTCTATAATGTGTCTTTTGTAATTAATATGCACTTTCAAATATTTATTTACGACTAATAATTTAATAATTTGCGTTGCACATATCACTTTTTGCTGTAAATACTCGTTATTTAATTTGTATTCTTTTTGTTATTTATCAATAATTTATATTTCTTATTATGCACTCAACAATGTTTATATATTGATAATATTGGAGCGTAAAACATCACAAATAATAAATGGTGGAATAGTCCCTCGTTTCATCAAATCAGATATAATAATTGCTTTCACTGAAATTACGAGTGTACTAATTCTATGACCTTTTAATAAAATAAACAGATGTCGCAGAAAGTTCTCTCGTGAGAATTCTACAATCATTAATCAACATACCAAGAGAAGAACAACCTAATGAAAAACTAGTTAAAGCTTGAACAACATGTAAACAGTCACTTTCAATCACCACCTTCAGTCCACCAAACCTACCCTATAGCTAGCTTAACACTTCTCTATTGCCTATAAGCTCTGCCATAGCTAGTTTAGTAACATGAGATAATGATCTCGTTTTACCTCCTACACAGTAGCTGTGCATATCTCTAGCAATCCAGCCTATACCCACTTTAAATGACACCCCTCATGGTTCATGCCATGCAACATCCACATTTACTTTAACAATATTATAAGGTGGTGGTTGCCATCTACTTATCATAGAACTCGCAGCACTAGGTACTACAAACCTCTTGTATTGCTGAGCATGCATCCATTCTTGCAAAAACACAGAGGCACAATGAAGAACGCTACCTGCTGTCCTTCGATAGCCCCGCCACACAACCTGATTCCTCAGCTGTCATAGCTCCCATGCTACCATAAACACTTGGCGAATTTTCTCTCTATCACAACTATCAAACACCTCCAGTACCAACGATTGATACTACCATGTTGTATCCTCCATTCAAAACCTGCCAGCTGCCAACATGCTATCGAAAATTGACAATGCAAGAAGAGATGCACAGTTGACTCCACGGCAATGTCACACACCGTGCACATAGAATCCACATTAACTCGTTTCTTGATCAAATTCACCTTTACAAGTACGAAACCTGCTGCCAGATGCCAAATAAAATTCAAAACCTTGGCCGGTACATAAATCCACCAATCCTTATGCCAAAACTTTGAGGTAAGCAGGGTCTGATAGTTCCACAGACTGTAGAGACACCGGTAACCAGATTTGACCATGTGAATGCCCTTCGAGTCACACCTAGTACCAGCCATCATCGACTCCATAGAATCTAAGAGGGATTTGTTCAATTAGTCGAATTTCTTGTACGGTAAAAAGCGAATGCAAGGTTTCCATATCCCACCCACCTTGAACTGGAGGCATTAAATCTACTCCGTAAACTTCATCCAAGCCTATAGTATTTGGTGAAACAAAATAAGGAATACAAATGTTAGGCAACCATGGAGAGGTAAAAACCTCAGTACCCTTTCCATCTCCTATTCGTCTCAAGTACCCGTTCCTTAATAAAGACTTGCTTGCTAATACACATCGCCAAATATAACCTGGATTATTTCTAAGCTCGACATCAAGAAAGGAACTATCAGCAAAATACCTGGCTTTGTATACTTGAGTAACTAGAGCATTAGTGTCACACAACAAATGCCATCCTTGCTTGGCCAATAAAGCAATAAACTCTTAAAACGAACCCCTTCATCATCTTTAATTCTGCATAAACTGTTCCATGAAGCCCACTGGATCCAGCCTTCTCATTATCTCCATTGTGCTACCAGAAACCATTCATCTTCTTCTCAATAGTATCGCAAATTGCAGTTGGTCATTAAATAGTTAGGGATCACTTAGGCGATCGTTTTCAGTAAAATCTCCTCCCCTCTTCCCCCCCACCCCAACCCCCCCCCTTTCCCAACCGGTGACAACATCTTTCGCTTCCATCCTTGGAGTCATTTCAACACCTTATCCACAACATAGTTGAAAACCAACTTCTTGCTTTTTCCAATTACAAATGGTAGTCCTAAATAATTAGAAAACTGCCTTGCCTTGCTCACACTAAGCAGATTGCAAATAATATCCTGCATATCAACTATAGTATTGGCACTAAAGTGGGTTTCTGACTTACTAAAATTAAGTTGCTGGCCGGATGCTTGTTGATAGATGGACAAGCAATGTTTTATAATGAATGCTTCCGATGTCAGCACTCGAAAGAAGAAGAAGGCATCATCCACTGACAGGCTTTTTTGCAAGTGTACGAAATCGCAAACAATTAATAAAGAATGAGTATAGCATCTTCCACAAAGATTGTATAACAAGTACCAAAATTGTGTTAACATATTATTATTAAACTACAATAAAGAGAGTGTATTTGAAAATAAAAGAATTAAAGTAAAAACAATAAGAATGAGATAAGCAAGAATTTGTTGAAAAGAAAAAAAGGTCTTAATCTTAGAGCATAAAGCTTTATAACCGATTCTCCTTCCCCATAAGTGCATTAAAATTGCTTTGGACCATTTTTTAACTAGGCTGGTCTGCAGCTCTTCTGATATTGTCACCTCAGGAACCAAACCGGATTTGTCAATGAGGATATCATTTAGGGGATAGAGTGAAGTTGGGGTCATCAAGAGGGTCATCCTCCATCTCCACCTCTATACCTTGAGCCACCTTGTGCGGAAAAGATTCTTAAAACCCCTGATTATTGGGGTACGAATCATGGCTGGAGTTACCTACTACTTTGTCTCTATGTTTTACCCTTTTTTGTTGCTTGATCTGTCTCGGAAGGGTCTATTAAAAATTAGTGCAACTTACTGCAAGATTTAATTAATTTTTAATTTTTCTTTTTTTACTGAGTCAATAAGTTTACTAATTTTTGTGAAGACTTGTTCTTAGCACTATCAGTTTGTTTCTATTATTTTGGTGAGTATAGTTCATAGTGGAGAGTTTTGTGGAAGATTAGTTAAAGCCTTTTGCTATAAATAATTCATGTAATCAGCAGTCTATTATCATCTCCAAAAAGCTTTTAATATTACAAATTTCTTTCTTCCATTTTTTCTTTGCTGTAAAACTTTTCTTTGTTTTATGGTATCAGAGCCTGTCATTTAGCTTAGTTTGAGTGTTAAAAGAAAAGTTTTTTTTTTGTTTGCATTAATGGAGATGGCAAACAACGGAATTATGCAGAATGGGATGGAGAAACTTGTAGGTAGCAATTATAAGTACTGGAGAATGTGTATGGAGGCATACCTTCAAGGTCAGGATCTATGGGAATTGGTGGCTGGTAGTGATACCACGCCTACAGAGACTCCTGAGAATGCCGATTTACGACGAAAGTGGAAGATCAAATGTGGAAAGGCTCTCTATGCTTTAAGAACGTCAATAAGCAAAGAGCACATTGATCATGTTCGTGATATGGATTCTCCAAGTGAAGTTTGGAAAACACTTGAAAAGGTGTTTACCAAAAAGAATACAGCAAGGCTGCAACTCTTGGAAAATGAATTGGCAGACTTAAAACAGGGAGGTATGTCAATTTCAGAATATTTTTTGCGAATTAAAAATATCTGTTCTGAAATTTCAGAAATAGATGAGGAAGAGAAAATTAGTGAATCCCGACTACGTCGCTTCCTTATTTGTGGCTTGAAGAAGGAGTATGGTCCCTTTATTACTTCTATTCAAGGATGGTCGAAACAACCTTCTGTTGAAGAATTAGAGAATTTACTCTCTAATCAAGAAGCTCTTGCAAAACAAATGGCAAAAAGTTTTGATTCAAATGCTGTTCTTTTCTCAAAAGGAAAGCCGAATAAGAGGAATTCATATGGGAACAAAAATACCAAAGATGATTCTGCAGCAAAAGGAGATTCAACTGAAGAAAAAGTTGCCAAACCACAAGAGAAGAAATCTGTCACATGCTACAGATGCGGTAAACCTGGGCATATCAGGAAGTATTGCAGGGTGAAACTTGTCAAGGCCAATGCTGCATTTGCTAGTGGAGAAGATGACTAACTCAAATGGGAACATTGCTTTTCTGTTAAAGCAGTTGAACAACAGCCAGCTCAAAAGAAGGAGAAGTGGATCGTGGATTCTGGTTGTTCAAACCATGTTACAGGGGATGACTCCTTATTCTCAGAAATGCATGAACACCATGGAGATCGGGTAATTGTAACAGCTGATGACTCTACTCATCTAGTAGCAAATGAAGGGGCTGTTATAATTGATGTTGCAGGTACAGAAGGTGTGAAGTTGGATGATGTTTATCATGTTCCAGGCTTGACTAGAAATTTGGTTTCTGTTCCTCAAATTACAGAATCCGGAAAATATGTCTTATTTGGCCCAAAAGATGTAAAAGTTCTTGATAATTTAAAAGAAATATCAGCTGATGTTATTTTTTCTGGAGAAAAGAAAGGGCGTTTGTTTGTTTTGTCGGCAGGAGAAGCTTATGTGAAGAAAACAAGCCAAACCGATAATGCTGCAATCTGGGATGCTCGGTTGGGTCATGTAGGCTATCAGCTACTACAACAGATCTCTTCACACAAGCTAGTAGATGGTTTTCCGATTCTAAAGAATGTTCGTGAAGATGTAATTTGTCAAGGTTGTCAATTTGGCAAATCTCATCGTCTTCCTTTCAAGAGGACGTCAAATCATAAATCTTCGTTGTTTGAGCTGGTTCATACAGATTTGATGGGACCAATGAGAACATCGAGTTATAGTGGACATCGTTATGTTATGGTGTTGGTGGATGATCACTCGAGATTCACGTGGGTGAAATTTTTGAAAGACAAAAGTGAAGCTCTATCTAAGTTTATAGAGTTCATAGAAGCCGTTGAAAAAGAATTTGGGAAGCAAATAAAATGTCTTCGGAGTGACAATGGCGGAGAGTTCTTGTCAGGTGATTTCTCTCAATATTGTCACGACAATGGTATTCTTCGGCAAATGACTTGTCCAGACACTCCTCAACAGAATGGAGTTGCCGAAAGAAAGCTTGCCTTTCTCACTTCAATCTGTCTTTCATGGTTGCATGACAAAAACCTTCCCCGCGAGCTTTGGGCAGAAGCTTTTTAGTGTGCATGTCATGTAGCAAACCGACTGCCGTCTTGGCCAGGTACACAAAAATCTTCCTTTGAGATTGTATATGGTGAGAAGCCAAATGTGAATTACTTTCGGGTATTTGGTTCCATTTGTTATGTTCATGTTCCCAAAGCTCACAGAACCAAACTTGACCCGAAAGCAAGAAAATGTGTGTTTGTTGGCTATGATTCTCACAGGAAAGGTTGGAGGTGTATGGATCCAGAAACGAAGAAATTTACTACTTCAAGAGATGTGGTATTTGATGAAATCTCATCGTTATTCTCTGTTCAAAAAGTTGTTCTGGATGATGGTCATGTTAATTTAGATCATCTTTTTCCTGAAGAAAATAATCAGGCACCTTTAAATGGAGAAATGGAATCTGAATCACCAATTCAGAATGGTATTGAAGAAAATGTTTCTGAGCAGCAAGTGGTTAGAAGATCGACGAGGGAGAAACGCCATCCAAATTATCTTCAAGATTATGAGGTGGAACTTAATAATTGCTCTGTCACTTCATGTTTTTTTACAGGGGGTTTAACTTCAGAAGAACCAACGAGTTTTTATGAGGGAAAAAGCTGTCCCAATTGGCAAAGAGCAATGCAAGAAGAGATTGAAGCTCTACACAAAAATGAGACTTGGGAGCTGGTGCCTAAACCAGAAAAGTGTGTTCCAGTCACTTGCAAATGGGTATTTCGGTTAAAGAAAAAATTGGATGGTACCATTGACAAATTTAAAGCTCGTCTTGTTGCTCGTGGATTTTCTCAAAATTATGGGTTAGATTATGAAGAAACGTTCAGCCCGGTAGCAAAGATGGTGACTGTGAGAACACTTATCTCACTTGCTGCATTTAAAGGATGGAAATTATGGCAACTTGACGTAAAGAATGCATTTCTTTACGGTAATCTGGATCAAGAAGTGTTTATGGAGCAGCCTCCTGGTTTTGTCTCTGAACAATTTCCAAACCATGTGTGTCGTTTGAAGAAAGCACTCTATGGCTTAAAGCAAGCGCCAAGAGCATGGTATGGTAAAATCTCTCAATATCTCATCTTTTGTGGTTTTAGAGTTTCTGAGTCAGATTCTGGTTTATTCATAAAATCAGAATTAAATATACATCTTCTAGTTCTATTGTACGTTGATGATATGATCATAAGTGGAGAAAATGAGTCCGAAATTTCTAACTTAAGAAAAGACTTGTCCATTCGTTTTGAGATGAAAAATTTGGGGGAAATTGGATGTTTTCTTGGTTTAGAAGTGGAGAAATCAGATCTGGGTTATTTTGTTTCTCAAAAAGGATACGCAAAAAGTCTCTTGGAGCGTTTTGGCATGGGGGAGTCGAAAGAAATGGCTACTCCAATGGAACCCAATCTGAAGTTAAGAAAAGATGAAGGAAAATTGTTGAAAGATGCCAAGAAATTTCGACAGCTTGTTGGTTGTTTGATTTATCTAACCATCACAAGACCTGAGATTTCTTTCTCGGTTTCTATTGTTTCTCAATTTATGCAGAATCCAAGAACTTCCCATTTAGATGCTGCAAAAAGAATATTGCGTTATGTGAAAGTGTCATGGTCAGCCCACCTTGGTAGGTATTGTCCGCTTTGAGGTATCCCCAGAGTGACCTCTCACGGCTTTGTTCCTTAGGGAGTATCCCCAGAGTGACCCCTAAGAACGTGTCCAGCAGAGTTGCCAGCGCAGCGGATGGGCCCCACCTTGGTAGGTATTGTCCGCTTTGGGCCACACAGGCCCGCACGGTTTTGTCCCTTGGGCCAGGCTTTTCAACCCACCCCAAAAGGCGCCTACTTCGCAAGAGTTTCCCCTAAAAATTTACTTGCCACACAAAGAAAATATACACACTTCCAATTTTTTTTTCTTTTTTTTTTTGAACCCCCAAACCTCCAATTCAACAACATACTACAAGCACTTCTAAATATCCATCAATATACGCATACTCTAATCATCATACACCAAAAATATAATAAGGTGTTATTTCTTTAAATAATCATAACTCTTAATACATGACAAACTTATTATATCCAACGTTCACAACACAATATTTATATACATGCCAAAAATCACCATTTACAAAATATCCTACCCAAGATGTGATATCTACTCTGATGCTCGTCCTCTGGTCTTGAAGAACACCCTCCGCTCCTAACCTGCGCGTGATAAAAATCAACGCGCTGAGTGGAAGAATCAGTGGTGCTAAATAACCAACAATTTAATTAACAATAGCCAAGGCAAAACTTAAATTACTCAACTATATAAATACCGAAATCGCATTCATTTAATTCAAATACTTTGAAAGCAATGAGAAGATTATAAATACAAATATGTCTTCATTCTTTTATAGCAACAATAAAATTTCATTTTTCGTTAAGGCTCATACTCATACAGAATGAACATAAGCAGATTTGATCGTGGCCTATGTTAGCGCCACCCCCATCACACACTCGTGGCCTATGAAAGCACCACCGTGGCCTATGAAAGCACCACCCCCATCACACAATCGTGGCCTATGAAAGCACCACCCCATCACACAAATAAGCGCGTCCGCCTATTTATAAGGGCTGATAACCCTAGCATATGATCATAGCTTCACAATAAGAAAATCCATCTCATCATACTACGTCTCAATCATGTATAGTAGAGCCTAAATCAAAAGCATTCTTTCACAAAAGCAATAATTCTTAATCAAAACCTCTTCATGTAGTACTCATCAGTTCAAATATTTTACTCAAAACACTATAAATGTATATATACTTAATATAATATAAAAGTACATAAATCAAGAACTTTTCAGCATTGTTATAAACTTGACCTTTGCTGGGTTTTTAACACATAATTTGAGTTATGGGTCTCCAAATTGAATGAAATTAGATTCATTAGAAAGCTAAGCCAAAATGATACAAATGTTCAGAAGGGACCACAGCCCAGATCAAAGAGTAAGATAGCAAACAAAATCTCAGAACACAGACCAACAGATCAGACCTGATTCAGCAGAGCCAAGTCCAATGTTTCTTGAATTCCTACTTCACCAAACACTCAAATGAAACCAATCCAGAATGAGAGAATTCTCAAGACACAGGGAAACAACTTTTATGAATAACTCAGAACCTAATCATGTCATTATAGTGGTCAAAAAGGACAATGATTTCGGATATACTGGTAAGACACCATAACAGAACCAGTTTTGGTATTTAAATCATAAATTGAGCTACAAGTACTGGAATTAGACATAAAAATATGTTTTGGAAAGCTAAGAAATAGAGCTGAAACTTTCATGAAGAAGTCAGAAACAGATGGGGAGTATAAAGGGGTCGAAAATGAGTTCTAATCTCACGGCAGAACATATCTAACATGAATTCAGCAAGTTAACCAATACATACAAAATTCCCAAAATTCATTCAAAAGCCTAATCATGTAAAAACAACTTAAACAAGTGAAAGTATAATTGCACTAACCTTCAAACCAAGCTTTAACAAGCTCAAGCTTTGGTCTTGCCCTTATCCTTGGTGGAAGGCTCTCCACCCTCTACATGTAAGACACTCAAAATCAAACAAAGAAAACACAAACAAAAGAAGAAGTGGAGCATGATTTAGCATGTATATGCTAAAGAAATCTCTAAACCCCAACATAAATACCTTATCCTAAAATCACTTACCAAGTAGGGAAAATCACCAAATTCCTTGAAATTAGTCACCAAATATTACTTCTCTAGCTTCAATCTCTAATATGTCTTAATTAACTCAAGTTGTATGGGTGATTTTGATGTGTTTACTAAGGAAAAATTGAAGAAGAAGAAGAAGAAGAAGAAGAAGAAGAAGACGTAGGAAAAGAAGAAGAAGGATAGTGTTGCCCAAATAATGGAGGTGATAATGATTTACTCCATAAAAATTGGATGGCTAGGATTGAATGTAAATCTAATCTAATGGCTACAAATATTCTCCAAATTAAATTCCTTCAAAATATTATGTAACACAACAAAATTCTCAAATTTACTCCATAAAAATAATTCTTCGAAGTTCCTTAATTAATCTAACACCATTTCAAATTTCATCCACACAACTATTGCCTCTAATTTCCTTCATTAATATCACACCTTAAGTCACTACGCACTAATTCTCTAAAATTCTCCAAAAATATTCATTACTTACTTTCTACCCATAAAAACCATGCATGCATGCTCCAAAAATGTGATAGAACCTATTACCTATATATAATAATTTTTCTGGACCAAAATAATACCGACTCCCGGACCGATAGTACTATTCACAGACAGATAAACTACTATTGCAACACAGGAAAAATAGGGCGTTACAGAAAGGGTCTCTTAGCCATGGACTTTGGTATAAGAGATGTGAAAAATTTTTGTTGGCTGGATTTACAGACGCAGATTCGGCGGGTAATGCAAGTGATCGTCACTCAACCTCTGGCTATTGCTTTAATACAGGTTTAGCAGTAATTTCTTGGAGTAGCAAGAAGCAAGACGTTGTGGCTCTTTCTAGTACAGAATCAGAGTATGTAGCAGCAACCATGGCTGCTCAAGAGTGCATTTGGTTAAAGAGGTTGATTAAGGACATGTTACATCAAGTTAATTATGCTGTAAAAATCATGTGTGATAACGAAAGTGCAGTAAAATTAGCTTCAAATCCAATATTTCATGCTCGGACAAAGCATATTGAAGTGCGACATCACTTTATTCGGGAGAAAGTCTTGAATGAAGAGATTGAATTGATAGGTGTTCGTACAAGTGAGCAAGTTGCCGATATTTTTACGAAGGCTTTGGTGAAGCCTAAGTTTCAGCTTTTCCGAGATGCTCTTGGAGTTGTTGATAGTAAGCTTGCACTAAGGGGGAGTATTAAAAATTAGTGCAACTTACTGCAAGATTTAATTAATTTTTAATTTTTCTTTTTTTTACTGAGTCAATAAGTTTACTAATTTTTGTGAAGACTTGTTCTTAGCACTATCAGTTTGTTTCTATTATTTTGGTGAGTATAGTTCATAGTGGAGAGTTTTGTGGAAGATTAGTTAAAGCCTTCTGCTATAAATAATTCATGTAATCAGCAGTCTATTATCATCTCCAAAAAGCTTTTAATATTACAAATTTCTTTCTTCCATTTTTTCTTTGCTGTAAAACTTTTCTTTGTTTTAGGGTCTTCATTAGGATTCTCCTTGTCAGAGAGTTTTCTCTCAGACATTTCTGTTTTTCAGTGCTTCACTTTCAATGTATTTACGATATTTTCTTAAATCATAAATGTTGAGTATAGTAATGTTAATCAAAACATGGGGAAAGCTTGTAATGATTATCCTTTGACCACGTTTTTTTAATATCCAATATATTTCCTACTTCTTAGTTAATGAAAAACTCCAAGTTAAGATGAAAATTTCAACTTGTATATATCAATAATTAATCTCCTTTTTTTACTATATTTATTCACATATATAATTGAAAATAAATAAAAAAATTCTTCTTAAATTTCTCCATGATTATTGAAATAATAGACAAATAAATTGTTATTCCCTCCGATTCATTTATACAGACTAACTTTGCACATAGATTAAGGAGTTAGTTAAACCATAATCTTTGGCCAAATCTTTTCTATTTTGCCCCCAACATTGCATTAATTTAATATTTGCTTCGAAAGTCAAATATGTCATGCCAATTTATTCTCATAAATAAAATTAATGATTATACCTATAATTAAAGAATGAATTACGGCAAAAATTCACTCATTTCTTTTAACTAACGTCAAGTTTTACCTTCTAATCAAAAATTTAAATTTGGCCCTCCTATTTTTATTGCAAAATTTTGGTAGAAATGAAAGTATAATTTTTGTTGAAAAAATGTGAACACTTAATAAAGGAATTATGTGCAGATAGCATTTTCTGGAGTCAAAATTTTGATAGCATCAATTGTCTCTTCAAATTCTTCTCAAATATCCACGTATAAATAACATCAATTCAATAACTAATAATCATTGCACACGAACTAAAAAAAAAAAAATTCAAAAGTTCACTACCTACAACCATGTTAACTTTATATGTCTCTGTACAATTACTAAATCATTTAAGTATATGAAATATAAATTAATGATATTGGAATGGAGGTTATTTAGTTGAGCTTCCTCTCTACTTGGCATGTTATTTGTGTCAAGCTTACACATTTAAGTGGCTCCTACGTTTATTTATTCTTCTTTGAACCATTGATCTAATCCTATTTATATTTGTCTATTTTTAAATAATAACCCTTTTAAAAGAAATTAATAATTAAGTTTATTTTTTGAAACAATTTATTCGTCTATTAACATTAAATTCCATTTTCCATATATGAGTTGAATGATATCTTTATAAATTCAATTTGTGCATTTAAAAATTGTGTTCTAAAATCGAACCTAACATTCCTTCTTAATAAATTCAAAAATAATTATTTTACTAAATTTAAACTTTAATAATAACAATGAGGAACAATTCTCTTTACAATGAAATAAACCATTGTTTTCATTAATTTATACAATATTTAAAAAAGTGGAAAATATTACCTTTGGAGCCTTGAATGAAGCAGGCACTTATAATGTGAGAAAGTGGTTGCCATTAATAATGGCGTGAAACTACTTGCCGTACAAGTTGAAGGGATGACCGGTTACAGCCGACACCGGTGAAATTGGAGGATAAATGAATGTGGACAATTAAAATAAAAGAAAAGTCAAATGTCGGCGAGGCCACACGTGCACATAGTTTTGCCAAATACGCCTTTATGCATGTTTGCAGATTTCAACGTTGCACATTGGGCTCATTTTCACCGGCAGTACCTCAATTATATCCCTTATTGTTTAATTGTCCCACTATTTCATTTATTTATGTAGAATAATTTACAGGAAAATATTTTTTAAAATTTTTTATTATTTGGGGCGCTTAAAAAAATTAATCAATAAAAAATATTTTCTTAGTCAAAGGAAAATTAACAACTTATTTTGAACAAATGAATCATAGTTGTAAAATTCATTTGTAAATAAATTTCAAGTAAAATTCATTTGCAAATGAATTTGTCATGTTTGGTATTCTACAATTGAAAATAAAGAATTTAATTGACTTCCATAAAATTATGTTTGGAATAAATTCTTAAATGAAAATTTATTTATTTTTATTTCTTATACCACTCTTGACATAATAATTTAACAAAAATAAATAATAAACACCAATTATATTTATTATGTACAATATAATAACCTGTCATTTTTTATTAGAATATAAATAATAAATGTTATATAAATAAATACACTTACATCCACGGTAATTAATTAATTATATAAGTAGTAGCATTCATCATAATAATTATTTTTATTTGATGTAAAAAATTTTATTGATTTAAGTAATTAATTTGGAAAAAAATATTAAGAATGTTATTATTGTTTTTAATTGTATTTGAAAATAATTATTGGTACTCAATTTTTATAGTTTCACCGTAATATTAAGTGACGCTATTACTAGATTTCAAAAAGAAAAAAAAAATAACATTACTGGTTTGAAATTTTCTAAAAAAAAGGAAAACTAATGTAATTATTGGATTAAAAAAAATAAACAAAAAGGAAAAAAAAGTAAAGATATTTGAGCTTATAGTGGAGGTTAATTTTGTCAATAAATATTTTAATGGTCAATTTTATGGAATTCATTTACAAATTCCATCAATTTAGTAGAATTTAAGTTAAGCATACCCAATTCTATAGAATTCAATTCGTAGAATTCAAATCTATATATATATTTTTTTATTCCAAACACAATATTTTGGATTCCAAATGAATTCCATAAAATTTTATGAAATTCATTGGTTTCAAACCGGCTCTAAGTTATTTTTTAAAGGAAAACAACTTTCCATTTTCGAGAGAGTAAAATGTTTTTCAGACATTGGTAAACCTTATAAATTCATATTTTTTAATTTATTATCATCATAATTACTATCACTAGTCACAATTTACTACCGACCATCATTGGTTACCACCACCGGCCACCGACGGCTTTCATAATTTTTAATTTTTTTGCATTATTTCATATTTAACAATAAAATTTTTAAATTATAAAATTTCTATTATTATTAATATTTTTATGGACTTATGAGATAAAGATTTTAATATTTTTAACAAAATTTTAATATTACAATCAAACAACGGAAAATAAGTCATTTGGAAAATATTTTCTATAAAAATATTTTTTAATAAGTTATTTTACGAAAACAAATGAAACTTTCATTGGGGTAATATAAAAGTCTATTTACCAGTTTCAATCAAACAGTCAATAATTTGTTGACGTGGACATGTTTTTTAACAAAAAAAATGAGAAAGATTTTCTATGTTAAATTTTTTAATATTTCCTCCGTACTATTTAGATAGAAAAAGTTTCTATTTTGGGTGTTCTATTTAGATAGGAAAACTTACCCCATTTAATAACTTTGGGAACAATATCAATTTAAAAAGACTACATTACCCTTATTTAGTTTCTAAAAGAGCTTTAATAGTGGGAGAATAACAAGATGGTGACAGACAAAGACTTAAAAGTCATTTAATGAGTTTATTTTATTGAGAATCATCTTTTGATGAATACAAGTGGAAATATTCGTAAAATAAGCACTAAAATGAATGAAATCTGTGAGCACATCTTCAATTTGTTCCTAACACGCAAGAAGCTCAACGTGAGCAAGAAAAGAACTGACCAACTGCTCAATTTGTGCATACATTTTCAATTCTTTGTTCTCTTTTGGTTTTTTTTTATGCACATTCAAGTTATTGTCATTTCGAAACATTAATAATAAAAAAAAGTGAATAAGTATACATAAATTGAGAACAAATTTATGTCAAACTGGGGCACGTTCACAAAATCTGAAAATAACTTTATATCAATAGTGGATAAATAGGACTATAATCATAAAAATGTAGACATATGTTAATAGAAAGCACAAATAAATGAAAATATATTAATGTATCTTAAGTAAGCATATGAATGTATTCATAAAGTACACCACAAACAACTGAACTACGTACATATTTTAAGAAAACTGAGGCACTAAATATTAGTGTGTGAACAAATTTGCAATTGGATGCTGCACTGTTGCTGCTACTTCCTTAATAATTTCAGAGATTCAATCACACTAAGTAAATTTTCACTTATAATTAATGTTTTTGAACACGCTAAAATCACTTCTTGAATAATGCAATCCAAAATTAATGCATCCCTTATCTCTATCATCCATGTGTCGCTTCACGTAGAAATATGGGTAGGAGTTAATATTATGTTAGGGGCATATTAGAAAAAAAATAGCTAAAAATTACAATTTAATTGCCACATTAATATTTGTGCAAATTCAAATTTTCCCATCTAAACAGAACAGATGGAGTAATTTTTTTATTTCTCCTAATTTCTCTCTCTCTTCATTTTAATTTGATTTTTCTTTATCCTCTACTAATCGAACCATTCCTTCTGTTCGACATATGCGATTCAGCTCCTCTCCACAATGCAACAAACCCTCCTTTGTTTTTTGTGCCGATGAAGCCACAACTCAATTGAAACCTTAGGTGGTTAGATCTAACACCAAAACCTCCCAATATCACTTGCACCAAAATCAATCATACATTGTAGCATGACAAACCTCCTTCTTTACTTTCTCCTTTCTCTCTGTTTGTATCTTCATACATGACAAAAAAAAAAAAAAAAAATACACATTAACACCAAAAGATTTCACTTTTTCTAAATTGAATTGGACTTTCCCGAGTTAGAATCAAAACTTTTGTTTTTGCCTGTTTCAATTCCTAAATGGCCTAAGGTATGGCCTTAGCCTCCTAAAAGAATGCTACAGTAGATTATACTTTAAAAGAAATTATTTTGAAGTTTAAATTTCTGGGTTTGTTCTTTTCGTTCTTAATAGAAAATGTAAGAGATATTTTATGGACACTTGATAGAAAATACAAAAAAGAGATTTTGTGGATAGTAGAGAGAAATGCATGAGACAGAAAACGCGAAAAAGAGAAGAGAAAAAGATTTTGTGATATGATATTTTTTAAAATAAATGTTTTACAAAAAAATAAATTCCATGTCAGCTTTCTGTTAGGTGTTGACTGAAAAAACTGATAAATAGAGTTTTGTGTTACCCTAATGAAAATTCATGTGTTTTTAAGAGACGAATTGAAGTCTATGAATAATTAAGAAATAGGGATATAGCTTAGGAACATTGGATGAAAAATAAGCCCGCATATTGTGATACGGAAGGAAATTAGTCAACTATAAACATACATTCACTCTAGATAATGAAATGAGGAGTTCTATTGTTAAGAAATAGATAGGAATACAAAGAAAAGAAATAAGTAACAAGTATTTTTTAGAGAGGGCTAAAATCAATGATGGAAGCAGAACTAGTATTCATCAATTTTAAAAGTATATAATTTATTTATACTTTTAATGCTTGTAGTTATTTCAAATCTGTTGAACTATTTGTTTAAGTAATTGTAATCAAATCTAAACCCATCAATAATTTCATTATATATCGATTTCAAATCTAGGTGAAAATCTGCACATCACGTGGGTTGCTTATTACTGCACTATATATCATTTTTTTGAGATTAATTAAATTACACGTTAATTGAATGAAATATAAATACTTTTTAGAAAAGATAAAGAATTTTAAATTTAATTTAGCAACTGAATTAAGAAAAAAGATTTATTTATTTATATATATTCTATTGGTAGTTTATTATTTTTAACTTATCTAATTATAATTGCCTAGTATTTAAAACAATAATAATCATAATAATTGCCTTGTGGCGTGCAAGATTAAAGTAACTATCTTCCTCAAACATATTATGATAATTATTATCCTCAAAATTACTGTTATATTATAGGTTTTTTTTTTTTTTTTTTTGTAGAATACATATTACACGTGTTCATTATGAAAAGAGAAAAAGATAATGAAAATATGAGCATGACAGCACTAAAAATCCTCTCAAGTAAGGAAACAAATTAAGGGTAAATGAAAATTTTGATATTTTTTTGTGTCCTGTTCTCACTTTCTCTACGCTTCTCCCCCTAAAACTATTATAGAGCATAAGAAAAAACACTTAAGGTTGTAGAATTAAAGTGATCCCCTGAACAAAAAAGTGCAAGATAGAAATAATTTGAATTGTAGAAAAATTGTTGATATACTCAACTAAAAGATAGTAACCAAAAAAAAAAAAAAAAAAAAAATTAAAAACTTATGGGGCTAAGGGTATGGCAAGTAATCATCCTACCAAAATTAGGTGAATTTGAATTTTTGAGCTTCGCTGCTTGTAGTGTCTGGATGATGTCACAAACGAATCTCCAAGAGGGAGGAACGCCATTGGAGAGAAGGCAGGAAGCAATTGGCAGTAATATTGCGGTGATCAAGAAATAAGAATGTGCTTAGGTGAAAATTAGTAATTAAGAAAACAAACTAGACATGAACTTAGAAGTGGCCAAATAAAGTTTTTCATAGCTGATTTGATGATGAGTATTTATCGTGTAGAGATTTCAATTTTTTTATTTGCATAAAAATAAAAAAAAAATAAATATAAACTAATATGAAGTGACTAAAAGCAAACAACCAAACCAATGACACTTTCCTATTGATTGATTGAAAATATTAAACCAATTCTAAAAACACGGTAAAAACTAAAAAGAGACTCACCTTTAACTCATAGTTTTTGCAGGACTTTTAACTTTAAAAACAGAAGGTCGAGAGTCCATTCATAGGTTAAGATATAAGAGATATATATAAAGTGGATATATTGGATTTTTACATAGTTTTTGCAAGAGTTTCGGCTTTAAAACAAAATAATTAAGAATCCCATATCGACGAAATATCAAATCGACAAACGGCATATAAGGATAGCAAACTAGCTAGTTAATTGATTAATATTAATCTGTTGAAAGAATATTTCGTATTTGTTTTATTGTGTGTTATATTTTCAATCTCTACACCACTATATATATACACAAGATTCTTCCTATATAGAAAGAAATCTAAATAGGAATAAACCTAAATTAGGAAAGATAATAAACCTAAACTAGGAAAGAAAATATTGACTTTAATTACAAAGATTTCAACACTCCCCCTCAAGTTGGTGCATAGATATTACTCATGCCCAACTTGCAAACTAAAGGATGAAACAGTTTGCTATTCAAACCCTTTGTGAAAACATCGGCTAGTTGCTCTTTTGAAGCTATATAGGAGGCCTTCAACTATCTTCTCTTTTATAAAGTGACGATCAATCTCTATGTGCTTAGTTCGATCATGCTGGACTGGATTATTCATAATACTGATGGCTGCTTTACTATCACAAAACAAGGATATATTTGTTGTTTCAACCAACTTTAACTCTTCCATTAATCTGCGCAACCATAGGAGTTCACATATTCCTTGTGCCATAGCTCTATATTCTGCTTCTGCACTGGACCTTGCAACAACAGCCTGCTTCTTGCTTCTCCATGTGACAAGGTTTCCTCCAACAAAAACATAATATCCTGAAGTTGATCTCCTATCATCAAGAGAACCAGCCCAATCCGCATCTGTATAGCCTGTTATTGTCAAATGGCCATGTTTAGAAAATAAAAGTCCTCTACCAGGAGCTGATTTTAAATATCTTAGAATCCGATGCACAGCTTCTAAATGAGACTCCCGAGGGTCATGCATGTACTGACTCACTAAACTTACAGCATAGGCAATATCTGGTCTAGTATGGGCAAGGTAAATCAACCTCCCGACCAATCTCTGATACCTGCCAACATCAACTGAACTTCCCACTCCAGCTTGAAGCTTATGATTGGCTTCAATAGGTGATTCTGCGGGTTTACATCCCAACATACCAGTTTCTTTAAGGAGATCAAGGATGTACTTTCTTTGAGAAATAAAAATCCCTTTTTCTGATCTAGCAACTTCTATCCCAAGGAAATATCTCAACTTTCCCAAATCCTTAATCTCAAACTCCCTAGCTAACAAATTTCTCAAGTGAGTCATTTCTTCTTCATTATTTCCAGTTATCACTATATCATCAACATAAACAATAAGCATTGTGATCTTACCTTTATGATGTTTAATGAACAAAGTATGATCAGCATCGCTCTGTATGTACCCAAAAGAAAGCATAGCTTTACTAAACCTTTCAAACCATGCCCTTGGTGATTGCTTCAGCCCATATAATGACTTCTTCAGCTTGCAAACTTTTCCTTTGGTCTTGTCATCATCAAATCCAGGAGGAATCTCCATATACACCTCTTCTTTCAAATCACCATGTAGAAAAGCGTTTTTAACATCAAACTGATGTAATTCCCAGTCAAGATTGGCTGCACAAGACAACAAAATTCTAATTGTATTCATTTTGGCTACAGGGGCAAAAGTTTCCTGGTAATCAACTCCATAGGTCTGACTGAACCCTCTGGCTACCAATCTGGCCTTGTACCTCTCAATGGAACCATCTGCCTTATGTTTAACTGTGAACACCCATTTACATCCAACTGGCTTCTTTCCTGATGGAGGAGTTACAAGATCCCATGTCTCATTTTTTGCCAAAGCTCTCATCTCCTCAACCATTGCAGCCTTCCATTTTGAGTCCTGTAATGCCTCTTGCCAATCCTGCGGTATAGAAACAGAAGAAACAGACAAAACAAAGGCTCTATAGGAAGGGGACAGAGCATTATAGGAGATGAAATGGGAGATGGGATGTTTAGTGCATGTTCTAACTCTTTTTCTAAGAGCAATAGGAATATCAAGGTCATTGTCAGAAGGGCTGGAATCAAGATTAGGGTCAGAATCATCAGGAATTAAAGAAGACTCACCAAGTTCTTGTTCGGCTGTATTTTCAGAGCCTGAAATTGGAGAAGACGGTTGATCAGAGGTCTCATTCTCCATGGTTGTATCTGTATTAGTCCGTCGTGTGTAGGTTTTCAAATCAGGTCTATCCAATCTTTCTAGAGGTTTGGGTTGTTCTCTCCTACTATCTATGTCTACAGGAAACTCCCCCTGGAAAGGAACGTCATTCATCACCTCTTCCATCTGATATTTCTCTCCCTGAATAGGTGATTGGGAAGGAAAATAAGACTCAAATTCCCGAAAGGTAACATCCATACTCACAAAATATTTTCTAGAAGGAGGATGATAACACTTGTATCCTTTTTGAGTAGCAGAGTAACCAACAAACACACACTTCAAGGCTCTAGGATCTAATTTGCTTAGACCATTCTGATGAACAAAACAAACACAACCAAAGACTTTAGGAGGTACAATATAAGAGTTTTTTCCTTGAAGAACCTCTAATGGAGTTTTAAAATTTAAAGTACGAAGAGACATACGATTGATAAGGTAAGCAGCAGTCAAAATAGCATCCCCCCAATATGGTTTGGGAAGATTCATAGTGAACATAAGAGACCTAGCTACTTCCAGTAAATGCCTATTTTTCCTTTCCGCGACTCCATTTTGAGCACTAGTATTGACACAACTAGTTTGATGTATAATACCATTAGAATCTAAATAGGTACGAAAAACTGCATTCATGTATTCAGTACCATTATCAGTTCTTAGGATTTTAACATGCGCATCAAACTGAGTACAAATCATTCTATGGAAGTTTTGAAAACACGAAAAAACTTCATGTTGAAATCTTTGTAATTAAAATCAATATTGTCTTTCCTAGTTTAGGTTTATTGTCTTTCCTAATTTAGGTTTATTCCTATTTAGATCTCTTCCTATATTGGAACAATCTTGTGTATATATATAGTGATGTAGAGATTGAAAAGATAACACACAATAAAAAGAAATTCGAAATATTCTTTCAACATGGTATCAGAGCCATTGCCGTGAATTTTTTCGGCGACGGTTTCGGTTTGAAACAGGGCTGAGATATACACAGTGCCGCCGGAGTTAGGAGTTGGCCGTCATCGCCCAGCTCAGAAGGAAGAGGGACTGCCGATCGGCCCTCCATCCAAGCCGCGTCGCCGTCCGACCACGCGCGTGTGCACACGCGCTGCCAGAAGTTTTCGGCCGTTCTTCACGCGCCGGCGCGTGCGGCTGTTTCCGGCGAGATCCGTCGACGTTTTTTTGTTCCGGCGGCCTCGATTTGTTGTGGCGTTCTTCCCTTGCTGGTTCTTCAACACCAGTTTTGCTTTTTTGCAATTTTTTCCTTTTTTTGGTTGATTTCTGCCACTGCCAGTTCTTCGCCACTGCCGCTTAAAAATTTTTTTTTTCTGACAATATGGCTGACGGAAAAAAGGTAGATATGGGTTTTCACTCAGAGAGCCCCTCTCTTCAGATTAGTCTGGTGAAGTTAGATGGAACAAACTACCTGGCTTGGTCTCGATCTTGCTTATTATTCATTGAAGCAAGAGGTTTGCAGGGATACCTTGATGGTGGCGCAACTAAACCAAGTTCGACAGATCCAGGCTTTAACAAATGGAAATCCGAGAATTCTCTTATTATGTCTTGGTTAATAAATTCCATGCAGCCAACTATTTCCCGAGGCTATTTGCTTCTTGATACAGCTAAGAAGATATGGGATGCCGCTTCACAGACGTATTCGCAAACTGGAAACTATGCTCAGAGGTATGAATTGCGACAGAAAGTTCATGAAACCAAACGGGGAGATCTGACTATCGCTCAGTATTTTGCTGAACTTAGTGGGTTATGGCAAGAACTGGATTATTACCAAGACTTTCAAGCCAAATGTACTGATGATGCGACTCAAGTTCAGAAGTTGATTGAAGTAGAACGTGTGTATGATTTTCTAGCTGGCCTAAACAATGAGTATGATCAGATTCGAGTCCAAGTTCTTGGACGAGATCCTTTTCCATCCTTGCGACAAGCATATTCTTTTGTACAGCAAGAGGAGACTCGGAGGAATGCAATGGTTCACAGATCTACAATTGATAAAGCAGGGTTGATTGCTAATTCTGCAAGTGAACATATACAGGCTGCCAAGAACGGTTCTTCAGACAGAGATCAATTATTTTGTGACTATTGTGGTAAGAACAGGCACACGAAGGAGTTCTGCTGGAAATTACATGGACGCCCAACTAAAGGGCGTGGAGGAAAGCGGGTCAGTTCTTCTAGATTGCAGGCACACATATCTGATGGTGGAGCTTTATGTGAGGAAACATCTACTACTGGTAGCTTTTCTGATAAGGAAATTCAGTCCCTGAAACGATTGTTGTCACAGCTTGATTCTTCCTCAACTCAGACTGCAGCTTCTAATTTTGTTAATTCAGGTAATGCTTTTCTTACCTTTCTTGCAAAAATTGCAAAACCCTCTTGGGTTATAGATTCAGGAGCAAATAAACATACAACAGGCTCTATAAAACATTTCCTCACATATTCTAAGTATCAAGGCACAGAAAAAATTCGCATTGCGGATGGCTCCTTAGTACCCATTTCTGGCACAGGTTCTATTAACTGTACTTCCAATATTAAACTCTCCTCTGTTCTTCATGTCCCTAGATTCCCTATTAATCTGTTATCTGTTAGCTTAATCACAAAAGCGCTTAATTGCAAAGTAACCTTTTACCCTACTCATTGTATATTTCAGGAACTGAATACGGGGAGAACGATTGGCAGTGGTAGCTTGCGCGATGGACTGTATCTGTTGGATGACGTTTGTCGTTTTTCAAATTCGGGTACCGGTCAAGCTTTGTTAGGAACTTCTAGAAATCCTTCCCATGAAGTTATTCAATGGCATAGGAGATTAGGACATCCCTCTTTTTCTATTTTAGGACGTTTATTTCCCACTTTATTTGCTAAATGTGATTTCGATTCATTAGTATGTGATGCTTGTGAACTTGCCAAACACACCAGGCATTCTTATTCTCAAATTAATAATAAAAGCTTGATTCCTTTTGCTACTATTCATTCTGATGTATGGGGTCCTACTAAAACTGTCTCTCTTTCTGTTTATAGGTGGTTTGTGACCTTTATTGATTGTTGTACTAGATTAACTTGGGTTTATTTGATGAAAACAAAAAATGAAGTTTTTTCGTGTTTTCAGAATTTCCATAGAATGATTTGTACTCAGTTTGATGCGTATGTTAAAATCCTAAGAACTGATAATGGTACTGAATACATGAATGCAGTTTTTCGTACCTATTTAGATTCTAATGGTATTATACATCAAACTAGTTGTGTCAATACTAGTGCCCAAAATGGAGTTGCAGAAAGAAAAAATAGGCATTTACTGGAAGTAGCTAGGTCTCTTATGTTCACTATGAATCTTCCCAAACCATATTGGGGGGATGCTATTTTGACTGCTGCTTACCTTATCAATCGTATGCCTCTTCGTACTTTAAATTTTAAAACTCCATTAGAGGTTCTTCAAGGAAAAAACTCTTATATTGTACCTCCTAAAGTCTTTGGTTGTGTTTGTTTTGTTCATCAGAATGGTCTAAGCAAATTAGATCCTAGAGCCTTGAAGTGTGTGTTTGTTGGTTACTCTGCTACTCAAAAAGGATACAAGTGTTATCATCCTCCTTCTAGAAAATATTTTGTGAGTATGGATGTTACCTTTCGGGAATTTGAGTCTTTTTTTCCTTCCCAATCACCTCTTCAGGGGGAGAAATATCAGATGGAAGAGGTGATGAATGACGTTCCTTTCCAGGGGGAGTTTCCTGTAGACATAGATAGTAGGAGAGAATAACCCAAACCTCTAGAAAGATTGGATAGACCTGATTTGAAAACCTACACACGACGGACTAATACAGATACAACCATGGAGCATGAGACCTCTGATCAACCGTCTTCTCCAATTTCAGGCTCTGAAAATACAGCCGAACAAGAACTTGGTGAGTCTTCTTTAATTCCTGATGATTCTGATCCTAATCTTGATTCCAGCCCTTCTGACAATGACCTTGATATTCCTATTGCTTTTAGAAAAGGAGTTAGAACATGCACTAAACATCCTATCTCCCATTTCATCTCTTATAATGCTCTGTCCCCTTCCTATAGAGCCTTTGTTTTGTCTGTTTCTTCTGTTTCTATACCGCAGGATTGGCAAGAGGCATTACAGGACTCAAAATGGAAGGCTGCAATGGTTGAGGAGATGAGAGCTTTGGCAAAAAACGAGACATGGGATCTTGTAACTCCTCCATCAAGAAAGAAGCCAGTTGGATGTAAATGGGTGTTCACAGTTAAACATAAGGCAGATGGTTCCATTGAGAGGTGCAAGGCCAGATTGGTAGCTAGAGGGTTCAGTCAGACTTATGGAGTTGATTACCAGGAAACTTTTGCCCCTGTAGCCAAAATGAATACAATTAGAATTTTGTTGTCTTGTGCAGCCAATCTTGACTGGGAATTACATCAGTTTGATGTTAAAAATGCTTTTCTACATGGTGATTTGAAAGAAGAGGTGTATATGGAGATTCCTCCTGGATTTGATGATGACAAGACCAGAGGAAAAGTTTGCAAGCTGAAGAAGTCATTATATGGGCTGAAGCAATCACCAAGGGCATGGTTTGATAGGTTTAGTAAAGCTATGCTTTCTTTTGGGTACATGCAGAGCGATGCTGATCATACTTTGTTCATCAAACATCATAAAGGTAAGATCACCTTGCTTATTGTTTATGTTGATGATATAGTGATGACTGGAAATAATGAAGAAGAAATGACTCACTTGAGAAGTTTGTTAGCTAGGGAGTTTGAGATTAAGGATTTGGGAAAGTTGAGATATTTCCTTGGGATAGAAGTTGCTAGATCAGAAAAAGGGATTTTTATTTCTCAAAGAAAGTACATCCTTGATCTCCTTAAAGAAACTGGTATGTTGGGATGTAAACCCGCATAATCACCTATTGAAGCCAATCATAAGCTTCAAGCTGGAGTGGGAAGTTCAGTTGATGTTGGCAGGTATCAGAGATTGGTCGGGAGGTTGATTTACCTTGCCCATACTAGACCAGATATTGCCTATGCTGTAAGTTTAGTGAGTCAGTATATGCATGACCCTCGGGAGTCTCACTTAGAAGCTGTGCATCGGATTCTAAGATATTTAAAATCAGCTCCTGGTAGAGGACTTTTATTTTCTAAACATGGCCATTTGACAATAACAGGCTATACAGATGCGGATTGGGCTGGTTCTCTTGATGATAGGAGATCAACCTCAGGATATTGTGTTTTTGTTGGAGGAAACCTTGTCACATGGAGAAGCAAGAAGCAGGCTGTTGTTGCAAGGTCCAGTGCAGAAGCAGAATATAGAGCTATGGCACAAGGAATATGTGAACTCCTATGGTTGCGCAGATTAATGGAAGAGTTAAAGTTGGTTGAAACAACAAATATATCCTTGTTTTGTGATAGTAAAGCAGCCATCAGTATTATGAATAATCCAATCCAGCATGATCGAACTAAGCACATAGAGATTGATCGTCACTTTATAAAAGAGAAGATAGTTGAAGGCCTTATAAATGTCTCCTATATAGCTTCAAAAGAGCAACTAGCCGATGTTTTCACGAAGGGTTTGAATAGCAAACTGTTTCATCCTTTGGTTTGCAAGTTGGGCATGAGTAATATCTATGCACCAACTTGAGGGGGAGTGTTGAAATCTTTGTAATTAAAATCAATATTGTCTTTCCTAGTTTAGGTTTATTGTCTTTCCTAATTTAGGTTTATTCCTATTTAGATCTCTTCCTATATTGGAACAATCTTGTGTATATATATAGTGATGTAGAGATTGAAAAGATAACACACAATAAAAAGAAATTCGAAATATTCTTTCAACACTTCATTTTTTGTTTTCATCAAATAAACCCAAGTTAATCTAGTACAACAATCAATAAAGGTCACAAACCACCTATAACCAGAAAGAGAGACAGTTTTAGTAGGACCCCATACATCAGAATGAATAGTAGCAAAAGGAATCAAGCTTTTATTTTTAATTTGAGAATAAGAATGCCTGGTGTGTTTGGCAAGTTCACAAGCATCACATACTAATGAATCGAAATCACACTTAGCAAATAAAGTGGGAAATAAATGTCCTAAAACAGAAAAAGAGGGATGTCCTAATCTCCTATGCCATTGAATAACTTCATGGGAAGGATTTCTAGAAGTTCCTAACAAAGCTTGACCGGTACCCGAATTTGAAAAACGACAAACGTCATCCAACAGATACAGTCCATCGCGCAAGCTATCACTGCCAATCGTTCTCCCCGTGTTCAGTTCCTGAAATATACAATGAGTAGGGTAAAAGGTTACTTTGCAATTAAGCGCTTTTGTGATTAAGCTAACAGATAACAGATTAATAGGGAATCTAGGGACATGAAGAACAGAGGAGAGTTTAATATTGGAAGTACAGTTAATAGAACCTGTGCCAGCAATGGGTACTAAGGAGCCATCCGCAATGCAAATTTTTTCTGTGCCTTGATACTTAGAATATGTGAGGAAATGTTTTATAGAGCCTGTTGTATGTTTATTTGCGCCTGAATCTATAACCCAAGAGGGTTTTGCAATTTTTGCAAGAAAGGTAAGAAAAGCATTACCTGAATTAACAAAATTAGAAGCTGCAGTCTGAGTTGAGGAAGAATCAAGCTATGACAACAATCGTTTCAGGGACTGAATTTCCTTATCAGAAAAGCTACCATGTTGAAAGAATATTTCGTATTTCTTTTATTGTGTGTTATATTTTCAATCTCTACACCACTATATATATACACAAGATTGTTCCAATATAGGAAGAAATCTAAATAGGAATAAACCTAAATTAGGAAAGATAATAAACCTAAACTAGGAAAGACAATATTGACTTTAATTACAAATATTTCAACATAATCTATCCCTTTTATTTATTTATTTTTTTGATTCATTTATAACAATATTAAGAATTACAAATACTTATATAGACCAGACCAGACGTACTATTATTAGTAGCTAATAGAGTTTGCTGATCTTTTAATGAAATAAAATAATTTATATTCTTTTGAACAATGAAACTAAAATTAAAAAGGAATAATATTTGATCTTTCTGTTTAGGATTGAAATTGACAAGATATAAATTTTCATAGCAATAACTAGTCCGTTACTAGTAATAGGTAGAGTATTAGTGACTGAATTTGTTTAATGTATTTGATAACGAATAATGGATACACAAAAACCTAAATATAAACCTATTACAGATAGTAGTTTTACTATTTGTATCAAACTTAAATTCATTTATAACTATCCAAATGAGTAATAAATGGGTTGGGGTAGATTGGGTATTTGTAAAAAATCAATCCTACTTCTATGATTGGCTGGAATAAACAAGATTTTTTTTTTTTTTTTTTGCCCAAAAGCACAATACGCCCTTCTCATTTTAGTTTATGGTTTTATAGTGGTTCACTGTTCCATTTCTGTCTTCCTTACTATAACCAAACACATAAATCGAACCAAAATTCCTAGTACATGCTGCGTGCTAAGCATATGAATACAAATATTTTCATATTGCCATTTGATGGATATTGAAATCTACCAAAATTAATTTATTAAATTTACTAAGTTAGTTTAGTCGGTTTGATAACTTTATAGTACAATGGTAAATCAGGTCAAACCTTAAAGACTAAATTTACGCACTTAATTTCGTATAATATAGATTAATAATTATAAATAATTGAATGGTAAATATAATAACAAAAATAATTAACTAATAAGCCTCTTTAATTACAAGATAATAACCACCCTCTTTCCAACGCTCTCCTACCTAAAAGCATGATAAGTACTTAAATAAAAAAATCTCTCACAAATAACAAGATAATAACTACCCTAAATTGAAAAATATTTAAATTATCCAGGCATATTTATTTTATTGATTCAGGACTATTTTTAAATTTTCTCCTCATCGATTTATCCTCTGACCCTTTCATAAAAGTGCGGTCTTTGCCACAATTTTCTAACGAGCTTGATCTTTCTAAATCCGAGGTCTATAGCCCAAGATAAGTGTTAAAAACCAAAACTGGTTCTAGTTTATAATTCAGCCCGACTCTGACTCTGACTCTGTAATTCGTATTTACTGCTACTTTTGACTTCCAAAATATTATTTTTCCATTTTATGCCCCTCATGAAAGTTCTAGATACAGATCTTAGAATTTCTTTGGGCCTATCTGTGATTCATTTGGTCACTTGATACTCCAGATATGAATTAAATATCAAAACTGGTCAATTAACTCTAGGCTTCAACTTCTATTTCAGATTTGCAGCTATTTTGGAACTCCATAAGAGCTAAACTGGGCTTTGGTCTCGCTTATTATTTGTAGCCCTATGTCTTAGCTTTCCAATGGCTCATGTACCATGATATTTATGCATGTATAACTTAAAAAAAAAAAAAAAAAAATCCTAAATTACACAATAAAGGTCAAAAGTAAAAAAATGCCGAAAATTACTCAATTAAACTATTTATTCACAAAACTCACTTGAAATATATCTAATTGATATAAAATTGCAGCAAAATACTAAGTATAATTAGACTAAAATATATAATATATGCTCTCATCTCGACACTTAGCTTTTTCCGTCCTCGTGCAACACTAAATCAAAACTAATCTAGAAAGAAAAACCAACTGAAATTTTCCATTGAAAATAAAGAATTCATATGCTATAAATACAAAATAAGAAATTAAGAAACACGACTCTTCATGAACCAATATTAACTCAACAAATCCAAATTGTCATCAACAAAAATTCATCTTCCTAAAAATAGCTTACTAAGAAAAATTGTAGACACTCATAGGGGCTCAAATCACTCAAGTGCTTAGAAGAGGGTTAAACGATGCACTCAAATTCAATTTATGAAATGAAACTCCTATAAGATTGCTTGTTCATCTAATCTCCATCACTATATCACAGAAATAACATAAATGAAAAGGTCTTTAAAGAAGGTTGTAATAGGGTCAAAGTAAAGGTATGAAAATAAGGAATTTAATGATGAGAAGAAACTAATAGAGCATTGAAATAATCTTTATTTCTTCCACCCGTTCTTGTTCCACACAAATCAATGTAATTTCCAAATTTCCAAATACATTAACACCCATATATTATTTCTTTCTCTTTTTTTTCTTTCTTTTTTTATTTTTATTTCTTTTTTCATAAAGAGAAAACCAACTATACTGAATGTAATACATCCCCTCTTTCCAAACAAAGTGCTAGAAACTAATGTGTCAATCCTAATGCTTTATTAGCTCTTAAAGGAATAGAGAGGATAGAAGAAAAAGTTAAAGGCTCACATTTCAGGCTTAAATAAAGAAAAAGAGGGATTGTAGAAGATGTGCTCGTCAAGGTAGGTAAATATATCTTTCCTGTTGATTTTGTTATTCTTAACATTAATGAAGATGGAAAAGAATCCTTAATCCTTGGAAGACCCTTTCTTGCAATTTCAAGAGCATTAATTGATGTATATGAAGGTAAATTAACTTTGAGGGTTGGTCAAGAGGAAGTTGTTTTTGATGTTCTTAAATCTTGTGAACTTCCCATGGATTATAATGACTATTTTACGATTGATGTTGTTCATGAATGTGTAAAGGACACTTTGCATATTAAAGATAAAGATGACATCAATAATGCAAGCATCATAGATGAGAAAGAAAGTAAATCGCCAAAGCAAGAATTAAAACAACTTCCATCTAGTTTAAAACATGCATTCTTAGGTGAGAATAATTCTTTTCCTGTTATTATTTCTTCTCACTTAACACTTGATTAAGAGGAAAGGTTGTTGCAGGTTTTACGAAAACATATGAAAGCCCTAGGATGGTCAATTTCAGATTTGCAGGGGATAAGTCCAAGTGTGTGCATGCACAAGATCTTGATGGAGGAAGACTACAAACCTTCAATTGAGCATCAAAGAAGATTGAACCCAAACATGAAAGAGGTAGTCAAAGCTGAGATCATAAAACTTTCGGATGCTGGCATTATCTATCTAATTTTCGATAGCAGTTGGTAAGTCTTGTTCAAGTTGTCCCAAAGAAAGGAGGTATTATAGTTATTTCTAACAAAAATAATGAGTTAATTCCCACTGGAACTATCACAGGTTGACGTGTGTGTTTTGATTGTAGGAAATTGAACAAAGCAACACACAAAGATCACTTTACCTTTTATTGATCAAATGCTTAAAAGACTTGCAGGTTATCCCTATTATTGCTTTTTAGATGGTTATTCAGGGTATTTTCAAGTACCTATTGCTCTCGAGGATTAAGAGAAAACCACTTTCTCTTGCCCTTATGGTACTTTCGCTTATAGGAGAATGCCTTTTGTATTGTGCAATGCTCCTACAACTTTTCAAAGGTGCATGATGTCCATATTTTTTGACATGGTTGAGAAGTTCATTGAAATATTTATGGATGATTTTTCTGTGTTTGGTTCTTCTTTTGATTCTTGTCTTTATAACCTCTCTTTAGTAATGCAGCGAGAGGATACTAACCTTGTTTTGAATTGGGAAAAATGCCATTTTATGGTTAGTGAAGGTATTGTTTTAGGGCATAAAATCTCACAAAAAGGGATTGAAGTGGATAAAGCAAAGATAGAGGTAATTGAAAAGCTACCTCCTCCAAATTCATTAAAACGAGTAAGAAGCTTTCTCAGCCATGCAGGATTCTATAGGAGATTTATTAAGGATTTCTCAAAATCACGAAACCTCTTTGTAATTTATTAGTTAAAGATGTCCCTTTTGATTTTGACAAAGAGTGTTTGAATGCTTTTAATAGGTTGAAGAAAGAGTTGATTTCAGCACCTATCATTGCTACACCAGACTGGAGTCTTCCTTTTGAACTTATGTGTGATGCTAGTGATCATGCTATATGAGTTGTTCTTGGGCAAAGAAAGGAAAAGAAGTTGCAAGTCATTTATTATGCTTGTCGTACATTGAATGATGTACAATTGAATTATGCCACCACTGAAAAAGAACTTCTAGCTATTGTTTTTGCTTTTGATGAATTTAGGGCTTATTTGATTGGAGCTAAAACAATAGTTTACACTGATCACTCTGCTTTAAGTATTCATTAGAAAAGAAAGATGCAAAGCCTATATTAATTCGTTGGGTTCTTCTTTTGCAAGAATTTGATTTAGAGATTCGTGATAAAAAGGGAACCGAGAACCTTATAGCTGATCACTTATCCAGGCTTGAGTTGGGGGAAGAAGGGCAAGTAGAATTGCAAATCAATGAAGACTTCCCCCATGAACATCTGCTCCTTTTAGCAAAAGCATAAGCTACATGGTATGCTGATATAGTTAACTAACTTGTTTGCAAGATTACTCCTCCCGATCTTTCTTATCAACAAAAGAAAAAAATTTTTCATGATCTTAAATATTACTATTGGGAAGAGCCTTTCTTGTTCAAGTATTGTAGTGACCAGCATTTTTGATGATGTATACTGGAAGAGGAAATGGAAAGTGTCCTTCGATTCTGTCATTCAATGGAATGTGGAGGACACTTTGGAGCAAGCAAGACAGTAGCATGTATTTTAGAAAGAGGTTTGTATTGGCTTAACCTATTTAAGGATGCTTTTAACTTTGTCCGTCTTTGTGATCGTTTTCAAAGGTTAGGTAATATCTCTAAGCGACATGAGATTCCATTAAACAATATCCTTGAAGTAGAGATCTTTGATGTTTGGAGCTTAGATTTCATGGGGCCATTCCCATCCTCTTATTTCAACCAATACATTCTACTAGCGGTGGATTATGTCTCGAAATGGACGAAAGCTATTGCCCTTCCTAATAATGATGCCAAGAGTGTGATGAACTTCATCAAGAAATATATTTTCACACGTCATGTACTCCGAGAGCAATAATCACAAACGGAGGTAAGCGTTTTTACAACAAGTACTTAGATTCCCTTCTTTTGAAACATGGTGTTACTCATCGTGTAGGTACCCTATATCACCCTCAAACAAGTGGACAAGTGGAAGTCACTAATAGAGAAATCAAGAAGATATTGGAGACCATGGTTGGCCAATCAAGAAAGGACTGGTCCAAGAAGCCCGATGATGCTCTTTGGGCCTATAGAACTGCATTTAAAACACCAATTGGTATGTCTCCATATTGAATGGTCTATGGTAAGGCTTGTCACCTCCCTGTTGAGTAAGAGCACAAGGCATATTGGACAATCCAGTTTCTTAACTTTAATGCTAAGGAGGTTGGTCAAAAGAGGTTGCTTCAATTGAACATGATGGATGAAATGAGACTCCATGCTTATGAGAATGCCAAAATCTATAAAGATCGCACAAAACAGTGGCATGATAAGCATATTATTGTTGGTCTAAAGGTAGGCCAACATGTATTACTCTATAACTCTAGACTCTGTCTTTTTCCAGGTAAATTGTGCTCTAGGTGGTCTGGACCATTCACAATCAAGGAAAATTTTCCACATGGAGTAGTTGAAATAGTGGATGGAAATAGGAGTTTCAAGGTTAATGCTCAACGGTTAAAGGTTTGCCAAAATAGATACTTCGATCCCGTCAACATCGTTATAAGCCTTGCTTAATTTTGCCTTATGGGTCTAGTGCGTCGAGCTTAACAACGTTAAACAAAAGCGGTTGTGGGAGACAACCCATATTCTCTTCCTTAGCTTTCGTATTTTTGATTTATTTTGATCATTTTTCCCACAGTTTTTAAATCATACTTGCTCTTCTGCGTTTGGTCAACTTATTTCAGGTACAAGTTGAGGTTACAGGGTTTAGCACGCCCGTGCTTTAAAAGTGAAGATCGGTTTTGCAGGTCAGACCTTAGCATGCTCAAGCCGTGCTAGCTAGCACGCCCATGCTCCAAAAAGGTGTAAAACAGTCTTGCAAGTCAGAGGCTTGTACGCCCTTGCCCTGCTTAACAGCACCCCCGTGCCAGGTAAGACAAATTTTACTCTTGCAGGTCAGAGGCTCGCACGCCCTAGCCGTGCCATTTAGCACGCCCGTGCTCCAAAAAGGTGTAGATCAGTCTTGTAAGTCAGAGTCTAACACGCCCATGCCATGCCAACCAGCATACTCGTGCCAGGTAAGAAAAAGTTTGCCTTTGCAGGTCAGAGTCTAGCACGCTCTAGCTGTGCCATGTAGCATGCCCATGCCAATCAGTGCCTCAAAGATTCAGGCGTCAGCATGCCCTGACCATGCTACGAAGCACGCCCGTGCCACGTTTCAAATTTGCATTTTTAAAGAGCGCCTTTTCGGTTACCATGCATCCCTAACTATTTAAAAAGCGCACGTCCTTCTCACTTTTTCACTTCAGCCAAAGCACGCCCCCTCCTCTCCCCTTCTTCATCATCTTTCTTTCTCTTTTTCTCTCAACCTAAAAGCTTAGCAAAAAAATTTTCTTCTCTTTTCTCCTTCTTTCACCATCCCTCGAAGGTACAAACGTAGCAGACCTACCTCTTCAGTGGCTGCAAGAAATCAGCCAATCGCTCGTCCTCCAACTATTCCTCCTCTAAATGTTCCTCCTCCTACAACTCCGATTCGTCCTCCATTTAAGATCGACTCACCAGAACAAAAGGAAATGTACAATAAACTCTCTCTTCCCCCTATTTTGCCAAATTATTTTATTGATGAATCTGCTTTAGCATAAGTAGGGCTTAGAGATGCTGTTTTAGAACCCCTTAAGCGTATTGGGTGGGAACAATTTATTGCCATGAAAGACTTGTTTATGCGCCTTTGACCTTAGAATTTTGGAGTTCATATTCTGCTCTTATTCGTCTGTTGCCTGTTGATTTCCCTAGTAAAATTAAATTCAGAATTTTTGTAAGAAATTATGAAATTTCGGTAAATGAGGTTAGTCACATCTTTTGTTTTCCCACTGAAAATGCCCTTAATCAAATACCTAAGGATTTTAGAGATCGAACCACATGGACCGATCTGACTGGAGAAAATAACTATAATCCTAGGTTTTCAAAAGCGTCAAAATTGAGAAATCTAGCCTTGAGGTATATTCATAAATTCTTAGCCAACACTATTTTTGGGCGAAGAGATAGTGATGGCGTGTTGAGTCTAAATTGATTATATTTTATATGGTAGATCGATCAGGGGATTTTTCTGAATGTTGGCTATTGGTTATGCCCACATGGGCTAGAGTTGCACGGGTAGATAAAGGAGCTATTATGATGGGGTGTTTTGTGACTCAAATTGCATCTTATTTGAGAGTTTGGAACCTTGCTTGGCCAATTTGTGATAGTGTGGGAGGAGGAAAGGGCACTAGGCTAGACTTAGATGTCATGGTGTTTATGAAGTTGGTAGAGAAGATAGGGGATTCATTCCATATTGTGGGATCCCGAGAAGAGAGTTCTGATGATGAGGAGGCTGAGGATGCTGGTGACACTAATATGGAGGAGGGTAATCCGAATCCTTTCCCTAGTTTTGGTACATCTTCTGGTGTAGGTACCTCTGGAGCTGGTCCTTCTTTCAAAGAGCGTTTGACTTGTCCAACGATGAAGTTCTTGCACGTATGATGTCCCAAATGGACATTTTGATGCCCGCTGATAGGTGTTATTTTTTCACTATTTTTAGTATAGTTTTTATTTAGAATTTTAGTAAATTTTATCACTTTGATTAATTTTTACTTCGTTTTAATTATAATTTTGTTCAAAGCTTCCTTGAATCATAATCCACTTGATCTTAAAGAAAATTGCAGGGTTTTGGTACAGAAAAGAGCATTACAAAGCAAAATACTCAGGCTCGAGCATGCCCAGCCCGTGCACCATAGCATGCCCGTGCTAAACTTAAGAGAAATCAAGTGGAGAGTCAGACTCTAGCACGGCTAGCCCGTGCTATATGGCACGCCCGTGCCTAAAAGAACCTAGCCCGTGCTTGCCTAACAGGCCCGTGGTGAAATCTATCTTGGAAAGTCAGAGCCTAGCACGCCTGGCCCGTGCTAGGGCTCACGCCCGTGCCACAGAAACTCCTCTAAGCGTGTTGTAGAGCACGGCCCGTGCTGAATCATTCAGAGATCCAGACTCTAGCATGCCCAAGCCGTGCTATATGGCACGCCCGTGCTACGAAGGCAAAGCTGTCTTGAATAAAAACACAAGCCAGTCTTTTAACTCACATGGGGCCACCTCAGATATTTTCCTAAACGTGCAAAACAAGATCTAAACCTATTTAGGAAGAGAGAAGAGTCCTAACTAAGAAGAAATCCAAAGCCTAATCAGTTTATGATCTCCAAAGAAGATTTTGTACTTAATAAGGATTCTATTTCCTAAACGGAGTCAGATTTTCTCCGAGGAGGTCTATATAAAGAGAGGAACCATTCATTGTAAGGGGATCTCGAGTTCTAGTATTTTTTTCTACATAGTTCTCTCTCTCTCAAAGATTTCAAGCATCTAAGATTTCTGCCAAGATTCAAGGAAGCCATCCACATAGTTGTTGTCTAGTTTTTATTTCTAAACTCTTAATCTTGTCTTTCTTTTCATTATTCATTATTGATTATGAAGTTTCATTCAAGTATTATTGAGTTTTATTTAATTACTATGTCGAACTAAACTCTCATACTAGGGAGATGTAGCTTAATTCAATTCCAATTTATAATATTAGATTTGTTTTTCCTTGTTCATGATATAATTTATTATTGAACTTAATGCTTCCAGGCAGAGTTTCTCCCCTGGATTGATTTATTTCATTAATCACTATCGGAAGAAGGGTTTTTGATATGAAAAGGGTAATAAATTACATGAGAATAATAACTTGATGCGGAAGCTATATGGTTTGACTCATGGGGGGTTTTCATAAGTTAATGACCTTAGGTTATGAATTCACAAAACAAACCATAAAACTTAATGATTTAATTCATGTTTGATTGCGCTATTGAAAGATAGGTAATTAGACGGGGTTAAAATAGCTAACAATACATCGCGAGAGCTTGTTAGTGATTTTTAGGGTTGTTTCCCCTACTTGAGCAATTAAAATTGATTAACAAACTAATAAAATAAATTGGATAGAGTTAAGTGAAATCAAAATCCCTAGTAGTTTTAAAATCCTTGATTTCTTTTCATCTAAATATTGTTGCTTGATTTCTTTCTGTTTTATTTTAGAATTTACTTTTCTTATAACAAATCTCTCTTATTATCGTTTAAATAATAATAGGTTAACATAATTTTGGTACTTGATATACAATCCCTGTGGATACGACACTCTTTCACTCTATATTACTTGTTGCGATTTCATGCACTTGCGAAAATCATTGTCAAGTTTTTGGCACCGTTGCTGGGGAATTGGCATTATCAATATCAATACTAATTACCCTATTATTAATTTAGACATTCCTTTTTGTTTTATTTAATTTTTCTTTTAAGAATAAGTTCAGGTGTTTATGCAAAGAAGATCAAGTAGGACTGAACCCCTAATCTTTGATCCAGAAATAGAAAGAACTTGTCGCAGGAACAACGCCGCAAGAAGAACACGTGAAAGCAAACCTGAACAGCAAGCAGACATGGTCAACGAAAATGAAATAGAAAACGGATCTCCACCTCAACATCCGATCCGCACCTTGCGAGAGACTACACAACACCTAATCTTAATGGGACAACCTCAAGTATTACAAGACCTCGGGTGGAAGCTAACAATTTTGAGATTAAACCCGCAATTATCCAAATGCTTTCCACCTCAATTCAATATGGAGGTTTACCAAGTGAAGATCCTAACGCTCTTATCGCAAATTTCCTAGAAATTCGCGATACTTTCAAACAGGATGGTGTTTCCAAAGATGCCATAAAATTGAGACTTTTTCCTTTCACTCTTAGGGACAAAGCACAATCTCGGTTACAATCATGCCCTGCTGGAAGTTTCACAACATGAGAAGAATTAGCCTAAAAGTTCTTAGCAAAATTCTTTCCATCTTCTAAAACCACAAAACTTCGCAATGAGATAATGACATTTTCTCACCATGATCAAGAAAGCTTGTACGAAGCTTGGGAAAGATTCAAGGACTTGTTAAGAAAGTGCCCGCATCATAGTTTGCCTAAATGGTTGCAGGTACGAACTTTCTACAATGCATTATCTCCTAATATTAAAATCACTTTAGATGCAGCTGCAGGTGGATCTTTTGAGAGGAAATGAATTGATGAGGCATATGAATTAATAGAGGAGATGGCAAGCAATAGCCATTATCAAAACAATTCCGAAAGGAAGAAGACTACAGGAGTCTATGAAATAGATGCCATTACAGCACTCAATGCCAAGGTAGATAATATGGTAAGAAAATTGGATCTATTAACTACTAATCCTGTCAATTCTATTATGCAAGTTTGTGAAAGATGTAATGGACAACATGGAATTGGAGAATGCATGATAGACTCCTTGAATCCGCAAACCTTGGAACAAGTAAACTATGTAATGAATCAAGGAAGGAAGAATTACCCATACTCCAATTCCTATGATAACAGATTGAGGAACCATCCTAATCTATCATATGGGAATCCTAACAATGCTTTGAACGCACCACCAGGCTTTCTTCCTCAAGAGAAGAAATCTCATGATGATCTCCTTACTGCCCTTTTCTAAATCACACATGGATTTCATGAACGAAACCAGAGAAAACCACAAAATCCAACAAACAGCGATAAGAAATTTGGAGATTCAGCTAGGTCAATTCGCAAACATGATGGCATCCTGACCTCAAAGTACGTTACCTAGCAATACTGAAAAAAATCCTAAAGAACAGGTACAGGCCATCACCTTGAGAAGCGGCAAACAGTTAGAAGAACCACCGAAGAAAGAAAAGAAAGTGGAAGAGCAGAAAAAGGTTCCCATCAGTGACCTAGAAGAGCAAGAAGAAGTGAAACCCTATGTTCTACCTGTCCCCTTCCCACAAAGGTTAAAGAAAGCACAAGATGACAAGAGCTTCCTAAAGTTTCTGGATGTATTCAAAAAGCTTCAAATCAATATTCCTTTTGCTGAAGCCCTTGCTCAAATGCCTAGTTATGTGAAATTCCTAAAAGATATCCTAAGCAAGAAACGAAAGATCGACGATCAAGGAACGGTAATGTTAACTGAGGAGTGCAGTGCAATTATCCAAAATAAATTGCCTCTAAAGTTAAAGGATCCAGGAAGTTTTTCTATCCCTTGCAATATTGGTAATCTTGATTTTGAAAAAGCTTTAGCTGATTTAGGTGCTAGCATTAACCTTATGTCTTATGAAGTTTTTAAGATGCTAGGTATGGGAGAGCTCAAACCAACAAGGATGTCTCTACAATTAGCGGATCGATCAATCAAATATACAAGAGGAATTCTAGAAGATGTGCTAGTAAAGGTAGGTACATTCATCTTCCCTATTGATTTTCTTATTCTTGATATTGATGAAGACAGGGAAGGATCCTTAATCCTTGGGAGACCTTTTCTTGCAACTGCAAGAGCATTAATTGATGTGTATGAAGGTAAATTAACTTTAAGGGTTGGACAGGAAGAAATTGTCTTTGATGTTCTTAAATCATGTAAGCTTCCTATGGACTATAGTGATTATTTTTGAATTGATGTTGTTGAGGAATGTGTGGAAAACACTTTGCATACTAAAGATGACATTAATGAATCAAGCATCATGAATGAGAAAGAGAGTGAACCACCAAAGCAAGAACTGAAACAACTTCCATCTCATTTAAAACATGTATTCTTAGGTGAGAATCATTCTTTTCCTGTTATTATTTCTTCTTATTTAACACTTGATCAAGAGGAAAGGTTGTTGTAGGTTCTTCGAAAACATAAGAAGGCATTAGGGTGGTCAATTTCAGACCTACAGGGGATAAGCCCGAGTGTATGCATGGATAAGATCCTGATGGAAGAAGACTATAAACCTTCAATCGAGCATCAAAGGTGATTGAATCCAAATATGAAGGAGGTAGTCAAGGCGGAAATCATAAAACTTTTGGATGCCGGTATTATTTATCCAATTTCCGATAGTAGTTGGGTAAGTCCTGTTCAAGTCATTCCAAAGAAGGGAGGTATGACTGTAATCTCTAACAAAAACAATGAATTAATTCCCACTTGAACAGTCACAAGTTGGCGTGTGTGCATTGATTATAGGAAATTGAACAAAGCAACACGCAAGGACCACTTTTCCTTACCCTTTATTGATCAAATGCTTGAAAGACTTGCAGGTTATCCCTATTATTGCTTTTTGGATGGTTATTCAGGATACTTCCAAATACCTATTGCTCCCGAAGATCAAGAAAAAACCACTTTCACTTGCCCTTATGGCACTTTTGCCTATAGGAGAATGCCTTTTAGACTATGCAATGCTCCTGCAACTTTTCAAAGATGCATGATGTCCATATTTTCTGACATGGTAGAGAAATTTATTGAAATATTCATGGATGATTTCTCTGTATTTGGTTCATCTTTTGATGCATGTCTTTATAACTTATCCTTAGTAATGCAGCGATGCGAGGACACTAACCTTGTTTTGAATTGGGAAAAGTGTCACTTTATGGTTAGTGAAGGTATTGTCCTAGGGCATAAAATCTCTCAAAAAGGGATTGAAGTAGACAAAGCCAAAATCGAGGTAATTGAAAAGCTACTTCCTCCTAATTCAGTGAAAGGAATAAGGAGTTTTCTTGGCCATGCAGGATTCTGCAGGAGATTTATCAAAGACTTCTCCAAAATCACAAAACCTCTTTGTAATTACTAGTTAAAGATGTTCCTTTTAATTTTGATAAAGAGTGTTTAAATGCTTTTAACAGGTTAAAGAAGGAGTTGATCTCAGTCCCTATCATTGCTACACCAAATTGGACTCTTCCCTTTGAGCTTATGTGTGATGCTAGTGATCATGCGGTTGGAGCTGTTCTTGGGTAAAGAAATAACAAGAAGTTGCACGTCATTTATTATGCTAGTCGCACACTAAATGATGCACAATTAAATTATGCCACCACTGAAAAAGAACTGCTAGCTATTGTTTTTGCTTTTGACAAATTTAGGGCCTACTTAATTGGAGCCAAAACAATAGTTTACACTGATCACTCGGCTACCAAATATTTTCTAGAAAAGAAAGATGCAAAACCAAGACTAATTCATTGGGTGCTTTTATTGCAGGAATTTGATCTAGAGATTCGCGATAAGAAGAAAACAGAAAACCTTGTGGCCGACCACCTTTCCAGGCTAGAATTGGGGGAAGAAGATACAACAGAATTACAAATTAATGAAAACTTTCCCCATGAGCAACTTCTACTGTTGGCAAACACACAAGCTCCCTGGTATGCTGATATAGTTAACTACCTTGTTTGCAAAATCACTCCTCCCAATCTTTCTTATCAACAAAAGAAAAAGTTTTTCCATGATATCAAATACTACTATTGGGAGGAGCCCTTTCTGTTCAAATATTGTAGTGATCAGCTATGGAGAGTGTCCTTAAATTTTGCCATTCAATGGAATGTGGGGGACACTTTGGAGTAAACAAGACATCAGCACGTATATTGGAAAGCGGTTTGTATTGGCCTAATTTATTTAAAGATGCATTTAACTTTGTTCGTCTTTGTGATCACTGCCAAAGGTTAGGTAACATCTCGAAGTGACATGAGATGCCCTTAAATAGCATCCTTGAAGTCGAGATCTTCGACGTTTGGGGTTTGGACTTCATAGGACCTTTTCCATTATCATACTCCAACTAATACATTCTAGTGGCGGTGGACGATGTGTCAAAGTGGGCAGAAGCTGTTGCTCTTCCAAATAATGATGCCAAAAGTGTAATGAATTTTATCAAGAAGTATATTTTCACACGTCATGGCACTCCTAGGGCAATAATCACAGACGAAGGTAAGCATTTTTGCAACAAATATTTAGATTACCTTCTTGCAAAATATGGTGTTACTCATCATGTAGGTACTCCATATCATCATCAAACAAGTGGTCAAGTAGAAGTCACCAATAGGGAAATCAAGAAGATTCTGGAGACCACTGTTGGACAATCTAGGAAGGACTGGCCCAAGAAACTCGATGATGCTCTATGGGCTTACAGAACCGCATTCAAAACACCGATCGATATGTCTCCATATCGCATGGTCTACGGTAAGGCTTGTCATCTTCCTGTTGAGTTAGAGCACAAAGCATATTGGGCAATTCAATTTCTTAACTTCAATACTAAAGAAGTTGGTAAAAAATGGTTGCTTCAATTGAATATGATGGATGAAATGTGCCTTCATGCTTATGAGAGTGCCAAAATAAATAAGGACCGCACCAAACAATGGCACGATAAGCATATTATCCTGAGGAATCTAAAGGTTGGACAACAGGTATTGCTCTATAATTCTAGACTCCGTCTCTTTCCTAGTAAGTTACGCTCCAGATGGTCTGGTCTATTCACAATCAAAGAAATTTTTCCATATGGGGCCATCGAAATAGTAGATGGTAATTATAATCGAAGTTTCAAAGTTAATGCTCAACGTTTGAAAGTTTATCAAAATGACAACTTTGATCCTGTCAAAAATACCATCAATCTCGTTTAACTTGAACTAGGTTGAATGCGTCGAGCTTAAACGATGTTAAACAAAAGCGCTTGTGGGAGACAACCCATGTTATTTTCTTTCTCAAATTTATTGTTTCCATTTATTTTTATTATTTCTGTTACAAATCTTCCCAAAATTTCTCCATAATTGTTCTTTTGTTTTAGTCAAATTTTTTCAAGATCAAGTTAAAATCCACAGGATGACACACCCAAGCCGTGCTCAGCAACACGGCCGTGCTTCACAATGCAAATCATATCTTGAAGGTCAGAGGCTCGCACGCCCAGACTGTGCTAATAAGCATGCCCGTGCCAAGACATGACAAATAAGCATGCCCAGACCATGTCACAGGACACGCCCGTGTGCCATAAAAGAAAAATTTGCTTTGAGAGTCAGGGGCTAGCACACCCTAGGCGTGTCAGGTAGCACGCCCGTGCGACCAGAAAGGAGAAATCACTCACAAGTCACAGTCTAGCACGGCCTAGCCGTGCTATTAAGTATGCCCATCCCAGGTACGCTTAATTTGCTTTGCAGGACAGAGGCTAGCACGCTCCAGCCGTGCCATCCAGCACGCCCGTGCCTGTAAACCGCCTGAAGCCCAACTAGCATGCACGGTCTGGCCATGCCAAGAAGCACGCCAGTGTCACAACCAGATAGGCGCATTAAATCGCGCCTCTATTTAAAGAGCACGCCCTAACCACCCCTCATTCTCATCAACACGCCCTAGCCGCCACACCCTTCCACTCCACTTTTCTCTTTTTTTCTTCTTTTTCTCTCGACCCAAACACATTCCACACCAAATTTCTTCACCAATCTCCTTCACCATGCTTCCCCGTTACAAGCGCAGTCGACCCGCCTCCTCGGTTGCCGCTAGACAACGGCCAATCGCTCGATCTTCTACTGCTCCTCCTCCACCGGTTTCACCTCCTTCCACGCCTGCTCCTCCTCCATTTGAGATTGCTTCCCCAGAACAGTAAGAGAGGTATAATAAACTATCCCTTCGCCCTATTTTACCGAATAGATTTATTGATGAAAATGCTTTAGCGCAAGTGGGTCTTAGGGATGCTGTGATAGAACCACTTAGGCGTATAGGATGGGGGCAGTTTATTGATATGAAAGATCTGGTTTATGCATCTTTAACCCTAGAATTTTTGAGTTCTTATTCCTCTCTAATTAGATTATTGCCTGTCGATTTCCCGAGCAAAATTCGCTTCAGGCTACTTGGTAGAACTTTTGATTTTTTTGTGAATGAGCTTAGCCATATTTTTGGATTTCCAACTGAACATGCTCAAAATCAAATACCTAAGGATTTTAATGAACGCAGTACATGGCGTACTTTGACTGGAGAAGATACTTATAATCCTAGGTATTCAAAGGTATCAAAATTACGAAATCCTGCCCTGAGATACATTCACAAACTTCTATCTAACACTGTCTTTGGAAGAAGTGAGAGTGATGGAGTCTTAAGCTTAAATGAATTATATTTTGTGTGGGCAATTGATCAAGGGATTTTGCTAAATGTTGGTTACTGGCTATGCCAAAGGTGGGCAAGGGTAGCTAGAGCGGAAAAAGGGGCTATTATGATGGGGTGCTTTGTGACCCGAATTGCTGCATATGTGCGAGTTTGAAACTCGGCTATACCAATCTATGATAGTGTGGGAGGGTGTAAGGGTACCCGGTTAGACTTAGATGTTATGATCCACATGAGGCTGATTGAGAAAGTAGGAGATTCCTATCGGATAGTGGGTGCTCGAGATGACAGTTCTGAGGATGAGGAAGCTGAAGACGCAGGTGATGCTAACATGGAGGAGGGTAATTCGACTCCTTTTGTTCCTTCTTCTGGTGCAGGTACTTCTGGCTTTGGTCCATCCTTTCAAAGAACATCGAGTATGTCCAACAACGAAATCCTTGCACGGATGCTGTCCCGAATGGACATGTTCGACACACGCCTTAACGGGATGGAATCCATGATTGCAGACAGATTCCAATCCATCGAGATTATGCATGGGAGGCTCGATTCTAGCATGGATACATTGCAAGGCCAACTCCAGACTGTCATTCAGTTATTGCAGCCACATCCCCCTCCACCACCGGAATCCTGATGGATTTTGATTTCCTTTTGTGTTTTTCTATTCTGATTTTTGTTCTCATATACTGATTGTTCTGTCTTGAATTTTTAATTCCTTTTGTTAATGTTTTCGTTCCTTTGAATATTTGATCTTTTAGTAGCATTTTCTTTTAATGTGTTTCTGGTCTTTTAGCTATGACACAATCCATCACTCAGCTCAATTGTATTTTTCAATACAATTTTGGTAATGCTTACTCCACTCTCTTATTTCTTTTCTTTTGTTAATGTAATAAGTTTGGGGAAATAGGTTTATTTTGAACACATTGGGGACAATGTGTCGATTAAATTGGGGGAAGGAAAAATTTTAGTTAAAATTTTATTTTTATCTTTGCTTAAAATGGTTGGAATAATTGTGAGCAAGCTTGAAAATTATCATAATTTAGTAACTTGTGATAAATTTAGTTGTTTTTTATAGTCTAGTATGTTTGAGCTTTAATTTTAATTTTTGATTTAACATGATTCTTTGGTTTAACTATTTGTTTCTAAGATTATAAACACTAATTTTTTTGTAAATTTTATGATATATAGATATGTTTCAACCAAAATTTATTTAACCTTGGCATTCCTAGAACAAATTAGAATTCCCTTTGAGACAAAAATTTTTAAAATGCTTACAATTAAAAAGAGATAATTTAGGCATTCTTTGTTGAACCCCTTATTTAGCCTAGGCCAACTAAGTTAAAATATGACTTTTGCAACCAATTTGAAGCCTATATCCAAATCTTATTGTTCACCCTTATTAATCCTAGCCATTAAACCAATTTAAAGTCCTAACCTAAGTGCAATAATGTATAATTGAAGGATTTGATTTTTATCAAAACCTAGCAACAAAAAGGGAGAAAATTTCATTAATACTAGTAAGTGGATCAATTAGAAAAATCAAAGAGAAATACCCCATAGAAGAAGCAATCAATGGCAAGAATTCAAGTTTGGGGAACCAAAAGCAAGGAAGAAATTATCAAAATATTATGAAAAGACCTTGCCAAAATATCTCTAATCATGAGCTACTAAAGAATTTCAAGATTAAAAACTCCCTTAAACAAAAATTGTTTTGTTATAATGAAAATCTTGATATTATACATTCTTTTGTACTCCTTGTCTATCTTTGTATCCTTTTCTTTGATTAGCTAAATTTATACCTTGAAAACCTCATTACAACCTAAAATAAAGACCTTTTGATCTTCTAAATTGTATGCATTTCAATTGTGGAGAAGGGATGACTAATTTTGCATATGAGAATGTTGAAATTATATTGTTAAACATCTTATTTAAAAGGTTAAATAATTTTTGTGGAAAATTCATATTCTATCTGTCATAGGTTGAACAATTATTAGTGTTAAAAATCTTTTTAACTTATGTTTAAATTAAGGAATGTGTTTTATCAAAAATTGAATTTTCACTTAGATATAATTAGCATGGAAAACACTTGATTTATTCGCATATTAATAAATTTGATATCTTTTGAAACTTGTGAATAACTATTTCCAACCATAGTAAGCTAGTTTTGACAATTTGTTTTGTTCTTTTGTTTTTAGTTTTGTTGCTTAAGGACAAACAATGGTTTAAGTTTGGAGAATTTTGATAGGTGTTATTTTTACAGTATTTTTAGTATAGTTTTTATTCAGAATTTTAGTAAATTTTATCACTTTAATTAATTTTTACTTCGTTTTAATTATAATTTTGTTCAAAGCTTCCTTGAATCATAATCCACTTGATCTTAAAGAAAATTGCAGGGTTTTGGCACAGAAAAGAGCATTACAAAGCAAAATACTCAGGCTCGAGCACGCCCAGCCCGTGCACCATAGCACGCTCGTGCTAAACTTAAGAGAAATCAAGCGGCGAGTCAAACTCTAGCACGGCTAGCCTGTGCTATATGGCACGCCTGTGCCTAAAAGAACCTAGCCCGTGCTTGCCTAGCACGCCCGTGGTGAAATCTATCTTGGAAAGTCAGAGCCTAGCACGCCTGGCCCGTGCTAGGGCTCACGCCCGTGCCAGAGAAACTCCTCTGAGCGTGTTGTAGAGCACGGCCCGTCCTGAATCATTCAGAGATCCAGACTCTAGCACGCCCAAGCCGTGCTATATGGCACGCCCATGTTACGAAGGCGAAGCTATCATGAATAAAAACACAAGCCAGTCTTTTTAACTCATATGGGCCCACCTCAGATATTTTCCTAAACGTGCAAAACAAGATCTAAACCTATTTAGGAAGAGAGAAGAGTCCTAACTAAGAAGAAATCCAAAGCCTAATCAGTTGATGATCTCCAAAGAAGATTTCGTACTTAATAAGGATTCTATTTCCTAAACGGAGTCAAATTTTCTCCCAGGAGGTCTATATAAAGAGAGGAACCATTCATTGTAAGGGGATCTTGAGTTCTAGTATTTTTTTTCTACATAGTTCTCTATCTCTCAAAGATTTCAAGCATCTAAGATTTGTGCCAAGATTCAAGGAAGCGATCCACATAGCTGTTGTCTAGTTTTTATTTCTAAACTCTTAATCTTGTCTTTCTTTTCATTATTCATTATTGATTATGAAGTTTCATTCAAGTATTATTGAGTTTTATTTAATTACTATGTTGAACTAAACTCTCATACTAGGATTTGATGTAGCTTAATTCGATTCCAATTTATAATACTAGATTTGCTTTTCCTTGTTCATGATATAATTTATTATTGAACTTAATGCTTGCAGGCAGAGTTTCTCCCCTGGATTGATTTATTTCATTAATCACTATCGGAAGAAGGGTTTTTGATATGAAAAGGGTAATAAATTACATGAGAATAACAACTTGATGCGGAAGCTATATGGTTTGACTCATGGGGGGTTTTCATAAGTTAATGACCTTAGGTTATGAATTCACAAAACAAACCATAAAACTTAATCATTTAATTCATGTTTGATTGCGCTATTGGAAGATAGGTAATTAGACCGGGTTAAAATAGCTAATAATATATCGGGAGAACTTGTTAGTGATTTTAGGGTTATTTCCCCTACTTGAGCAATTAAAATTGATTAACAAACTAATAAAATAAATTGGATAGAGTTAAATGAAATCAAAATCCCTACTTGTTAGTTTTAAAATCCTTGATTTCTTTTCATCTAAATATTGTTGCTTGATTTCTTTCTGTTTTATTTTAGAATTTACTTTTCTTATAACCAATCTCTCTTATTGTCGTTTAAATAATAATAGGTTAACATAATTTTGGTACTTGATATACAATCCCTGTGGATACGATACTCTTTCACTCTATATTACTTGTTGCGATTTCGTACACTTGCGAAAAAATCACTGTCACCCGCCTTAATGGAATGGAGTCCATGATTGCTGACCGGTTTTAGTCAATAGAGATTATGCATGGGAGCCTTGACTCTCGTATCGACACCATGCAAGGCCAATATCAAAGAATTGCTAGCCAACTCTAAACAGTGATTCAATTATTGCAGCTACATCCACCTCCACCAATTGAAGATTGATTATTTTTTGTTCTTTTTCGTTTGCTTTCTATTTTTATTCTTATTCCTTTTATTTATGTGTTTTAAGTATTTTGGATATTATTTTTCTTATTTTTAGTGTTTCCTTTTTCATAGCTTTGATAATTTCCAGCACCTGGCTCTTATCGTATTTTTCCTTCAATCTTATTGTATTTTTCAATACAATGATGGTAATGGTTTCTACACTGTCATATTCTTTTATTACATAAATGATAATATGATAAGTTTAGGGAAATAATTTTTAAGCTCATTGGGGACAATGTGCTAGATTAAGTTGGGAAAAGGGAAATTTTAGTTAAAATTTTTAGTTTTCTTTTGTTTCATTGGTTTAATATGGTTGGATTAATTGTAAGGAAGCTTGAAAATTATCATGATTCATTAAAATGCAATGAATTTAGTTGTTCCTTAAAGCTAGATTCTATTTAGCTTAATTTTTAATTTTCGACATAACATAATTCATTGATTTAACCATTTATTTTTGATTATGAACACTAATTTTTATGAATTTTATGACTTATAGATATGTTTCTTTAAAAATTTAAATAACCTTGGCATTTCTAGAATAAATTAGAATTTTCTTTGAGCCAAAATTTTAAATGCTTATATTTAGAAAGAGATGATTTAGTCATTCTTTGTTGAAATCCATATTTAGCCTAGGTCACCTAAGTTAAAATATGACTTTTGCATTCAATTTGAAACCTATATCCAAAGTTTATTGATCACCTTCATTAAACCTAGCCCTTAAACCAACTTAATTTCCTACCCTAAGTGCAATAATGTATAATTGAAAGATTTGAATTTTATCAAAAACATAACAACAAAAGGGAGAAAATTTCATTAATACTAGCAAGTGAAGCAAGTAGAAAAACTCAAAGAGAAACACCCCCTAAAAGAAGCAATCAATCAAGAATTCAAGCTTGGGGAATTAAAGCAAGGAAGAAATTTTGAAAGTAATGTGAAAAGGCCTTGCCAAAGTATCTCTTATTTTTGAGCTAGTGAAGAAACTTCAAGATTAATCTCCCTTTACAAATAAAAAGATTGTTTTGATATAAATGAAAACCTTGATATTATGCATTCTCTGTGCATTTTGTCTATCTTTTTATCCTTTTTCTTTGTTTAGCTAAAAATACCTCTAAAACGTCATTACAACCTGAATAAAAGACCTTTTGATCTTTTTAATTGTATGCATTTCGATTATAGAGAAGGGATGACTAATTTTGCCTATGGGAATGTTGAATTTATATTGTTAAACATCTTACTTAAAGGTTAAATAATTTTTGAAAATTCATATTCTATTTTTTCATAGGTTGAATAATTATTGGTGTTAAAAATCTTATTAACTTATGTTTAAATTAAGGAATGTGTTTTATTGAAAATTGAATTTTTGCTAAAATATAATTAGCATAAGAAACACTTGATTTATTCTCATGTTAATGATTTTGATACTTTTTGAAATTGTGAATAATTATCCCCAACCATATTAAAACTAGCTTTGTTAGTTGTTTAGCTTGTGTTTTAGTTTTTAGCTTTGTCTTATTGCTTGGGGATAAGCAATGGTTTAAGTTTGGAGAATTTTGATTGGTGTTATTTTTATAGTATTTTTAATATAGTTTTTATTAGGATTTTTAGTATTTTTAATTACTTTAATTAGTTTTTATTTAGTTTTTATTTATGTTTTTGTTTAAAGCTTCCTTGAAACATAATTCGCTTGATCTTAAGGAAATTTGTGGGATTTTGGCACAGAAAAGAGCAAAATAAAGCATAACACTCAGACTCTAGCATGCCCAAGCCGTGCAACTCAATACGCCCATGCTGAAATCAAGGAAAATCAAGTGGAGACTCAGGTTCTAGTATGCCCAATCCGTGCTATCTAGCACGCCCGTGTCGCTTGAGGACATGAATCCAAAGGCGTGCTTACCTGAGCACGGGCCGTGCTGTATTCCATCATGAAGAGTTAGAGCCTAGCGCGCTCAAGCCGTGCTATCTGGCACGCTCGTGCCATAGATTCCTCCGTAGATATGCCATTGAGCACGGCCCGTACTAAACCATCCTTAAAACACAGGCTCTGGTACGCCCTGCCCATGCCGCACAGCACGCCGGTGCTGCGAATCAAGTTTTATTCTGGGTTGCAAATGCCAGCCAGTCCCTACTACCTACATGGGCCCACATAAGATAATTTCCTGACGTGCATATCAACTTCTAATCCTATTTAGGCGCATAGAGGAGTCCTAATTGAGAAGAAATTCAAAGCCTATACAATTTCCTATTTCTAAAATGTTTTTACTTAATAAAGACTCTATTTCGTAAACGAAGTCGGGTTTTCTCCCAGGAAGTCTATATAAAGAGAGAACCAATTCATTGTAAAGATATCTCTAGTTCTATAATCTTTTGTTCTATTATTTTTCTCTCTTTAAGACTTCAAGTGATCAAGAATTGTGCCAAGATTCAAGGAAGTCGTCCATGTTATTTGACCAGTTTTTATCTCTAAACTCTTAATCTTGTTTTTGCTTTTTATTATTCACGTTGATTATGGAATTATTATCAAGTTTAATTGAGTTTTATTTAATTACTATGTCGAACTAAATTCTCATACTAGGGATTTGATGTAGCTTAATTTCTTTTCCAATTTATAATATTAGATTTATTTTTCGTTGTTCAAAGTATAATTTATTATTGAGCTTAATGCTTCGAGGAAGAATTTCTCCCCTGGATTGATTTATTTCATTAATCACTATCGGGAGAAGGGTTTTTGATATGAAAAATGTAATAAATTACATGAGAATAATACCTTGATGTGGAAGCCATATGGTTTGACTCATAGGAGGTTTTCATAAGTTAACAACCTTAGGTTATGAATTCATAAACAAACCATACAACTTAATGATTTAATTCATATTTGATTGCACTATTAGAAGATAGGTAATTAGACCAGGTTAAAATAGCTAAAAATATATCGGGAGATCTTGTTAGTGATTTTAGGGTTGTTTCCCCTACTTGAACAATTAAACCTGATGAATGAACTAATAAAATAAATTGGATAGAATTAAGTGAAGTCAACATCCCTAGTAGTCTTTAATCCTTGATTTCTTTTAATTGAAAATTGCATGCTTGATTTCTTTTTATTATCTTTATTTGTTGAATTTAGTTTCTTAAAATAATTTCCCTAAATCGTTGTTTAAATAGTAATAGGTTAACATAATTTTGGTATTTGGTATACAATTCTCATCGAAACGATATTCTACTCATTCTATATTACTTGTTGTGATTTCGTACACTTGCAAAAATTACTATCAAGAATTTAAAAGTGTTCACAAGTATCAATAACATCAATAGAAAACACAGAATGCTCATCAGCAAGATACTTCATAACATCAAATATATTGAATTGCACGACTTCTTCATCAAACTCCATAGTTAGAGTACCCTTATCCATATCAATTTTTGTCTTGGCATTTTTAAGGAAAGGACTGCCCTAATAAAATCAAAGATGAATTTGGAGAAGCCATAGTCTTCATGTTCAAAATATAAAAATCTGTAGGAATTATCAACTTACCAACCTACACAAAAACATCCTAAACTAGTCCCATAGAGTAAGCATTAGAATGGTTAGCTAACTGAATAACCACACCAATTTCTTTCAAAGGATCCAAATTTAGATTAAGAAAAACTAAATGTACCATGACATTAATAGATGCACCAAAATCTAGCATAGCCCACTCAAATTTAGAACCACCTATTTTACATAAAATTAAAAACGAAACTAGATTCTTGCATATTAGAGGCATCTTTTATTAAATTATAGCTTACACATTGTCCCCCATACAAACTTTTTCATTACCTCTCATCTTCCTCTTCGTTGTACATAATTCCTTAAGAAATTTAACATATCTTGGACCTTGCTTGATTGCATCAAGGAGAGGTATGTTCACTTCTACCATTTTTACTGTCTCCAAAATTTATTTCTCTGGCTCTTCTGTCTTACTCTTTGTCAACCTACTAAGAAAAGAGTGAACAACATTATTCACAATAGGTTCATAATTTAACCACTTTTAGAGTCTTTTTCTTCTTGCTTTTTATTATTTATAGAAATACGAGGGACTTACTCAACTTCTTTTCCATTAGCAAGACTATAGCACTCGCATTCTCCTTATAGTAATGATTGTCTGAGATGACAATTTTCCTGAATCTTGAGCCTCGAGTTTGGTCATTGAAGTAGCAAGTTGACCAACCTACTTCTCCAAATTTTGCATGATGCTTTTAGTCTCCTGCTGAAACTGTTGAGTATTGTTAGTTAAGGCTTAAATGATTTCATCTAAAGACATACTTTGGCTAGGAGGGGCTTGACATTTTGTCTAGGTTGCTACTGCTATCGGTTATTTTCATAACTCAAATTTGGATGATCATGCCATCCCGGGTTGTAAAAATTAGAAAAGGGATCATACATACATTGTCCAAAATTTTCTATTGCATTAGCTTGCTGAATTGACGATTCTTCTTAGAATGTAGGACACATGTCAATAGCATGACCCGAGACCGAGCGAATTCCACACACTTTAGCTGTTTGCATATTCCTTATGCCAATTGTCTCACCAAAGAAGTTAATTCAGAAATTTGTTTCTCAAGATTACATTTAACCTCATTAACTTTCTAGGATGTGTGATCCATTCTTATCCCAAAATTATTGTTAATTGGCAACCATATTTGAAATAAGACGCTTAGCATCATCTGAAGTCTTATCCACCAAAGCTCCTCTACTAATAGCATATATCATACTCCTATTCACTGGCAACAAACCGTCATAAAGATATTGAATCAATTGTTGATCACTAATCTAATGGCGCAGGCATCTTGCATAAGGCTTTTTAAAATGTTCGTAGTACTTATGTAAACTTTCCCATTGTGTTGCCTTATATTTGTAGCACGAGAAATTGGGAAATATTTCTCCAAAAACAATCGCTTCATCTCATTCCATGAAATGACAGAACCTAAAGGAAGGTAATATAGCTAATGCTTAGTTGTATCCTCCAATGAAAAAGGAAAAGCTCAAAAGCTTAATATGCTCCTCTGAAGTGCCCTACTCTTCATCCTCAAACACAGCACATGAAATTCTCTAAGATATTTATGAGGATCCTCACCTACAAGACCATGAAACTTAGGCAACAAATGAATCTGTCCAGACTTCAATTCAAGAGCAACATCTAAAGCAAGTAACTAAATATAGGCATGGCCACCGGTTCATTTTGAACCCGAACTGAACCGTACTGTATATGAACCGGAATCAAATTGAAACTGTAGGTTTAAAATTTTGAACCAGAACTGGCAGTTCAAGAGCCGGTTAAGGTTCATGTGAATGTTAAAATCTGAACCTGAACCGGCCCTGAATTGTCGGTTAATCAGCTGTTCGGGTTCGGTTCGAACCATAAATTTTCTATTTTTATTTTCAAAATGATAATCACTTGGCCTATTTTAAACATCTCTAAAGTCTCAATAATATTTTACTACATGATATACTTACTTAAGATTTTTTTTTTCTAAAATACACTTTACTTTAAAAGTTAAAAATCTAAAAAGTAAAATGATAAAAAAGGGAGAAATATTTAGTCTAAACTTATATTTTTTTAACTTTTGTTTACCCTTTTAAATTGTTTACTAAGTTTAAAATTACATTCTTTTGAAGTATTTTTCAAAATTTTCTTATAATTTATTTCATTAATAACATTGAAACAAAATAAAGTGATGATTTATTTGATTGTTTTGTAAAATTAATTAATTTTATTCTTATACGAGTATGAGTATTCTAAAATTTATTTAAAATAAAATTTACCAATGTTTTTTAAACTCGTATTAGTATTTTTAATAGAAAGATGTAACATTAGAACCGATTTTTTTAAAAAAAAATATATATCGCCGGAAACCGTGATCGAAACCGTCGGCTCATCGGAATCGCACCGGAACCGGTGATTCAAGAGCCGGTTTAGGTTTAACATTTTAAAAATTTTGAACAGTCGGTTCCATGAAATGGAACCGATAGTTCAATAAACCAGCCATGCCTAACTAAATACACAAAGGTTGTTGGTTTAACTCAGAAGTAGCTAACTCCTTTAAAGTCCTAGCAGCCATGATTTCGTTTCCTGAATCAGAAATTGGTTCTCTTGGAGAATTGACTCTACTGCCTATACCACTACTATCTGAAATAATTTCTGCTTCAACTTGAACCACAAGACTTGCTGAGTTCGAGCCTATCTACCTTGTTTAGCCTTTCTTATCAACGCCTTAGCTATTTTCGCAACTTTCGGGTCAAATGTCAAATTACTAGACTGGGAGGATTGTGTAATAAACCAATAATTTGCCCAAAAAAACAAATGGAAAATTATAATAAAAAATTACAAGCAGAAATATAAAAGTGCCTCGAAACCCTCAAAAGCGATGGAATTTGGCCTCGAGAAGTTGGGGCTAGTGTACCCACTTTAGGTTCACTAGCTTTGTTCAGAACCCCGTTTCCTTCAAAACAAGTACTCGCAATCCTCCTAATTCAACTGAAATTTTCACCGTGAATAGTAATTCTGAAAAACCTAAAATCTGCAACACTCCTCACAAACATCAATAAATATAAGGCAACCTATGAATTAAAACAATCAAAAAAAAATATAAAAACACAAATTTCAATAAACTATCAGGCCTCGGCAACGGCGCCAAAATTTTAATGGGTGTCGAATCTATCAACATTAATTTATTGAATTTACCTAATTAATTTAATTAGTTTGATAAATTTGTAACACAATGGCAAATCATATCGAACTTTAAAGATAGAATTTACACACTAAGTTTCTTATAATATAGACTAACAATTATAAACAACGGAAGAGGGGGTTGAAAATTAATAAATAAATTAAAAGATTAAATTCAAAATTGTCAAAAACTTAAATTAAAGTTGGAAACTTTTCAATGAGAAAACGGTTTTGTGCACTTTAGATCATTGACAATAAATTTTTATCTCCAATACTTAACTAAGACTTATCAAAAAGAATGATAACTCCCTAAAATCCCTTATAATTATCAATTCAAGCCCAACACTTCCATTGACACTTATTTATTATCAACTTGGTATTAAGCGATCCTAATCAATAATTAACATTCTTATGAACAGAAAGCAATTAAAATGAACACTATTTTGTGAAACATAAAAATGCTTAATTCACATTATTGTTTCATTAGATTACATTTGAGAAATGGGATCATAATCAAAGAAACATAATTGCCACTAACATCAAGTTATCACAACAATTACCTGTGTTTGGGAAAACGAAGCTGCCCAGGAATTATATTGGCATTGCCAATTTTAGGACTTGTGATTGCAAAATTGGTATCAAACTTTGAGATGAAAGCTCCAAAAGGGATTAACAAGATTGATGTGAGTGAAAAAGGAGGACAATTCAGCTTGCACATAGCTAACCATTCCACTGTCGTTTTTCGTCCAATCAAATGAGTTGGGAATGAACAATGCAAAATCAAATAATAGTCGAGTGATTTGAGTGAATTGGTTTTAATTGGTTTGCCTCTATGACAGTCTCATCCAGTCTCTATGACGGCATGTAAGATAATTTTCTATATAAAGATTAATTGAATATGTATATCGCATATTCAAGATTTATAACTATTGCAGGAACATCACAAAATTGCCAAAGACTTCTATCATTTAGTTCATACATGCAAATACCAATGAGTAGCCCAAAATTGATTTGCTCAGTAGAACTGTATCAACAGTATGCAGAATCACAATAAACATTTGAAGTTCAATACCTTACAAACAACAACCAAATCTTAATCCCAAATTTGTTGGGGGTCAGCTATATGAATCTTTGTTTCCATCCTGCTCCGCTCAATACCTTAATATGAGGAAATATAACATAGGATGCTATGTATCATGCAGAAATATAAATGATAAGATGAGTGATGCAAGTCAATGTAGAATTTGCCGCAGAAAACCATAACTTACTGAGCAACAAAATGAGATTCATCATCAGTAACTAAAATATTAAGATCGGACACAAAAAGTAATCCTGTTGACTGAGGAAATGACATAAAGAAGTGATCAGCTCAAATGTTAAATGTTTAACAGCTATTGGAAGGATAGAATTTCTTTTTCCTTATAGTAAGTAGCCAGAAGAGAGAGATTTCGAGAATAGTACCGTCTTGCTTAAATTCATCTCTGACACTGAAAACTGAATAGAAGATATTATTTGAAAAAAATAAGCCTCTAAAAATAGATTGTATTTGGAAGAACTAAAATCACTAGCATTAATCCACAAACAGGTGATTAAAACCAAATCTGTCAGTATCATTGTCACTCAAAAATCCTAAGAATTTACACAATCCGGACAACTCACATGAGAGCTTTAAAACGAGATGGAAGGCAACAAGGAATTCCTTACTACAAACCTACCCACTTCTTGAAGCTTAACACTGCTTCTCTCTTTTTTAATTGTGATTCTGTCTGGAATTTGGGAGCTTTTCCCTTATGAAGTGTTTTATGGTACTTCAAGAAGAGGGTTCGATATTTGTACTTGTCAACAAACATGTTACCTTTCTCCATCATATCCACAACTTCATTTGCTCGAACAAAAAATCCACCTCTAACAAATGTATAAAGCACAGAATCCAGGAGTTCCTGGTCAAACTTCATCAAGGTGGATGAAGCAAGAGATTTCATTTCACCCCATAACTCTGTTACCTCTATATATTTTCCCCCAATAGCAGCGTAGCCCGTTACCATAGAATGGAAAGTTTGAGCATTTGAAGCATGTCCTAGACTTCTCATCTTCTTCAGAGCCTTCTCTGCATCATTCATCAATCTTTTTTTACAGAAAAAGTGGATTACGTTATTCCAATCATAAACTGCAGAATCCACTGTCTGACCATCCTTGATTTCCCTCAAAAGCTTTGCCATCAACCCTGCATCACCACCCTCAGAACAGCCCTTAACCAACCTCTCGAACTCCTGACAACCACTTTTATTTAGTTTAGCATCCTTCATCTTTTTAAACAAGTGGAGAGCTCCCTGAGTATCGTTTTGCAAAACTTGGGATTCAATCAGTGCATCATAACAGCTTGAGTCAAGTTGGATCCCCGCTCTATGGGCATCTCTCAGAAGTGATGCAGCCTCTCCTGCTCGATTGGCTTTACAATATGATTTTAAAAGGGAGGCATATACAGAAGAACTAGCTCTAACCCCAGCCAATCGCATCTCGTCAAGAAGGTCATGTGCCTGATCTAGCCAACCAAGTGAAATGCATGAATTAATGACATTAACCAAGATTGAATCATCATTAGAAGCAGGAGAATCTTCTTTCTCAGCCTGGTTAAGAAAGCTGGCCAGCTCCTTGGTCTTGCCAGCTTCCAAAAATGCCTTGACCAGTTTCACATAAATTTTATCAGTAGGCTGAAGAACACCCCGGTCAGTGGTAATCAATACAACTTGTGCCTGCAACTTTGATAGCAAAGAATTAAGAAGTTCCTTTGCCTCTGCATCAAGTTTCAAAAACTTTTGATCTTTCAAGAACTCATCATAAGAAATCATAGGATTTCCAATTGATTTATTTTGCTTTAAGCTATCAGGTTCTCCATGGTTCAAACTTGAATAGGACTTCCTATCAGATTGAATTCCAAGTGTGGCTATGGCGAGAGAATTCCGTACCTCCTTTGCTTTCCGAAGCATTTTCAAAACCATGCTAGATGCAGAATCAAGATCCCCAAATTTCAAGTGGCATGTTAACAAACAATTATAGAACTGCCGAAATTGAATATCACTTAAACCTTGAGCTTCATCCACATGTCTCTGAAGTTTCTTCAACTCTTCTCTTCTCCCATTCCTTTCATATATATTTGCCATCGTGATCAATAAAGCTGCATTAACTTTGATAAAAATGCGAGGCATCATGTCAAGGAGCTGCTCAGCTTTCTTTGTGGTACCAAACAAGAGACACCCGGCCAAAGCAATGTTCATAGAAGTAGTGTTAGGCCTCATAGCAATCAAAGGTGCATTGCTTTTCTTACGTGGATCAACTCTGCCATCTTGGAACAAATAACCTATCTCAAGGATCAACTCAGAAGCAAGGTAAGCTCCAGGAGCTGTTAAGGACATGTGGGCCAAAATTGCAGACCAAGCAGTCACAGGAGGATATTGTTCCATTTCTATTAACTTTCTTATAATAGTTGATGCTGGAACCACTAAACCACATTTAGCAAGACCATAAGAGAGATATATTAGAGCCTCTTTTTCCAACAAATTCTGTTTACTTTCTCCAATAGCCTGTTCCACCAAGCCATAAGCCTTCTCAAGCCACCGAATATCCATGCTTTCTGCAAAACTTGCAAGAACCTTATTTACAATGGTTTTACGAGGAAATCCTTCTATCTGCATGTGCTGTTCAAACAGATTCCAAGCATCATTATATCCATGATTATCAATTGCATTTTCAATTTCTGTACTTAGTTTAGCTAGATCTCGAGCCTGGACCAAGATAGTTCCAGCCGTGGTCGATAAAGAATGTGATTGAGGAGTGAACCCATTACACATTCCTAAAACAACAATTGACATGTGTAAGTTGGTCAAAGAGGAATTAACAAACTCACTGATAGGCTTCTGACTTGAAGAAACTCGCATCTGGGTTCTGAAAATGTGAGTGGATTCATATCCACTGTTGAAAAGTAAGGACAATAAAACAGTAGGGGAAACTGTGGTCATCTTGTGCCTAAATTTCCTAGTGGATAGCATTTTTTTTTTCCAAACAACTCCAATTATCAACTGCAAATCCTGCACTATACGAATCAGCACGTGCAATGTATTGGCCAGCTCTTCAAGTGATACAAAACCATTCACATCTACCAACTGCAACACAAAAGTTCAAATTAAAACAAAAGAAAATTAATGCAGAATGAAACGAACATGGGGAAATCACATTTCTCAAAAATATAGAAAAATATAACTGTGAGAATACATGCAAATATAAAAGTATTCCGGCATTTTCACAAATATCATAGTTTTTTGTATAAAACACAGAGAAATTAGAAAAAAAAAAACATTTTAGCAAATATTATTAACCATCAATATTTTTCCAACTTTTTTTCGAGGGTTTCATCATGTCTAATTCAATTTAATTATACTGTTTTATTTCCTTTTTTTCTTCACTTTTTTTTTCAAGTAAAATTATGTTAAGCTCGGTAGTGTTAAATGATAAAAGTTATATGCTTGACAAAAGAGGAAAAAGGAACTCAACTGATCAAAGCAACTGCATTCCTATAAAAAAAAAGCAAGCTCTGTCAATGAATAAATTAATGAATCCAAGAACAAGAACAGAATCAAGAAAGAAATGAAAACTACGGAAATTGAGAGGTAAGAAGAGGACTGGCCTATAAGAAGAGAAATAAGAAGCTGTAGAGGATGAAGCAAGAAAGGTTTAGAGCTTTCTCCGCCACCACCGACCACCAAAATCACCCACCAGCAATGCTGCTACCGTTACTGCCAGAGCTGGGAAAAAGAAGACCCAGTCCCCAATAACCCATATGGAGCTCAAAAAAAAAGTATAAATAATAAAATTAGTGTCTGAACTTTCTAAATATTTCTAATTTGGTGTCTAAACGGATAACACTATCAATATAGTCTCTGAACTTTAAAAAAAATGCAATTAGGTGTTCCTTGCTGACGGGAATGCCGGAATACTGACTGTAATTAAATGGACCCTATTCTTATACCGCTGGCAGCTGATTTGGATAGAGATAATACTATATCAGCACCGCACTTGGATCCCATATGGATTTGCTAAGGAAATTTCATATTTGCTCTTCATGTGAGCCAAAATACTTACTTTCTCCAAGTCTTCTCTTTCGTTCTCTCCCTCTCTACTACCACCACCAATTTCACTTTTTCTGAATTTTTTTTTTTTTCCCACAAACTGCAAATTCTGCGTAGCAGTTACTTTGTTTGCAAGAAGTAATTGTAATTAGGATGAGTCATTACTATATTAACGCTTGTAAATTAACAAAATCATTTTGAAAAGCCTAGACTTGGAAATTTCCAAATGACAAATGTAGAATTAGAAAATTTGCAAAAAATGAGATAATAAAAAAGTTGTAGCAGGTAGGAAATATTTCAAAAACGATGTTAGAAAAAATACAAGTTTAATTTACAAATAAATAATTGCTTGGTTCCAATTATACTACTAGGTAGCTTTAGATCGGATCTAATAATTTTTTTAAAAGATTAGAAATCTAAAAGCTAAAAGAAGAAATCTCATATGAATTTCGAAATTTAATTAGCTTAATATGAAGAAGAAAAAAAAATTGTAGAAACAAAAATTAAAAAATATATGATATCTAAGAGCTTCAAAATGGAAACAAGAAATAAACAAAATCAGCACTAAAACAATTAACAAAGAAACAAAACTAAAAACTAAAAAGAACCAAATAAATATTAACAAATCAAAGCCAAATGAAAGGTGCGCCAAAATAATGCCTAAAGCAACAAAATAGCCAAAAAATAATATTAACAGCACCGCTTAAAAGAGGAAAGGAAGCGGAAAAATTGAAAAAAGTAGCACCTAATTGACAACATGGCTAGGGTTGGCAGCGGGGCAGGTTCCCACTAGAAATCAACTACCCGAATCCTAACCTATTATTAATTTAAGTACCCGCATCCGTTAAAGAATAAACCAATAATATCTAAACCCGTCCCAAATCCGTTTAGAATTACCCACATGCTACCCAAACCGTTTAAATACCCATTTAATCACAAATTTATTCAATCCACGAAACCTGTACCCGCATGGAACCCGAATCCGAACCCAAAATGCAACAAAAAATGCATTAAAATTCAACTTCAAAATAATAAAACAACTTGTAAAATTCTAAAACAATAGTACATAGTAATATTAAAATAGAACAAAAGAATTGAAATTCAACCTAAAGAAATAATTCAAACCAACATCTCAATTAAACAATTTGACAATCAAACATCTATTAAAATTCAACAAGAATAATATCAATAATAAACTAAAAATCAATTAAAAAATAATAATATTAAACTGTAACAAATTATCATAGAATGAGAACTAAATCCATATAAAACATAATAAAAAGTATGTCAATAAAAAAAATTACTGAATTAAAAAGTACATTAAAACAGAACAATACTACAACAAAAACACAAGAAATTATTCATAAATGTAATTATTCTTAATCCAAACATAATTCTTGAACTCCACTTTTTCACGAATGAAGATTGCAAGGATTAACAATCAACATACATCTTCTTCCGCACAAGAAACATTCAAATCCACGCATGAACAAGAATTTGAAATAAATAAATAAATAAGAACTTTGATATTGTATAATTTGATAAAATTTCAATGAGTTTAGTACTTACCATTTGAGTTAGCCAACAACCAATTCTGAGAGCACATCAATACTTCGAATGTGGTTTCATCAAAGGAAAACCAACAACAATGTAAAATCAGAAATAAATAATCTCATTCTCATAGTCTAAAGTAACTCAATTTAGAAAAAATAACAATAAATAGTAAAATAATTATACATGAAAAGGTATGACTAAAAGAAAAGGGAATTTAGAATATCAAATCAACTAGTTAGTTAGGCTTAGCAAATTTAAAACTATCTACAGCACATTTGTTTGTGTATTTAAAAATAACACAAAAAAAAAATAGGAACTTGAAACTAAAATCTGATGACAGTTTAAAGATACAATAGAGAAATTTTCTAGTTTTTGCTGCTTAGACCTTTTATTTGTTTTTGAGTTTATGATTTTGAAAACGTGTATACAAATTGTTTGAGCATCAATCTTAATCTGCTTTCAGAAACATCAATTTTGAAAGCGACGGGAAGGCATAAAGAAAGACTGGCTGTAGGAAAGAGAGAACGAGCAGCACAGGGAACGGAAGGAGGAGAATACGCTGGATTTTGAGTTTGAGTTTGAGAGAACTTTTTGTTTGCATGATTAAAACTAAGTAGAACGGAGTAGTTTATTCATGGATTCATTTAACACTCCCACATCAAAACTACATGGTTTTGATGGTAAAATAGTTATTTTTATTAATATTATTATTAAAGTTATTATTATTATTATTATTATTATTAATTAAAAGTCTATAATTATATTTCAATATTATAGTAATTGTAATAGCAATAATATTATGTAAAGTTTTAAGTTTAATACTTTTTATTAGAGAATATACTTAGTAGGTTATAATTAATTATGGTTGTTGTAATCCTTAATTTATATAAATTAGAATTCTAGGTATAATTATACAAATATATGATGATTCCAATAAAAAAAAATAAGAGTACCTTTAATTAAGATACAATTATAATTATGTTTATAAGTTCATTGATGAAATTTTCTACGAGTCATATTCTAATTTACTAAAAGTATATCAATATTTCATATTCCACACGTAATTTAATGTATGTAAATTTAAGATATTATAATTTAATGTATATAATTTTATTAAAATTTACTTATGAATAAGATTATATTACTATCCAATAATATTTTATTCATTAATAAATATATAAAGCATAAATTACTATAGTTACAAGAATATATATATTTATGTATATTCTTATATAAAGATGCTAAATAGCTTGGTGGTAAGGTAGATGAAGTGTCACGTTGAGGTCAACGGCTCAATTTTGTTTATCATTATAAAAATTTTACTTTACATCATATGGGAATGAGGCAGGTACCCGCTATCCGAACCCGTTTAACTATCGGGTACCCGTTACCCGACCTCTTGAATCCGAATCCACTCCGCATCCAATGTGGGTACTAAAATCACCACCCAAATCAGTCCCAAACCAATTTGTAGACTATCCAAATCTGCAAAAATCAAGTCGAGTAGGGTCAGGTACCCGCCGGGTCGGGCTAAATTGCCATTAGGGTTTAGGGTTTAGGATTTCGGATTTAGGGTTTAGGGCTTCGGGTTTCGGGGTTCGCTGAGAAACCAACTATGTTGACCTCACACTTGAATGAAACAAAAATAAAGGAAAAGGGAAAAATGCACCTGGACAGGACAGCTTAAGTAAGCGCTGATCTCTGATTGATTGATCTGAGAATGATAAAGAAACTGAAGTTGGAAAATACGAAATGATAAGAGCAATACTTTCTATTTTTTTATAAAAAAAACAAAATTCAAACTAACAAAATTTTGTTTGACCAATAAAAAATCTGTATTAACTATTTTTAAGATATTAAAAGTAAAGAATAATCTGCAATTGTTTTAGATACTATTAGTAATGCATAGGGTTCACAGCGGGTCAAGTATGGCCAAAAAGGCCCACCCAAACTTAACACAAATCCATACAATACACTAAAATCTAAACCTGTATATATACCCTTCTAAAACTCAAACCCATATAATAATAATAATAATAATAATAAAATAATAAAATCTGCATAAAGTTACTTCCAACACAAACTAAGAATATCATTTCCTTAATTACAACAGACATACTAAAGCAACAACAAAAAACTGGGATTCTAAATAAATTTCCTAATTTATTATGAAAAATATTTAGGAGACAGTTTCCAGCTTCCATAGTGTAAATTAATGAATTACAAACATCCAATATTGGGTTCAAAACACTTTAAGAAAATCCCGAACTTATATATCCTTGCATTGTAGGATTCTTTGTTCACAATTCTTAATTCCTATACTTGGATTCAAGGTTAAAATAAAAGCATGCATAAAACAACTTTAATGGACAAAATCACTTCCAAATTTAAAAATAAAAAATTAAAAAAAAAAATCACACATACTAGTCATGGAACCAGAAAGAGCAATTAAAGACAGCGAAGAAAGATAGACATAAACAAACACTTTTGAGATATATGTTAGAAACCTGGACAACTTAACAAGCAATAATTAGAATTTTTCATTTTTTCTAATTGTAAAATTAGAGAGAGGTGTAACTGAACCAGTCAGCCAAAATAGCTCCACAAATAAAAAAAGCAAAGTTTTTAATCAATAACTAAAAAGAATTAAAATATATAGATCTTTTAATATGCATAGGCCACCAAATGAAAAGAGAGAAAATAATAACCATCACAATTTTATTAGAATTAAGATCCAAACAAAACATACTCATAAGGTTGGAAACAGGTTAAGTACCCACCAAAAATGCACAACCTGAACCTTTTTATGGATAAGTTACCTGTCTAAAGATATGCTACCCATATGAAATCCAAACAAAATAGCAAGTTAAAAAAATAATACCCCTCCTAATTGCATGAAAATTAAAATCTAAGGAAAACATATTTATAGGGTTGGCAATAAGTTAGGTACTTGCCTAAAATGCACCATCTGAACCCATTAATACATAAGGCACCTGAACTCATACCAAACCTATTTAAAAATTCCACTTGCATTGCCTGAACCCACTCCAAACCTGATTACCATTACCTGTATAGCACGTGAATCCATCTAAACACCCATAAAATTCCCTTAAAAAAATACTTCTCACAAAAAGTATTTTAAAATTTTTATCCGACTTATATTTTGCTTTCCATTGACATTAAGTTGATCACAGCAGATATTTGAAAAAAAGAATTCATATAGCCGACTCCAACTAGTTTGGAACTAAGGCTTGGTTGTTGTTGATGTTGTAAATAAATAATTTAGCATAAAATAATGAGTTGCCCATACCACACTCTCAGTCATTAGGATACCTCAACAACAACCACCATCTTCCATGATTAATGAAGGCTGTAATCAATCCTAGTGAATTTCTGTCCATTCATAAATCATAAAAGAAAAGAGTAAATGAAAAATGCATGTCTACCACAAAACCAATTTATATTTTTGATTTTCTTGTAAAGTAATGAAAACCATCCCAATTTATAAAAAGACAAACATCCAGCAGCTATCAGTGTTGTACATATAACTTGGGGGCTTATTTCTTATATTCATATCCTCAATCCACAAAGAAAAGAAAGAGAACCTAACGTAATAGCACAAAAACCAACAAGAGATGACAATTTCTTTCCCAGTCTGTACTATCAAAGAAAGGATTAACTTTTGCAGTTATCTGCTTTACTTTTCTTCATATTCTCTAACTCATATTATCTAATTATGCACCATCTTTTCAACTCATGGTGTTTTCTAATCAAATCAAAAGGCCCACAGAAATAATCAAAACCATTAATTATGATTTGCTAAATGTTTTTAAATAATTGATTTTAACAACTTAAAACTACTACTTTTTTCCAATTCAATCCACAAATTTTATTTTCATGCCAATCCAAGACAAACCAAAATTTAAAATGCCAAGATTTAACCATTTGCTAAAATATCATCAATTACATAACTATTTAATAATATCAGAACAGCATCCAACAATGTAAGAAAAGGAAAGTTAACGATTCCGTATACAGAAGCAAAAAAACATAAAATCAAAAGAAAAAACAGGTGAGGCATGAAAACAGTTGCATGGATGCAAGTAAATAAATATTTTGAAATCTGATGTTAAGAACATTCTGTTTAGTTCACCGGAATTATTATATACCATGCACTGTAGATAGACACTGCAAATTCATAGTCACACTAATATGTTAATTTACATCTAAACAGAACAATAGCAAAACCTAAGACATTCCCCAAATTCCCTACCACAATCTCACTTGTTCTATCATGTCAACAAATATTTACACCTACAAAATCAAACCACATACTCGTTTACAGTAAAAAGAATAAAACAAATTACCTTGCGACTGTGACTACGACTTGCCAAAGATGAGGGCTAGTGGAGAGTCCATCCTTGGAAGGGAGGCAAGAGGAGAAGCGACGATGAGCGATGAAGGCAAGCACAAGAAAATTGAGATTTGGAAAAGGTAAAGAGCTTCGTGCCTTTGTTTCAAAAGGCTACGTCGTTTTGATATAGGCTTTTTGACATGGGTTAACCTACATCAAAACGACGTTAGTTATTACGTACCTTAACTACAGACGGCAAATACCCGCTGTTTATTGTAAAATATTTGAATAAAATTCAAATTGGCCCTCAATTTGGGAGCAATATTCAATTTATTTAAATTTTAATTTTTTTTCATAATTTATCCCTTAAATTTGCATGAAAAGAATAAAAGATATAATTTTTTATAAAAAATAATTTTCTAATATTTTTAACTAACAAAAGATATTTAAAAAGTTTAAAATTAAAAAAGAAAAATTATTTAAAAATATAACAATAATTATACAAAATATTACATTGTCTTATCTTTGATATAAAATATAATTAAACAAAATATTTGATTTAAAAAAGTTATAGAATTAAAAAAAATTACACATTCATCTCTTTCTCTGTCCCTCTATACTTCTAGTTAGCTCCCTTCTGGTATCAGAGCCCAATTCTTATAGGTTGTAAGAGTAAAGTTATTAATTATTTGAAGATTAATTATTAGAGATAAGATATAGAAATTTACTAGTTAGGCCGTTAGTAGTCGTGATTACGAAACTATTGAATTATTGTTAGTCAACCGGTATAAGCGTTGGTCAGCCTTGTGATTGGCGGTCTCGCAAAGGTGGTCCCAGTAATCAATAGTCTCTAGTTACGATTATTAATTGCAAAATGAGCAGATTACTAAATCTTCTTTCTAATAATAAGTCTTTAAACATTAATGACCCTAGTTCTAGCCTTCATGATCTGAATACATAAGAAATGAAAACGCTCATGTAGAGAATCAGCTGCATGATTGGTCTATCCCAAAACATGATGTTAATTTTATCTATAAAATTGGATCATTTGATTTTCTTTCTGATTATTCAATTAAACAAACCGGACAATCTGTTTCATTCAGTCATATGCATGAAAAATATTCAATTATTTTCTCCCAAGCTATTATGAAGCATAAAGAAAAATATAAATTTTTGCATATAGGCATGGTTCAAGTTGCAATTAAACCTTTATTTCAAGTTGGTTTATATATTCTAATTTTTGCATATTTACGAGATGCAAGACATTTGAATTTTTCAAATTCTCTTTTAGCTATGATTGAATCCAATTTAGCTAATGGTCCTATCTATTTTAATTATTATCCAAAGTTTTCTTTGTCTCTTTATGATCCAAATATTTTAGATGCTTTAACTTTAACAATTAAATCTAAAAATATGAATTTTTCAGATAATACTAGATCTATAGTAGTTACATATAGAATTTACTACAAAGTTATGACAATTACCCTAGATCCTAGAACTAGACACACTTTAACTAGGAATAAAACAATTATTTTTGAGCTAATACCCAAAATACAAAAGTACACACACCTAAAAGGTTAAAATGATATGAATTAACCCAAGGAAATTCATGGGATCTCCAAGAAATTAATTATCCAGTAACTGTTGAAAATATTTCTACTTCTTCTAGTATTATAGAAGATACCGATGGAAGTATTCATATTCAATTTCTTCCCTTAGAAAATCCTACTAGACAAGTATTTAATTGCGAAAACACTAGATTATCTACATCTACCCGAACTCCAAATAGTCAATTACAAAGTATAGATTTTAATAGATCTATACCTAGACTCATATATCAAGAAATAGAAAAACCAGTTAACTCTTTACCTTCCTCTCCTGCGATATCTTTATCTCCTACAAAATCCACCATGGAACATATATCCCAATTAAATGTTATTAGTGAAAATGAATTTTCAATTAATAAAGAATTTCTTTGGAAAGAAATGACAAGTGATTATAGTTTAGATAAGTGTCATTGGTTTTTTGAAAATTATTCGAAAGAGAAAAGAGATCAGATCAGAGAATTATATTATGGTTATTTGAATCAATATGAAGTTAATATTTCTTTCTTTCAATGGTTCTCTATTTATTCTGATACGGATCGAATCAAAGAATGAGATATAAGTTCGCCTCTATGGCACCCCTCGTTTATAATGAAACGGAAACACCAATAATCGAGATTAATCGCTCTATGGCACCCCACGTTTATAAGAAAACGGTAACACCAATAATCAAGCAAAGAACAAGATAAACGCCACAAATGAGTTGATAAGTTTACCTTAATTCTTGATGCAATTAGAGGAAGCAATCTCTCACTATCACTCTAAGCAAAGGAGAACAAGCAAAGCTTGAACAAATGAAGTTTATCAATGTCAAAAGTTCTGTCCTTACATGGAAGACAAGTTATTTATACTAAATAAGGAAACTAGGTTTAACAAAGCATAAAACACACAAAACACGCCTAAGTCACTCCAAGCCTTCAAGTCGATGTCATTGTAGCGAGTCAAAGTTACTGTAGAAAGGTCAAATTTACTGTAGCAAGTCAAGCTAATTGGCGCAGGCACTGTAGCAGGCGTGCTTTCCTCCACTGTAGCAGGCGTGCCTTCCTCCACTGTAGCAATCTAAACAAATTTAATGGAGTGCTTCAACTTCACATGCCACCAACAACAATAGAAGCCTAGGAATGCCTTCAAGTTCTTCACAACACTTGTTGAATGCGGCATCATGAAGTTCTTGTGTTATTTGGGCTTGAACAAATAATGATATGGCTGCCCCATATCGCTTGGCACGGCTCCTTGTAATCGGTCCGATAGGAAGCACCAATGGATCTCCTTCGTCGTTCACCATGCCTCCTTGCGATCCAGCGACGAGTGATGATGGATCCGTATCATATTCTATTGAGAATAAAATAGAATACCCTTTTCAAGAAGTCTTAGTTAATTAAAAGGTAATTAAGGAATGGATAACTACATCCAATGATGTTGTTAAAACCGTTCATCCTCCTCTAAAAGAAATTAAATTTGGTCATCAACATCAGATAGTTATAGGATCTCCTTTTAAGATGATAAGTACAGTAGATGATGATAAGAAAAATCCTACGTTAAAAGATATTAAAAATGTCAATTCCAAAACAATTACACAAACCAAATACTCAACACAATAGCGTCACAATTAGATAGATTAGAAATTCAAACTCCAGTATCTTATACTTCTTCTATCCAAAGACCCTTACCAATTACTAAACCAGAAGTTCCAATATTTAAGCCCCATGAAATACCTGCCGCACAAATAGTTAAGTTAGACAAAACATAAGACATGTTAGAAAAGATACAAAATAGGTTAATTATTTGAATATTGGTATTAATTTATATTAATTTAAGGAACTTTTGCAAATCTAATTTGAGAAAAAAGTGATTTTCCTTATGGTATTTTCAAGGAATGGCTTATTGAAGGATATATTTGTCTTTCTTTAGTTTTCAAAGATAAACCAAGAAATATTGAAAATAAAATCCTTTATATGTACTTGATTTTATATGGCTAATAAGAAAATTACATAAATTTATCTTTTAAGCATAACTTTATATGACTTAATTTGGTAATTTTAAAGCTTAAGAAAGGTATAAAATGTAGACTTCAATTGCTTACATGACTAAATGAATTTATAAATGTGAACACTTGGGACTTTTATTTGAGATGTGCTATGAAATTTAAGTTGTAAAAGATAAAATACATGAGAATGAGATAAGTCTTGGACCTGGTAGATGCAGTAAGGTTTGGAAGTAGGATAGAGATATTGGCAGTCCATATTTTATTACTGCAGTACTACTACCGGATTTAGGCATGGTCACCGGTTCGGTTCTAATCGGAACCGAACTGTACTGTAGACGAACTGAAACCGGACAGGAATTGACAGTTTAAAATTTTGAATCGAAATCGGCTGTTCAAGGGCCGGTTAAGGTTCATGTGATTGTTAAAAAATGAACCTGAACCAGCTCGGAACCTGCGGTTTCGGTCCGGTTCGAACCAGATGCACAAACAAAATTATTTGTAGCTTAAAATTTTTTATAAAAAAATTTATATCACTTGATTTGATTGTAGTTGATTTGATTTATGGTGAAGAGAAGTACACAATGGTACATAATTTATAAAAAGTGGTAAAAAATACGTATGATTTGATTTAATTTGTACAAAAAATGGTACATGAATAGTTGATTTGTAAAAACAAATAATAATTTTATGTGTAAAAAAAAAAAAGGTACAAACAGCTAATTGAAAGTTTGAGATGACTTTTAATTTTTTTATTTTTGGTAAATAAATTTTATTCATTTTTAATTAATTAATTATTTATTTATTATAATTTACTAAATTATCCAAAAATATAGTTGTTATTTTTCTGTTATAAGGGACAATTTGGGAAGCTAAAAAATGAAAAATATGTATAAATATGATGAGTTGATGGTTTTTTTTCACAACCAATTATATCCTAACTCTCCTTTTATTCTCAATCAAAATTCTCTTAAATTTACATAATTCATTATTTTTTCTATTGCTTTATTTTTCTTAATATTGGAATTATCTTTTGTTTATTTTTTATTTTCATACATCCAATTCTAAATTCCTTCTAATCTCAATTTTTCCATTCATAAATTTACTTCATTTGATTTTTTGTAATAATTTTCTTAGTATTTGAAAATAATAATTTCCAACTCATTCCATTAATTTCATATTCCATTTCTTCATTTTTTTTTCCATAATTCCATTTCAAAACATGGCACATAATTCACAAAGCTCCAAGGGAAAGCAAGTTGCTCAAAGCGTGGAAGAAATTGATTCAAATGATCCATTGATTGATTTTTCACCATAATTTAATGATGAAGTTCAATATCAAACTCTAGTTGAAAAACGTTATATTTGTCGTCAGCCACCACAAGAAGAAGCAACATCTCATAATATTCAATAGGTAAACCACCAAAATCAGATATTTTCAAGAACCACTTTGCAAAAATTGTTCAAAATAATGGAGAAATCAATGCGGTTCGATGTAATTATTGCATAAAAAAATATGCATTCAAGCTTGGAGGAGGCTATGGTAATCTCAGTAGGCATTTAAAATCAATCATCCAAATGAGGTAGGAATGGATGTGACTCAAACTCAATTATCGTTATCAAGGTATGATGATCCTAACACTTCTCTATTTAAATATAGTGATGAAACTAATAAAATTGAAATGGCTAAAATGGTTTGTGTGGAACGATTATCTTTTTCATTTGGTGAAAAAATTGGATTTAATAATTATTGTAAAAAAGCATTAAATCCTTTAGCAAAGAAGATACCTAGGAATACACTTAAAAGGACTATCTTATCTATTTATTTGAAAGAAAAAGAAATTTTAAAAAATGTATTTGCAAATTTTAATGGTAAAATTGCTATTTGTTGTGATATTCGGTGTGATGCTTGGCAAACTCATTCTTATATGGGTGTTACTTCCTATTGGATTGATAATGAATGGAAAATTCAAAAATGAATTATTGCACTTAGAGTTTTTGATGACTCTTACACTACCCATATTATTTTTACCATGTTAAATATTATTTTAGAAGAATATGTGTCACGCCCGACTCTAATCACCAGAGGAATTGTCTGCTTTGGATCAAACCAAATTCCCCATACAAGATTGGCAAGACCTGCACGGTTTTGTCCCGCAGGTGAAATGAGAAACTTCTCAGGAGGTCACCCATCTTAGGATTTCCGTCAAGCGAGCACGCTTAACCCTGGAGTTCTTCCAACTCTCCAGCCATTCCACCAAAAGGCGCCTCTAATGATTAGTTTCCCCCTTTTCGATATATGATTCGATTCATTCCTACCCTAGCTAGCCTGCCATCCTAGAAGCTTCGCTCTACCTGCCCTCTAAGGATCGCTTTGCCGGGTCGGGATGTCACAGGCCCACCAGCTTCCGCATGGTTCGTCCTCAAACCATACATCTACTGGAAGGGGGTCCGGCTCTGATACCAACTGTCACGCCCGACTCTAATCACCAGAGGAATTGTCCGCTTTGGATAAGCCAAATCCCCCATACAAGATTGGCAAGACCCGCATAGTTTTGTCCCACAGGTGAAATGGGAAACTTCCCAGGAGGTCACCCATCTTAGGATTTCCATTAAGCGAGCACGTTTAACCCTGGAGTTCTTCCAACTCTCCAGCCATTCCACCAAAAGGCGCCTCTAATGATTAGTTTCCCCCTTTTCGATATATGATTCGATTCATTCCTGTGTCCCGCATTCCACTACCCTAGCAAGCCTGCCATCCTAGAAGCTAGCTAGGAGCTTCGCTCTACCCGCCCTCTTAGGATCGCTTTGCAAGGTCGGGATGTCACAATATGGTTTGACTAAAAAAAATTTTTACAATTGGTTTTGATAATGCTAGTGCAAATACGGCATCAATAAATGAATTAAAAACTCTTTGTCAACCTAAATTTGGTGGACAATTTTTTCACACTAGATGTGCATGTCATATTTTAAATTTATGTGTTCAAGATGCATTAACAACATTAAATGCTTTAAATCATTTATGGACACATGGATATGTTAGAAAATAATTTAAAATTTTTTGTCACTCTATGGGAAAAAAATATAAAATATTTTCAAGAGATATTCCTACAAGGTGGAATTCAACTTATAAAATATTAAATGAGTCTTATGAATATAAAGATATTCTTTTTTCATTTATGCAATTGCATGCATCACATTTTCAAATTTATCCAACCAATTGGACTATTTGTAAAAAAATATTAGATATTTTGCAAGTTTTTGAAAATTATACAAGAATTTTTAGTGGTGTTTATTATCCTACTTCCCATTTATTTCCATTTTATTGTTTGGCCATAAGTTGTGCCATAATTGAAAATGAAAATGATGATGATTTACAAGAATGTATATTCATGATGAAAACTAAATGGTTAAAATATTATACTGAAATTCTGGATTTAAATTTAGTTGCATTTTTTCTTTGTCCTAGATTTAAGTTAGCAGCATTATAAGAATTTTTTCGTCTTTATTATGGATCTTTTAATATCGAAGTAGATTATTTTTCTGGTACTAATAATGTTTTAAGATATGTCCGTCAATTGTATGATGAGTATTCTAAATTAGTATCTCCCCTTTCTCAAGTATCACATCCACAAATTACACAATCTACTAAATTTCATTCTACACAGTTTACTTTCATGCAAAATGTTTCAAAAAATTCAAGGGAAGGTCCACAGTCATACACAGAAATTGAGACATATATTAGCACAAATTTTGAGTTTTTAAGTAATGATCCAGATGAAGACCCAACAAAATTTGACATTTTGGGTTGGTGCAAAAAGCATGCAAATCGCTTTCCAGTCTTAGCCTCAATTGCAAAAGATATTCTTGCTTGTCCAATTTCTATTGTTATAGTATAACAAGCTTTTAGTGCGGGTGGACAAATTTTAGATCCAACACGGTCAAGATTATTGCCAAATAATGTGGAAATGCAAGAATGTGTTGACGATTGGACTAGAGCGGCATTGAGAACTCAAGACCAACAAAATTCAAGCGATGATGATGATTCCGACTCATTAACGGGGACTAGTGGCACCAATGACTAAAATTAATTGTAATAATTGGGAGGTTATTTTCCATTGTAATAAAAAAAAAAAAGAACTATGTGGACTTTCATTTTCTCTAATTCCCAAGAGGATACGTAGGCAATTAAATTAAAATTTTTCAATTTTAATTTAATTCAAGCCCAAAAAAAATTATAATTTTCTATATTAGTGAGTTAGCAAAATTTGTAAATTTAATGTAATAATAGTTCTAAGTTAATAGAAGTTTTTCTTTTAAAATTTTATAATAATTTATTTAGTTAATAAAATCTAAACATTTTAAAATTATTATTTATTTATGAATTTGGAATCAAAATTTTATTTTTTTTTTAAAAAAATTTATCTAATACCGGAACCAAATCTGAACCGTAATTCAAACCGTCGGTTCATCCGAACCGTGCCGGAACCAGAACCGGAGGTTCAAGGGTCGGTTCCGGTTCAAAATTTTAAACATCTCGAACCAGCAGTTCATTAAACCGGCCATGCCTAATCGGAATAAGTGATATGTTTCAATGATTTCACATTTGGTGCCTTTTGTTTGAGCTGAGGAGCTCCTCTACTAAGGCTCTTGAGCTATCTGTTTCTGTTTCCTTATCCGAATTGAGCGATCCTGCTATGAGTTTATGAAGGCCTACATTAATATTATATGTTATTAAATGTGATATTAGCTATATTGAGTAAAAATAATCATATATATGAATTAAATACTTGTATCTTGATATTGATTTATTTAATGAATTTTGTTAAGGTTTTAAGCTTGAAATATTATTTGTAGTTGAGTTTTAGAAACATCATTAATAACATTTAATGTTTTGCTAATATTTTATGAAATATTTATAGAATTTTCTAACTCCTTTTAAACTTATTTATTTATAAATTCTATTTTTAAATTTGTTGAGGATCGAGAACCACTAGGCATATTTGCTTACAGCGTAGAGTTTCTCATGCAAGTTGTAAAGTAGCATTTGGTACAGGAGACCTGGAGACTGCATCAGATCAAAAGTTACATTTCCAATTTGGGTGAAGACCTATATCTTGATTGTGGACTACATTGTATATATATATATTTATTTTGGCATGTACATATTTAGGAAGTGATGATAGTAGAGTGTGTGATAAACATAACTTTGTATGATTCTATCTAACAACAATTAAAAGAGTTTATGAGAATGTTCTGTTCTAAATTGGGATTGAGATATATGTGTGATTGATTTGACATGTAGAAGTCATGTTGAGTTAGTAAAGTGTTTTTATCCCTTTGCAGGTTGTGTTTATATAGATATTTAGGGAAAACTCTTGTAGTTTCTTCATAGTAATTGGATGAAATTTATGGCTTATAAGAGAATTTATTATTATAAGAGAATTACAGTATTATAAGATTATAGTTCTAGTGCCTCTAGCATAGAATGTAGCATCTGCAGCTTGGTCTTCCCTAGACTAAATATGAGGTGTTACATGAATAATAATCCCAGAATTAATTTCACTTAAAGATTGTTCCTTCGCAAGTTGTATAGCTATGTAATTCTATAACGCTTAACAAACACATGAGTGTTGCACAATATTTTATTATCATGAAAATCAACTTTGAAGCCATGGGGCTAATAATATTGCTTGAATTTAATGATCTTAAGGAAATTAAGGCCTTTTGTTATATATTTGTTGGAATATTCGTACCTTTTTTTGGTGTATGCAACCACCGTATACACTAAACCCAATAGATATAGTAGTTATTTTAATTTTGTTTTTAGTGTTTAGGACTCTTTTAAACTTTTTTTCCTATTGAATGGTCAGTAATACCCTCATTTGTCCTATGTGTTTCTATTAGATTGACTTGGTGTATGGGTGGCCTATACATCAAGTGCATGTAAGTGTTATCCTATATGCATGTTGATTTGTTGGAATTATTGCATGGGTTGTGAAGTTGAATTTAGATTTAGATATTAGACCTTTTCAAAAAAAAAAAAAAAAAACATTCCGATATTAGACATTGTGAATTCCTGTCTCCATTAAGTTTAAGGCCTAATCAGAAAAGAGAACAACATATGCTACTGTTTTGAAAATTAAATAGAATCAACCACTAGATCAGATAAACTAAAACTTACAGAAATAATTTTTGCAATTTAGTTACCTTAGTTTGATATGTACATATCATGAAATTAAGAGAAATTTAGGATAAATCAAGCACTAATCTTTATCCAAAAAGCTCTTAGACAAACTTCTTCAACTCTACACCTTTTATTTTCCTTTCTCTCATTTAGAATCCTCTCCTTACACTTAAACTTGATCACCCTGGATACTATTCACCGTCTTTTTCCAAAACTCTTTTATTATGGCCAAAATTCCTTTTCTAATCCATAAGTGAGCTTACGAAGGTGTTAGGTTTCTGTTTGCTCTTTCTTTAGTAGAAAATTTAAGCAAGGGAGAAACAAAAATGAAGGAGAAAAGAGAGAAGGTGGTTCGGCCAAGAAGAGAGGAGGAAGAAGAATATATCTTCTTTTATTCAAAATGGAGGGTTAAGATCATTTGTGCATTATTTGATCCAATGGCTATAACCAGTTCACTTAAATCTTTATGTATTTATTCTTTAACCACTACACTTCTTAAATCGAATTCAATTAAAACTCTACTAGCTTTCTCAATTTTCGCTATTCTTCTCCTCTGCTCTTATATTACAATTATAACACTCTCATGCATCATTCATCTTTTCTATTAAGTCCATCTAAGTTCATACCCCAATTTTTTGGATTTATACTATATAAATCAACTTACTTTAAATTCAAATTAGTTTCTCACATATATTATGAATAGTACTATTCACGGTTAGAAGACACTGGTCACCTCTCGGTGGCACTATTCATAATCTGGAAAATGTTATTATTCATAGCCCGAGATTTTGAGGCATTATAAATCTTTCCCTCTTATGAAATTTTCGTTCTCAAAATTTATCTGAATCAAATAATTGAAAGTATTGTTATCTCATAATCTCTCCGATACCCCCCTCAAATTCTATCACACAACTCTTGAGTATGTCTTCAAGCACCTGAATTCCCCTTTTTGACTAACCATCTGTCTGAGGATGGTAAACTGTACTAAATTCAATTTAGTACCCAAAGTCTCATGTAGCTTTGCCCAAAACCTAAATATGAACCTTAGATCCCTGTCAAATATGATATTGGTAAGCACACCATGCAATCTTGTTATCTCTGTGAACCCCTCCCCCGAAAACATAGGCATGCGAATGCATATGATTAAGGACAGAAATGCACGTGAGTGTGTGAGTCGCCACCTTGTTTAATTATTTTAGGGTAAACTAGAAAAAAACCCTAAGTGACTCCGATTTTAATTAACCTAGTTACTAGATTAATTAACCCAATGTTTAAGGCATGGTGTGCAAACCCGAGGTGGATTCCGAGACCATGTCATGCTGATCAACTAACCAAAAGAATGAATGCTTTGCAAGGTAAATGATGTAATTGGACCAAATGAAATGTTTAAGTGATTTCGACTTGCCACCCGGGGTTAAATCCCGAACGTGCCTATGTACTTCCGTTTGAATGGAAGATCAAAGTCAACGTAGTTCGATAGGCCTTGTTTCAAGGGCTTTGAAGGTGTATGCTTAATGCATGAGTGTGTATGCTTTGTGCATGAGTGTGTATGCTTTGTGCATGAGTGTGTATGCTTTGTGCATTTTGTTTAGGCATTTTGCCAAAGATTGATTGATTTTTAGGCATGTTGCCAAAAATGTTGATTTTAATGGCTTTTAGCCAAAATGATTTTGATTTAGGCAATTGTTGCCAAAAATGTTGATTTTAGGCGATTTTCGCCAAAATGGTTGATTTTAAGGCCTTTGGCCAAAATGTGTTGTTTTAGGCAATTAGTTTGCCAAAATGTGCGATTTAGGCTTTAATGCCACGATTATTAATTAATCGGGCGTTCGAGCTTAATCACAATTTATTGTCAAAACGTGATTGATTAAGGCTTTTAGCCACAATTATTGATTAATTGGACTTAAGCCGGATTTGTTGAAAATAAGGCAGTTGAGCCGTAGTTATTAATTAACTAGGCTCTTTAGCCAAAATTGTCGGATTTAAGCTTATCACCACGATTATTAATTAACCGGGCATTTAGCTTAAATTCATTTACTTGAGGCAATTTGTTTGCCTAATGATGACATGGATGCATTTATGCAGTTGTAGAATTATTAGGAGTAGAAGAGAAGCATGCATGAAGTGCTAAAATTAAATAGGCAGAGTTTCGTTTACGTACCTGATTTAATCGGAAACCGCTTCTTAACTCCAGATTAAGCTCCTCGCTTGGGAAATATTAATTATTTTTAATTTGTTTGATTTTAGTGTCCAAATATCACAACAAAATATAATAAAAATTAAATTAAATACAAAAAGCGGTAAAGAAATCGCAAGGAGCGTGGGAGGGAGAAAGATCGTCCGTCAACACAGACAGGGGTGTCAAAAATGAAGGGGGAGAGGCCATTTTATAGGCCAAAACGGGTCGCCGGCAGCAGGTGCCGCCGGCGGCAGGGGTGAATACTTGGTATTCACATACCAAGTATTCACATGGTATGTGAATACTCAAATTTACTGTAGCAAAGTCAAAACAAATGGCACGGTACTGTAGCAGGCGTGCTTTCCTCCATTTAAAGAGTTTCACATACCATGTTATTCCCCTGAGCCTCAAAATTTGAGTATTCACAATCTCATAAATATATAACTGATACTTCTCAAGAGTGTAACCAATGCTCATATGAAGAAATGAGCTAATTTAGTCTATTTGTCCCCAATCACCCATATAGCATCCTTCTTCATCAGTGTGAGTGGTAATCTAATTGCAAAGTCCATTACGATCTTATCTCATTTCCATTTAGAAAAAGAAATAGAAAACAAAAGACTTTATGGTACTTAATGCTTGGCTTTCACTTGCTGGCAAGTCAAACAGGTGATAAATTATAGGATTTGGAAATTATGCTCTTAGTTTATTTAACTAATAGAAAGGTATTTATATACAAGCACAAATATGTCTAAGTATATTCTACTCACCAACCATTATTTATTCACAATGCTATTTGCCAACGTTGTTCACCCCCCCCCCCAAATGTTGAGCATACAAAATGTTTAACTTGCTTAACATAACATCCATATTTACAATTCTAAAACAAATGTCTTAAATTTGAAAATCTTTGCACATGTATCAACTTTTAGTGGAATGAAATACTCCAAGCCAATACAAATGTTTTGTAACCAATACAAAGATTCCATAAAATGGTGGCAATAATTTTATGTCACCTATGATAACCTTTATCAGATTGAACCATAAATAAACCACCACATTATCAACTTCAAGCACCATTATTGCTTCACTGTAACCATAGTAATGGACTCAACAAACTTAAGAGTTGCACTAGATTCAAGACTAAATATATACCCACCTTCAACTTATAGCCTTGAGAATAGCAAACCATATGACCATCAAACTATAGGATAACCAAGCTTTGCATTATAGCAAAAACAGGGTATGATCTCACACTTTTCTTTATGAAGAAAAGGGAAAAAATGAGCCAAACATTGACCAGAAACAAATCAGCATACTCAGAGTCATTCCTTCATATTAAAGTTATTAATATTAATCTATAAGCCTTGTGGAGCTTGAATCATGTGAAATACCTCGTCGGCCAACCAATACATCAAATAAATACTCAAATCATAAAATTTTATTAGATTGCAAAGTCTCTAAAACTACTCAAACTCAATAAACTTTAAAAAAAGCATGTCCAGGTAGATGTATAAGAGAAATATTAGAGATCATATGTAGAAAGAGAAAAAAAGAGAAGAAACAAAGGATTACAACTGAAGAAAATTACAAATCATATATATTTTTAGAATTTTCAATATTAAAAACTCAGATAACAAAATAAAAATAGAATGAATTTAAGAAGAAACCGAACCAAATAGATTGAAGAAGAAATCAGGAGAGACAACAAGACACCAAAATGATTGAAATGACCAAAAAACATATTCTCAACTGAATCTGTGATTAAAACCAACTTGAATATCCTTTGATGGGAAGAAATTGAATTAGTCTTCAAAAGATTCATAATTGGAACCTAAAGAACAAGAGATAAAATTCAATTATGGATAACTCGATTAAAGAGACAATGAAGCTTGATTCAATAGAGCTGAAGCATAAAGAAATTGAAACAAATTGAAGAGAAAGGGATAAAATCCTAACATGATGAATAATCCACAAAAATGAATCAAAGAAATTCTAAAATTGAGAGGGTGAACAAACCAAGTGAACAAAATTAGAGATGGTTAAATAAGATGGAAACTTGCTTTCAATAAAAGAAAACAAGATGGAAACCTAAAATTGAAGAATAGATACTTGATTCAAAAGAATCTAAGCACAAAAATCAATTGAATAGGGATAAATCCTAGGAATTAAAATTAATCGATGAAAAGTAATTGGAAATGAAAGAAACTAGCTATAGGAAATAGAAAATCCGAAATAGGAAATACGGATAAACCTTAGGAATTAATCCTCCATTTTGACTAAAAAAATATATTCTAGAAGTTTGGCTTGAGATCACATATTTTTCTTCCTCCTCTCTTCTTGGCTGAACCACCTTCTCTCTTTTCTCCTCTCTTTTTCTTTCTTGCTTAAATTTTATACTAAATATCTAGAGCAAACAAAAACCTAGCACCTCCATAAGCTCACCCATAAATTAGAAGAGGGATTTCAGTCATAATCAAAGAGTTTTAAGGCTTGAAAAGAGATGATGAATAGTATCCATAATGATCAAGTTTAAGTGCAAGGAGAGGGTTATAAGAGAAAGAAAGGAAAAGAGAAGGTGCAGATTGTAGAAGTTTATCTAAGAGCTTTTCGGATAAAGATTACTGCTTGATTTATCCTAAATTCCTCTTAATTTCATAAATTGAAATTTCTATGCCAAAAATGACTAAGTGAGATTAAAGTGAATGTTATAAATTAAAATGTTTAAGTTTGAATTGAAGAGCTATTTAAGTGATTTATAAGGTTTATGACCTAATATAAATTTACTATACTAGTAAAATTGGATTGATCAAACACTTATTAAATAGTTAAAAAATGTGAAAATCATTGTTTAAAAAAGTTATTCCAACGATACATCAAACTAATACTTTATACTCCCTCTATCCACGAATATAACTCGTTTTAAGATAGGTATTTATGCACAAAAATATAAGTAGTTTTTAGAATATCAAGGAGTAAACTAATTATATTTCTAACGTTACCCTTATTTTTTAAAATGCAATAATTATCTCTAGAATTAAATATTTTTGAATCCCTAAATTATGACCAAATTAACACTTACATTCCTCAACGTTTGAGTAATTATTTTAAAGGACCTAAATAATGCTGTTGTTACACTGTGAGGCCCTTCCATCCAAATTTCTACCTTTTTTTCCGTTTATATACCGAAAAACAAATATTAAGTGGGGGTTAAATATTTTTGAGTCCCTAATATTTAATTAAATTAGCACTTAGGTCTCTCAACATTTGGTAATTATTCGCTTTTCAGTCATATAAACGGAAAAAAGTGTAGGAATTTGGATGGAAGGACCTCACAATGTAACGACATCATTATTTAGGTCCTTCAAAATAATTACTCAAACGTTGAGGGACCTAAGTGTTAATTTGATTATAATTTAGAGATCCGAAAATATTTAACCCTTATCTCTATAATTTTATAAAGGGTAATGTTTAATCAAATTAATGAACATTTTATAATAATTTAGAATAATTAATAGTTTTCTTAATTACCATACAATAATTTTAAACCACTTATATTTATGAATGAAGGGATTATAAAAGCCAAAAATCGTAAAAATGATTGCTGATATTTGAAAAAGTGTGTGATGTTACTAAAATATATAACTCTAGATGCATAATTATAGGATCTCATCAAAATTTATGATGCCACTAAATTAAGATTGTAAAATTGAAGGGTATATTTAAACATTTAGTCATAATAATCAAAACAGATCAAACTATTAAGACAAAATTTACAAATGCAATTTAACGCGAACACAAGTAAGAAGTGAATTTTAAACTTTTGAATCTTAGGGCCTGTTCAGTAATACTAGTTATTTTAGGTTGTATTCGGCAACGACTTTTTTTAAGTTTGTTTTTAGCATTTTGATTAAACTTTATTTTTTATAGTGTTTAGTAACATAATATTTGAACTGGCTTTTAGAGATTAAGGTAGCGTTTTATAAAAAGCTAACGCATATAACTTTTAGCTTTTAACGCTTTATGAAAAGCTACTCAAACAGCTAAGCTAAACGCTATTAAAATAGCTAACAACTAGTAAAACAGCTAATTTTGCCTAACAGACTCTTAATAGTTATTAGCTAATTTAATAGTTATTAATTGTTTTAGTAGCTGTTAGTTGTTAGATATTAGTTGTTAGCTGTTAGCTATTTATCTAATGGTGTAAAGCGAAAGTGTTCCATAAAATAACCGTTGATGCTGTTAAATTTAAAATGACAAAAACAGATATTAGAATACTAGCTTAGAGTGTTAACTTATGGCCATAAAAATAAATGAAAGGTAAAAAAAAGATGTTTTCTATATGCACATTATTATACACACACAGAGAAGGTTAATGTGTGTTATTATTTTTCTGTCTCAAAAATATGAATTTATGTATACAGCCGAAATATATAAACTATAATCACTATTGTTTCTAAAATGATAAGACAATTTTCTCATATTTTCTTTTATTAATCCATTATTAAATTATTTTATTTAAATTTATTGTGTAAAATAATACAATTTTTATCGTAATAATTATTTTAATTAATGTCGAGATTAAGTATTTAATAAAGCCATATCGATCTCTTGCATATACTCACATAGGGATTCCCCCAACTGATAAACGAAAGGTTTTTCTTTTTTCTTTTTTTTTTTTAGATGGAATAAGCGAAAGGTTTTAAATTAAGGGTATAAGTGTCAAAAAAAATGTTAATTGATAAGTGTAAAACGGTAAATATTAGTAATATAACATTAACACTGCCTCAAACTCTAAACACTAGGATAAATGTTATATTATCCAATGCCATGTTAATTAATAATATTATTTTGACCCAATTAAAACACTAAACGCTATTTCAATCTCTATTACTAAACAGAGCCTTAAATATTAACTTAAACTACTACGTTAAAGTTTTTTTTAATAAATATTTTATTCGGTTCAATCCTGTCAGCTACCGACTAACATGAAGTAGAAAGTGAAAGTCTCAAGTTAAGAAGAAGCGTTAGATCATCTTATTATCCGCTTCTTTTAAGTTTAATTTTATAAGTTTAAAAATTCAAATAGTGAATTGCTCTCACAATTAGCTAATATCTAGTAACTTGAAAGATTAATTAAAAATATTTAAATTTAGATTCATTTTTATCACGATATATATTTTAATTGTAATATTTTCTAAATTATTGCATGTTATGATTATATATAATCTGCCTAACTCGTTGACTAGTTAAGAGTTGGCCAAATGTGTAAGTTGGATTAAAGTCTTTTGACGCATTCAATTTCAAGATTAAGCCTTCGAAAGACTTGGAAATTGGATACTCAATCAGCCCACGTCTTGCGTAGATACTTCCATGTCAAAATACCAAACATGAGAGACTCCAAAGTGAAGGAGACTCAGTTTTAGAAAAGAAAATGAAAAAAATTGATTCGGACAAGTGGGCTCGTTTTTCTTATTAACAAGAAAAAAATAAGTTATACTGATTTATAAAAAAAAAAAAACTCAATATTGGATAAATTATATATTTTAAGTGGTTCAAGGTGCCAAATTAAGCATTATTTTCTTAAAAAAAAATAAGAAATAATATAAAATAAATCATGCAAAGAACATTAAACCAAGGACAGTAATGATTAGGCTTCATCGTTAATATAGATCACCTACTCATAATATTTATAGTTTTATATTATATATAAATATGGAAATAATGGGAAATAATGAGATATCCTAAAATATCTTTAGTAAAATTCATTTGAGATATCCTATAATATTTTTAGATATGACCAATTAAAAAATTTTAATTTAAAAACATAATATTTGGTTATAAATTTAATTAGGAGGGGACAAGGAAAAGGAAAAAAATCTTTAAAATTAAAATTTAAAAATATGTAATATTTGATTTAATTTAAAAGATTTAAATGGCGATTAAAAATTTTTTTATTAGTAAAAGTGATAGAAAAGAAATAAAAAAATATAATATTTGATTAGAGTTTAAAAGATTTTAAATGGCTAACAAAAACTTTCAATTTAAAAAAATATATAATATTTCATTGCAATGTAAAAGATTTTAATTAAGAGAGGGATTGAAAAATTTTGTAAATTAGAAGTTACATATTTTAAAAAATTTTAGCCAATAATTTTAGCTTATATATATATATATATATATCACGATTGCAATATTTGATTATAATATAAATATTTTAATTAAGAGAGATAAGAAGAGTGATATATATATATAGCCGGCTTCCACTATTTATCATAAATTCATTTAAATGTGTTGGAATTGAGTTGATGAAGGTGTAAAAACATTTTAATTGGAATTTTATTCGAAAATATGGCCCCCATAATGCATTATAATCCATGCATTATATAATTAACAATTTTTACTCATATTGATCTCATTATAAACTCATATTTTAATATAAAAGAAAAATTATAATTAATACTTAATATTAAAAAAAAAAGAAATAATGGACAAGTATAAACAATGAGTAAACAAATGAGCAATAACAACGTGCAATATTATAAAAAAATATTATAAAGTTTTAAACCACACTAGTCTGTTATATTATGGCTTTCGAGCCTTTTGTCTTTATTTCATTTATCTGTCTTATTGATTGCACCTTGAGTTTATAGAAGCCTAAAACTTTGCAAATGATTTATTAATTACTATGCTAAGTGCAAGAAAATGAATAAATTTAGGAATCATGATTAAATGGACAATAATGGGATTTATATTTATATATTTGCTAAAAGTAAAGGATTTACTTTTATGAATAAGTGCATAATAGGTATTAATTGAAATATGAGAATCTAAGAATGATATTTAATGATTTATTCTATATTTCTTGATTTAAGCATCGGTAAATGCTAAAATTTCTTTCAAGTATTGATGATTTGAGCATTTAGACTTCATATTTAGTGCAGTTGATTTTTATTACCCACAGATTGTAGCCAGAAGTCAGTATATCAATTGTAAGACTTGCTTTTATTTTGGTAGACTAGATATTAGAATAATTTGTAAAAGCTAATTCATCAAACTGGTTTCAATTCAGTTTTGATTTTAATCAAACTAGTGGTCCGCTCTAGGTGAGCCCAATGTGGCCAATGAGTCCTTGACTTCATAACGGCAATTGAGGCAAACAAAATGAAATTACAGTGGGAACCTTTTTGCTCCAATGCAATTGCTCAATCCATACCATGGTTTAGTAATTTCAGTTATGATACAAATTTTCTCCGATAAATACGCTTTGGCGGGTTCATTGACATTTTCATAGGCCGGCGAGTGGGCAACATCGTGGGAAAATCACAAGGCCCAGACAAAACAAGACCAAAACACTAATTTTATTTATTTATTTACCGAATCTAATTAAATAAATACATTCCCAAAAAGATTATCAGTGTCGTATTTGACCCTTTCTGGTTTTTTATGGTATGTCTTCGTTAAACCTCCCATATATATTCTCCTCCATTAAATCTTCCCGATTTCATCGTTCTCTCCACCTCCTGCTGTAGCTATCACTTCTCTTCCCTTCCCCCAGAGAAATGGAGCTATCGAATGGAGAACACAACCGGCCAGAAAACGGAGTTGACGATGGCCGGAAAGTAAGCGGAACTATTGAGGAGGAGATCCCGGCAAGATTGAATTCGAATATAAATAATCACGATAATCAAGAAGAACAAGAACGGGAGGAATTCAGTGAAGTCGAGATCAAGGAGGCAAAGTTAGCGGATGAAAACGATTTAACGGCTGAGAAATCGGAAAATATCGAAACTATCTCTCCCGTTAGTCACGTGCCTGAGAAATCAGATGATACTGAAGAAGTTATCTCGCCCCACGCCAGTCACGTGTCGAAAGAGGAGAATGTAGCCGTTGGACACAACGGTCATCTACAAATAATCCAGCCTCTCACTCAACTCCCAAAGCCAGAGGCACCACCAGGTATTGAACCAAAACGCAACGGAGATATTTTGAACAGATCAAAATCTTTATCGGGAAGTTTATCAATCGACATGCCGTCTATCGGAAAATTCATTAAAGAGAGAAGCAATAATTTATCGGCTTCGATTGCAAGTAGATTATTGTCTTTACGAAATACAACCGGCGATGACGAGACTAAGATGACTTGTGATGACCCGGACGTGACCGAGTTCAGCATATCGGGGCTCAAAGTGGTAGTGAGACTCAAGAACGACAATGAATCAATTAAGGGAAGGATAAGTTTCTTCTCGAGGTCAAATTGCAGGGATTGCACGGCAGTTCGATCATTTTTCAGAGAAAAAGGATTGAAATTCGTTGAAATTAACATCGATGTGTATCCACAAAGAGAAAAGGAGTTGATAGAGAGAACGGGGACTTCTACTGTGCCGCAGATTTTCTTCAATGATAAGCTATTCGGTGGTTTAGTGGCTTTAAATTCGTTGAGGAACAGTGGAGGTTTCGATCAGAGGTTGAAGGAGATGTTAGGGAGTAAATGTTCCGGTGATGCTCCGGCAGCTCCTGTGTACGGGTTTGATGATCCAGAGGAAGAAGAGGAAACGACGTCGGATGAGATGGTGGAGATCGTGAGGGTTTTGAGGCAGAGATTGCCTATTCAGGACCGTCTGATGAAGATGAAGATCGTGAAGAATTGTTTTGCGGGTTCTCAGATGGTAGAGGTGCTGATTCAGCACTTGGATTGCGGCAGAAAGAAGGTATGTACACGTGGCTTGTTCGTTCTTTCTAACCGTTGTGTTCTCATTTCCGTTTCCATTTTTTGATTGCATTTTTATCTTGTGCATCATGATTTATTGTCTTACACATGTTCCCGCTTTTTTGGCCGCCAGATTACTCTTGATGGACCTTATGCATACTTGTTTCTTGTTTAGACGCCGATTTCGTTGTCAGTTTTTATGGATTTTTGGGTTGACGTTTTTAGTCTTGAGTTGGAAAGTGCCCAATCTCGCTGACTATTGACTAGTCTGATAGGTAAAGAGGAGTTTTCTGGTTAATAGTAAAGTAGTCAAATGAGAGGCACAGTGATTATAGGGATAGACAGAACCAGATTTTCATTTTGTAGAATTATGTATATTAAAATAAGCAAACCTTTCAAAATCAATTAAAAATATTATATATTTTTCTCTTCAAAAATAATTTTTATATATTTTTTGTAGATATATTTCTTATTGATTTTATAGAAAAACTAAAAATTCAATTCCAATTCATCTATTTATAAAAAATTTGATTCAAATCATAGTTCTTCTCTTGCACCTTTTTTTTTCTAGCCATTCTTTTCTTTTTGTATTAGAATAATTTGTATGTGCTATTTTTTTCATTTTTAAATTGATTTTTGCATATGAATCTACTGATATGTTAAATTGATTTTCTCCATATTGTTGGAGGATGAAGATGAGAACAGCCTCAAATCATACAATTCAAATTAGAAATGTATGATCATAATTTATTCATAAAATTTCCTTTCCTAATTTATAAAATTTAAAATTAAAACTAATTCAAATCAGAAATGTATGATCGTAATTTATTCATAAAATTTCCTTTCCTAATTCATACAATTTAAAATTAAAACTAATAGCTAATTCTATAATTTATTTGAATATAATTTTTGTTTATGTTATTCATTTTTAGTTACGTGTTCTTAGCTTACTCTTGATTAAGAAACTAATTATAACTAATTATTTAAATATAATTAAATGATATAGTTTTAAAAATATGTAACTTAAATAAAAAAGAACGAATTGAAAATAATTAATGCTAAGGGGTTTGATAAGAAACGAAGAAAACATGAATGATGAGGAACACGCAGATGGCATGATTAACAACCAAGCTGGTATGTTGAAAGTAAATGATAATGCAAGTACATATAGACCCATGTTTTTAGATATTAATTACCTGCACAATTACAAGCAGAGGTTGCCATTTGGCATTTGCTGTATGCTCAAGCTTAAGTATGTGAATCATTAGTGCCAAATTACTCTTGCTGATTTGCTGACCCGATATATAAATTCACTCGTTAACTTTTTAGGAAAAAATCTAGTAGCATCTTAACTTTCATTTTAGTTTATCGAACACTCTAATTTACTCTAATTTATAAAATTACAATTATTAAATAATTTAGTTGACTTTCAAACATCTCAATTTATAAAATTAAATAAATTAAATGGTTATTGGATAATTAAAAAGTATGAAAATTATTGTTTCAAAAGTTATACTAATTATATATCAAATCAATATTTTATATCTAAAAACCAAAAATCTTTAAAAAACTGTTGTTACTAACATGATGATCAGGTGTGATGCTGTTATGAAAATTTTTAAGCGTTATAAAGTCGATTCTAAAATTTAGAGGTTACAATTTTTTTTTTTTTAAATTTTAGGGATTAAATTATGTATTGAGCGGAATTTTAGTTGGTAGTGACACAATACAACATTTGAATTAGTGGTCCAAGCCAACGTGTTGAAATGATTGACAGTAGAGTTTAAGAAAGTGTGATTAGTAATTATGGTTTGTTCCGCTCCACTTGAGTGTGTCTCGTGAAAGTCAAAACGCGCATTGCCTTTGACTTCGGCAGATTTCGTGGCATTCATTACAACATATGGTCCCATTTTTGGCTTTATAAATTAGTACTACTGCAAAGCTTCATTTTCTTACTTTTCTGACCCGTACAAATTAAACATCTCCAAATTTTTACATATCAAATTTGAACATTTAGTATCAATTATATTCAAATCATTATTAAAAAAGATTATTTTCTTTTTATGAGGTGATTTAAATTGATAAAGTTTAAATAATTTATAAATTTATGTATTTTTTTTTGGCTGTAAATATATTTGTTTATATTATTGATGATTAGTTAGACAAGTGTGGGATATAATTACAAATCATTTCAATTTCAATCTATTATAAAAAGATGATGTATATATGTGTGTATAAAGAATCAATTTTGATACTTCTTCATAAAATAAAAAATTATAAAAGAAATTTGAGAAAACTTTTAATGAAATTAAATAATTTCCCTCTCAAAAAGTGAACTTAAAAATATTTTTATTTTATTTCATTTCAGTTTCAAATTTGCAATTTATATATAAAGGAAGCTACCGTCCAAGATCACAAAAATAAGAGATTTGAGTGTTCATTCTAATTTGATCAATTCAATTACCTAAGGTCTTAGTTAGTCAATTTGCATCTGAATTATTACATTAAATGTAAAAATAACAAAATGGAGTTTTGTTTGTTTTCACAAATCCATTTTGTTATATATAGCTTTTTACCATAAAAGAAACAATAAAAAAAACATCAGAAATATTTTCATGTTAGTAACGTATTTTAAATGAATATAGGCTGTTGAGATTGGCAAGCGGATAGCAAGGAAACACTTCATTCATCATGTTTTTGGGTAAGAAAATTTATACGTATACTTATTTACATACATTATGATGAGAATGTATGGTCGTTTTGTAAATACAAAGAGTTTGATTTGTGCAGAGAAAATGAATTTGAAGATGGAAATCACTTGTACCGTTTTCTCGAGCACGAACCCTTCATTCCAAAATGCTATAATTTTCGAGGATGTACAAATGACAATGAACCAAAGTCAGCAATAAAAATTGGCCAAAAGATTTATAAGATAATGTCTGCAATACTGGAGGCTTATGCCTCTGATGATAGGCGCCATCTTGATTATGTAGCCATCAGCAAAAGTGAGGAATTTAGAAGGTATTATTTCTAAACTTACAGCATTTACTTGCATTGTAATAAATTAATTTTGTAAAATTCTATAGTTTGTTTATGAAATTATATTCTCATATTTCGCATATATAAAAAAATGAGATTAATGTGTTTTAAGTGTAAGTTAGTAAAGTTATATAAAGAGAAGTGACCTAGCGCATAAAACACCTCATATTTACAGAGACATCAATTGATTTTGTAATCCATACTCATATCCTTGAAGTTATGAGTGGAGTAACTTGTTTGTATAATCTAAATATGAAAATTCATTTTATAATTGAATTCCTTATTATTTTTTCAAATAAACTGAATTTTCCATGAATTTGTTTTAAATATTATGTGAATATATTATAAATCATAATCACCTATAATTATATTTATATGCATGACATTGAAGCAGATATGTAAATTTGGCTCAAGATCTTCAAAGGGTGGATCTGATGGAACTCTCTGCAAATGAGAAACTGGCATTCTTTTTGAACTTGTTTAATGCTATGGTCATCCATTCTGTGATTAGAAAAGGGGTAATCGATAAGAGAACAATTTCTTCGGACTTTCAATACATTGTAGGTGGATTTCCTTATTCGCTTAATTCAATCAAGAATGGAATTCTGAGAAACAATCAAAGATCTGCCTACTCATTGCTCAGACCTTTCGCTGCTGGAGACAAGCGCTTGGAGGTAAGCAAACACTTTTTCAATCTCGATCATAATATTTTGTCTAATCCAATCCAACCAAATTAATAAGTTGTTGAACAAAATGGCAGATAGCTCTTCAAAAAGTGAACCCATTAATTCATTTCGGACTATGCTACGGGACAAGGTCAAGTCCTGCAGTGAGGTTTTTCACAGCACAAGGAGTTGAAGCAGAACTAAAATATGCTGCCAGAGAATTCTTTAGGACAAATGGAATGGAAGTAGACTTGGGAAAGAGAACAGTTCATCTCGCAATAGTCATTAAGTGGTAAGAAGTAATTAATGGATAAATGCTCGAAATCAATAGCTAAACGTAATTTTTATTTTTCATAACTTTTTTTTTAGAAAATTAATATTAATATTATTGTTGTACATTGCAGGTTCAAAGCAGATTTTGGGCAAGAAAAAGAAATTCTCAAGTGGATTATCAACTACTTGGATGCAACAAAAGCAGGCCTTTTGACCCATCTATTAGGAGATGGAGGTCCAATCAATATTGTCTACCAAAACTATGATTGGTCTGTCAATTCTTGATTTTCCCTGACATAGTGAAGTTAGACTGTCAATTGTCACTTAGACGGAGGGGGGGGAAGAGAGAGAAAGAGAAGTACATTGGCCAGGGGCATTTGTACATAATACCCAAGATTTGGAAGCCATATAGACCGGCAAAATATAGGGATATATTGATTTATAGGCAACATGGAACTTTTGCTCTTTCATATCCAAATGCAAGCAATGATTTATATTTTTTAAAGAAAAAATATTGGCTAGCTGATCAAATACCCAAACAATTATGTTCTGTTCTCTGTCTAGCATTTTTCTTGTAGCTATATTTTCTTTTCTTATCATGTGAGATGCAAGTGACTTTGTTGCATTATTTTTTGAAATATAATTCATTAATAATAACATGAGGAATTACAAATACTCATATAGACCAGATGTAAGACTTTACTATTAGTAGCTAATAGAGTTTGCCGATTTTGTAACGAAATAAATGAATTTATATCCTTTTAAATAATGGAACTAAAACTAAAAAATATAATATTATATATTTTCGCTAGGAGTTGATCTTGACAAAAGATATAAATTTTCATAATAGTAACTAGTCCGTTAATGGATTTGGACATCAAAATAATAACTTTTCTGAATCTTCTATATTTGGATGGTTTTTTCAAGAATTTACAACATATGACGAGCACATATAAGTTTCCGCCACTAGCCGCACTATCAGGCTTCATTGATCGAAGATCCACACATGCAAATCAAGATTTAAAGTCTCCAACCAAATAAAGTCAAATATCATATTTTTAGTAATAAACCCTTACAAAGAAGGGATAACCCTTATAAAGAAGGAATAAAAAAACTCCAAACATGGAGACAAAGCAACAATAGCAAAACAAACAAAAAAGACAGATATGTTTTAGGAAAAACAAATCTGAATTCTATTAAAGTAAATAAAAGATTAAAAACAAAATAAGGTAAATCAAAAGAAAGAGTAGAAATTTGTTTATTTTAATAAAACTAGGGTTAGAATACTAGAAAGAGAAGAGAGAAAGGAGAGGGATTAGGGTTTTTTCTTAAAATATGACTTTGTTGCATCATTAGTATAATCTTTTTGTTGGAATAGGTAATATTATTATTAAAAACCAGGAGAAGAGGATTCACACTAACACAAGCTAGAATTCAAAGTATTAAATAAAGAAACCTAACAAGAAATATATCTTGAACGTAGTTGCAAAGTGTTAGGTCTAAAAGTGGAGAGAGTCTATTAGGCTTGCGTCTATTAGGAATGCATTGGGATAAGATGAATTAATGGACCAAGAACCTACTACTCCAAAAAAAGGGAGATGATAATAAGAAGATACAGAAGGGGGAAAAGAACTAGGTCAGAGAGAAATGAAAGAAATTAAAGAAATTAGGGGTTGGCAAAGAAAATAAGCTGGAGAGAGAGACAATAAAATGTGATGAAAAATATAGCAAATGCTTAGGGGATTCAAGTTTGTTGTATTGATTCATATGCTATTTACATTAGCGTCAATCCCTATTTATATGAGTCTGAGTAGTGCACTCTTAGAAAAATAAAAATATCTTAAGATGTTTATAATACTTTGTCAGGCCATACGAAAGTCTATAATACTTGGGTACAATATTTACAAAGTGTGGATTTTAGGCCCAATTGGCTCTCTTGGCTAGGGATGACAATTTAACCTGAACCGACAGATACTCGCTCCAATCCAGTCCTAATGAGGTGAAGTTTACTCGATCCGTTCAATAAATAGGGTAGGGCGAATATTAAAAATTATACTCGCCATGGATTTGGGTTGGTAGTAGGTAATGCATAACCCGCCCCAAATCGATCCTGATAGGAATAATTATTAAGAATTGATCGAGCGTTGCTCAAACTGATATAAATAGAATAATGCTCGATTAAAGATTCATTCAATCACGTAATTAATACCCTCTGCATTTATGATCCAGATTCTTATTCGACATTTATCCCATCAGTTAGAATATGAAATGTAATATAAATGTTTGTGTCATATCTTATTAGAGGACACATTACATCTAGTAGATATTTTAGAATCTCTCTCTTTTACTTCTATCAAATCCGATTAAATTTTTATTTACTTGTGCTCTTTTAATTTATATGTAAACAAAAAATTAACATAATATAATAATTTAGTAGTTTAAATATCATCAAAATTCAAGCACTGAAGTAACAAATCAAATCACCATCCATCCAATTTAGTTTCTATTTCTTTTAATTTCTATAGCTTCCTATTTATTAGGTTCTTCTTTCAATATATGTTTTTCTCATTTTGCTATTTGGTTTTACTATTGATATTCTGAACAATTAGTTTTTAATTTTTGACTTTTTTCTTTTATTTATTATATTGAAGTGGAACTATAAACTTGTTTTATTTTTATTATGATATATTATGCATATTTAATTATGTAGTTTTATTTTCATTTTAATTGCTTTTCACTATATTTTTTATTAAAATCAATATACAATATCAAATAACATTTATTACAAAAATTCATATATATATGTGTGTGTGTGTGTGTGTAAATTAAATGGGTGCAATAATAAAAACTAGAAAAATGAAAATCAAAATTTTTTTGAATGGATTTATGCAACCCAATCGGTACCTCATCTCGCCCTGACTTATAGCGGTGCGGATCGTGGGGTGGATGATAAATATTACTTCATAGGGAGGGAGAGAAGAGGGTAATATAATATTTGATCCATACCCGACCCATTCCTATCCCTCTACTCTTGGTATATTTTCAATCACATAAGATGTTTTCATCTAATTCTGGCATTTCTAGCCTCATGTTTGGGCTTAATTTTTGGTTAGCATCAACAAGGCACCTTGTGCATGGTCTTCTTCTAAATGATTCAAAGGCCCATATGCATTAAGAGCCAGCCTAAGATTATCTTGAAGACATGCTTGGTTACTTGAAGAGTTGCGCTTTCCTGTTAAAAGTTTCCGTCCTTTGGGATAACCCTTTTTTAATGGCTATAAATAGTGATCTTAGGCCCACTTTCCTTGACTTGACTCCTTTGCATTCTTTTTCAAAGCCAGTCATTTTTTTACCCTTTTGTTTTTAACTGCCTCTATCTTCACTATAGCCAGTCGATCGATTATGGCATTTCATCAAATGTATATGGAGTTGGACATAGACCTAGCTAGTCAAATGACTAAGAATAGCCCTTCAACTGTTAACAAAGCAGTTTATCCAGATCCAGATACTAATGCCCACATCCTTGGCTCTTTCCTTATAGACCCATGCGTAGATGTTGTACGTTTTGCTCTATTCTGTCTGGACTTGTGATTTCCATTTTTCCTCAAGAATGATGCATCTATCTAGGATACTAACAAGGTTATTTGTCATTGGCCTTCTCCTTTACTTGAATACGTAGAGTGGTTTATGAGAATGAAGAGGAAATATGTTGCTTGCTGGCAGGTTTTCGGGATTTATAATGTCATTCACCTTTCCCGTTTTGAGCTGTTGGTCAATATATCTCTCCTTACATCCTCTCTCTTTTAGTCCTTATCTACTAATGTGTTTGCTTTTAAGTTTTCTCTAATGAAGGCCATTCTATTGGATATGGTTGCTTCATTCGACCTTCCTTTAGTTAATGAAGATGTTACACCTCGCATTTCTACTGATACAAACATTCCTTATTCTTTGATAGGGAAGTGACAGCTTATGAGTAATGGATCTTGGCCCATTAAAGGAGTACACTCGACCCTAATGAAGAAGAGCATATAACCTTTCTTTTGTACTTTTTGTGTAGATTCTTGTATTATGTCCCACCCGGGTACATAGAGCAATCTTACCTCCAGCTCATCATGGCTTTAGCCAAAGGCAGGAAATTGGCTCTTGCTAGAGCATGCTAGCATGTCTACACACAAGCCTTTACAATGTTTGCTTGGAAAACCTATCAGAGAACTATAGTTCTTTGCAAAGGTGATGTGGATGCTTCAATTATGGCTCAAGGCATACTTTCTTGAGCTATTTGTTAGGATGGAGTCATTTAATGGGTTGTGAATTTTTTCGGCCAATGAAGAAGGAATTGGTTGGAAGGAAGTGCGTTTTGAGCATTTACGTTTTATTGTTATTATTAATTGTGTGTTATTTTATTTTTATTACTTTAACATTACTTTTTTTTGTTATTTATTTTTATTTGTTTTACTGGCATTTTCAATTCAAAAATTGTATTATATTATTTATTTTCAAGGAAAGTTTATGGAGCACTAAGGAAAAGGGAGTAACTTTAGCTGATGCCACATGTCATCATAAGAAAAAAAAAAAAAGGAAAGGAGAAATGGAGTGGGACAGCTATGCATACATGTGGTGAAAGGAGCTTGCGAGTGACCCTTATATAGGTCATTTCACCTCCACTGGACAGACGTGATTGCATCATTTTTTTTTTTAATAAGAAGCCCACTTTCCAGGTGTAAGCTTTCCAACTTACTTCTTTTACAGTTGTCAAATTTTTATATTAACTTGAGACATGTGTTTTGTATGCAACTTACTAGGTGTATCGTTTTTAAATCTTTTTCAATTTGATGCTATAAATGTCCACTCCCTCCTTTTCAAATATTTGAATCCCCATTTGTGTGTTTACAAACTCAGCCGCTTAGTTTCTTTCTCATTTCTCCACCCAGCCAACAAAAACCATGGCTCCTCGACATGCCCACACTTCTTCACATGAGTTCACGTTAAAAAGAAGGAAGCATTTGCCTCCTCCTCAATGTATAAGGTGCCTGTCGAGACCAATACAAAATCATCCAACCATCAATTTGGTCCTAGTTTAGTCCACACACAAGGTAAGAACCACTAGGTATAGCACTGAACCTCTTAATAAGATGGCATGGAAAGGTTTATTGTTGATACGGAGTGAGACTTATAGGAGATTAAAACTGGAGTTCCTCTTTAGTTTTAGGTTTGGATATAACCCGTGCAGTTCTCATGCCGTTGGTCAAGTTACCTTCAACCTAAACTTTTCCAAAATAAGAACCACCATAACATCCTTCAACTGCATTCTTAGTACACCAGTGGAGGCAAGTCACAGCCCACCTGTTGGGTACAATGAGAGGGAAGCAAGGATATCTTTAATAGGGGACGCATAACCTTTCAAGGCGTATGTCTGTACCACCAATTCCATCCGAAATAGGGCCTTAAGGATCCTTCACAGGTTCTTTTCAAAGATCATTTTCGGCAGAAGTGCAAACACGGGTAGGATCACCAAAGAGGAACTCTTTCTCCTTTGGGTAGCTCAAAATGGTTACCAAGTCGAAATTTCTTTTTATATGTGTAACCATTTTGCTACCCTCCCTGAAAGTAATCATGTTACAGTGGTTGTTGGAGGAATTACATCCTTCATTGCAGAACGCTTTGGCGTATTTGGAATTGGCTACGGTGACAAAGCTATTGGAAAGGGAGAGAAAGAACAAATCACTATGATCGCTCTCGTTAACATGAAGATCAATGCAAAGTGCGAAGGATATTACTACTTCCACTGTAAAAGGGGTAACATTGGGGGTCGTCCAATTTCAGTCATAGGCAATAATGTGGATGACCTTGAGACCGACAAGGAAGAAGATGAGAAACCCACCTCGACCCTTGAGACAGAACTGAAACAAGAAGAGGAGGATCCCACCAATTATTTTGAAGATAGGCAACAACTGGAGGAGCCACACGACGAAGAGGAAATTGAAGAAGACTCTGAAGAAGAAACCAAAGAAGACCCAAAAGAGGAAGAACTACCTCTGACACAACCCTAAGGGGCATCGACTTCATGCATCCCAAACCAAGAAACAAGGTTGGGATGTATTGAGGTAAAGCTCGACCAAATAGAGTCATTAATTCGTTGGCTTTCTGAAGCACACAGATCAACTTCGTGTAACCATTCTTTTCTTTGAAGGTTCTCTCCACTCTCCAAGATATTTTTTATTGTGAATATAAGACCTTGTTTGTGCAAATGCCTACCTTTGTTTGCTTGTTTTCTTTGTCATTTCTTTTTGTTATTTAAATGCCTGCATGTTTTGTTGTATAAACCCTACATGATCTATTTTTTGTGTAATGATGCTAGGAGAAGTTATATAAATCTAAATGCACTGACCTGTTAGTATGTTATGCCTTTCTTTGTGTTGAGTTGATATCATTAGGGCTTGGGTTTTAATTTCTTTTATTTCTCTTTTTTTTTATTATTTCTTTATTAAATTTTTTAATCTTTTTAGTGGTCTTTTAGGCTTGGTGGTCAAGTTTAATTGAAAGTGGCTACGTGGATAGGTTTTGGGCTATAATAGGGATGGGCTTAACTAGAATGTGTGAAATGGGTGGCCCAAAGAAAAGGAGGTGTCAAAGATTTAGAATCATCAGTCTGCTAGTGGTCCACAAAATGATCCCTTGAAAGATCATTTGGCCTGCTGTAAAACCAAGAGAACAAATGGAATGATCATTCCAAAGGTTATCTACACCTGCATTAAGTTGAAATGGGCCATAAAATGATCCTTTCCAAGGTCACCTAAGTCAAAATAAAAACTTAGATTTATACAGCTCATTGCAAACCCAAATGTGTTTAAGCCCTGATGATATCAACTCAACACAAAGAAAGGGATAACATACTAACAGGTCAGTGCATATAGATTTTTATAACTTCTCCTAGCATCATTACACAAAAAATAGGAGATCATGTAGGGTATGTACAACAATACATGCAGGCATTTAAATAACAAAAGAAAAAGAAACGAAAAAGAAAATAAGCAAACAAAGGCAGGCATTTTCACAAAAAAGGTCTCTTATTCACAATAACAAAATATCTGGAAGAGTGGAGAGAGCCTTCAAAGAAAAGGATGGGTACACGAAGTTGATCTGTGCGCTTTGAAAAAATGACGAATTAACGACTCTATTTGGTCTAGCTTTGCTCAATACCTCTAAACCTTATTTCTTAGTTTTGTGACGTGAGAAGTCGATGCCCTTTGGGGTTGTTTCAGAGGTAGTTCTTCCTCGTTAGGGTCTTCTTTGATTTTCTCTTTATCGTATGGCTCCTCCGTTCGTTGGCTATCTTTAAAATAATTGGTGGGATCCTCCTCTTCTTGTTTCGATTCTGTCTTAAGGGTCGCGATGGATCTCTCTTCTTCTTCCTCGTCGGTCTCAAGGTCATCCGCATCATTGCCTACGATCGAAATCGGATGACCCTTAGTGTTACCCTTTTATCGTGGAAGTAGTAATATCCTTCAAACTTGGCTATGATCTTCACGTTAATGAGAGCACCCACAGTGATTTGTTCTTTTTCTCCCTTTCCAATAGCTTTCTCACTATAGCCAATTCTAAATACGCCAAAGCATTCTACAATGAAGGATATAATTCCTCCAATAACCACCATAACATGATTGCCTTCAAGGAGGGTAGGGAAATGGTTACATATATAAAAAGCAATGTCAACTTGGTAACCATTTTGAGCTGCCCAAAGGAGAAAGAGTTCGTCCTTGGTGATCCTACCCGTGTTTGCACTTCTACCCAAAATGATAATTAAAAGGAACATGTGAAGGATCCTTAGGCCCTATTTCGGATGGAATTGGTGGTAGAGACATACGCCTTGAAAGGTTATGTGTTCCCTGTTAAAGATATCCATGCTTCCCTCTCAGTTTACCCAACAGGTGGGTTGCAACTTGCCTTCATTGGTGTACCAAGAATGTGGTTGAAGGATGCTATGGTGGTCCTTATTTTGGAAAAGTTTAGGTTGAAGGTAACTTGACCAACAACATGAGGACTGAACGAGTCATATTCAAACCTAAAACTGGAGAGGAACTCCATTGTTAATCTCTTATAAGTCCCACTTCGTATCAACAATAAACTTTTCCATCCCATCTTATCAAGAATTCTAACAAAGTCATCTTTTATCTGCAACCTTTCAAGTAGAGGTTTAGTGATATACCTAGTGGGTCTTACCTTATGTGTGAACTGAACTAGGACTAAATTGGTGGCTGGATGATTTGTATTAGTCTCGACAAGCACATTATACATTATAGGAGGCGGGAAACACTTCCTCCTTTTTAGCGTGAACTCGTGTGAAGAAGTATGGGCACATCGAGGAGGCATGATTTCTACGTTGCTAGGTAGAGAAATGAGAAACTTCAAAGGGAAGCGGTTGAGTTTGTAAACCCACAAATGGGGATTCAAATATTTGAAAAGGAGGGAGTGGACATTTATAGCATCAAAGTGAAAAAGATTTAAAAACAATACACCTAGTAAGTTGTATGCAAAACACGTGTCTCAAGTTAATATAAAAATTTGACAGCTGTAAAAAGGAAGTAAGTTGGAAAGCTTGCACCTGGAAAGTGGGCTTCTTATTAAAAAAAATGATGCAACCACCTCTATCCAGTGGAGGTGAAATGACCTATATAAGGGTCATTTGAAAGCTCCTTTCGCCACCTGTATGCATAGCTGTTGCTACTTCATTTCTCCTTCCCCTTTTTTTTTGGTGACACGTGGCATCAACTAAAATGACTCCCTTTTTCCTTAGTGCTCCATTAACTTTCCTTGAAAATAAATAATATAAGACAATTTTTGAATTGAAAATGCCAGTAAAACAAATAATAAAAAAAAAGGTAATGTTAAAGTAATAAAAATAAAATAAGGGAAAATAAATAATAAAAGAAAAAATAAAAATAAATAAACACACAATTAATATAATAATAAATAAATAAAATAAAGAAAAAGATTGGGTTACCTCCCAATAAAAGTTGCTTTAAGGTCATTAGCTTGACCACAAGTTTTTTTTGTTAACTTGGTGGCTCCGTTAAGGAGTGTTTTACTCCTTGTGGTATTCCTTCACCCATTAGGCACGACTTTAAGCACTGGCCATTGACTCTGAAAGGGTTGGAAAATTCTCCTTGAATTTCAATTGCTCCATGACAAAATGCCTTTATTACGCAGAAGGGTCCAGACCAACGGGACTTTAATTTTCCCGGAAAGAGCTTCAAGCGGGGATTAAAAAGCAACACATAATCTCCTTCCTTGAATTCTTTCCTCTGAACGTGCTTATCGTGCAATAATCTAGGTTCATCAGTAGCCTTTAAATCAATATTTAATTTTTTTTATTGCTTAAAAAGCCTTATGCTCTAATTCTACTGGCAGATGGCATGGTTTTTCGAACACTAGCCTAAAGGGCGACATTCCAATCGGGGTCTTATAAGCAGTTCTATAAGCCCAAGGAGCATCATCTAGCTTAATTCCCCAGTCTTTTCTGGCATTATTCACTGTTTTCTGCAAATGCCCTTAATTTTCCGATTGAAAATTTCAACTTGTTGACTTGTTTATGGGTGATAAGGGGTTGTTACCTTATGGGTTACTCCACCATATCTTTTCAGAAGTGGTTCCACGGATCTATTACAAAAATGAGTTCCCCCATCGCTAATGAAAATTCAGAAGTGGTTAGCATAAATTTCTTTAAAAATTTTATCACCACTCTTGCATTTTGGCTGGTGTAGTAATTGCCTCTGCCCACTTAAAGACATAATCGACTATCAATAAAATGTACTTGTTCGAGTAAGAAGATGGGAAAGGTCCCATGAAGTCTATCCCCCAAACATAAAATATTTTAACCTCGAAAATTTCATGGAGTGGAATCTCGTCTCTTCTCTATATGTTCCCATTTCTCTACCATTTGTCACACGAAATCACAAAATTTCATGTATCTTTAAACAACGTAGGCCAGGAGAAACCTACTTGCAAAACCTTTGCAACTGTCCTTGTTGTTCGAAAATGGCCTTTATAATGCAAAGAATGGCAGTAGAATAAAAATTCTTGAATTTCTTCCTCTAGCAAGCATCGTCTGGCAATTCCATCTCCACATTTCTTGTACAACAACGGTTCTACCCAATAATAATTTTTCAATTCATCTAGGAAGTTCTTCCTTTGATTATAACTCATATTGGGCAGAATAACCTTACAGATAAGGTAATTAAGATAATCTACAAACCAAGATACTTTGTAGTCTCTGAAAGTAAATATCTGCTCTCCAAAGAAATGAGTCATCAATTGGGAGACGGGAATAGTCTTCTATATAACCCTCGATAGGTGATCTGCCACAACATTGTCAGCTCCTCTTTTATCTTTGATCTTAAAATCAAACAGTTGTAAGAGTAAAACCCAACGGATCAATCTCAACTTTGCCTCTTTCTTGCTCATCAGGTATTTAATGGTCGCATGATCCGCAAAAATGGTGACTTTCAATCCAAATAGGTAGTCTTCAAATTTGTCCATTGTCCATACCACAGCTGGGAACTCTTTTTCAGTTGTAGAGTAATTGACTTGAGCTTCATTTAGAGTCCAACTAGCATAGTAAATGGCATAAGTTTTTTTCTCTTTGCCCTAAGACTGCTCTATTGCATAGTCACTTCTGTCACACATCAGTTCGAACGACAAACTCCAATCTGGGGGTTGAACAACTAGAGCCAATATTAAGGCCTCCTTTAACCTGCAAAAAAAACTCAAACATTCCTTGTCAAAATCAAACGGGACATCTTTTGCCAACAAATTACACAGAGGTTTAGAAATTTCGGAAAATTTTTTAATGAATCGACGGTAAAATCCTGCATGTCCAAGGAAACTTCTAATTCTTTCACCAACGATGGAGGTGGCATCTTCTCAATAATTTCCACCTTTTCCCCTGTTTACTTCAATTCTTCGCTCTGATACAAAATGTCCAAGGGCTACACCTTCTTAAATCATGAAATGACATTTTTTCCAGTTCAGAACAAGGTTAACTTCATCACAGCACTTCAAAACTTTAGAAAGATTAGCCAAACAAGAATCAAAAGAATTTCCATACATAGAAAAATCATCCATAAAGACTTCCTTTATTTCTTTAATAAAATCAGAAAATATAGCCATCATGCACTTTGGAATGTCGCTGTTGAATTACATAATCTGAAAGGCATGCGTCTAAACGTAAATGTGCCAGGACATATGGAAGTGGCTTTGTCCTAATCTTGAGGATGTATGCATATTTGATAAAATCCAGAAAAACCATCTAAATAACAGAAATGTGAATAGGACTTGCTAATCTTTCTAAAATCTAGTCGATATAAGACAGGGGAAAATGGTCTTTACAGGTGGCACTATTCAACTTTCTATAGTCTACACACATTCTCCAACCCATAATGGTCCTAGTAGCTAATGTTTCATCGTTTTCTCCTTTCACCACTATGATTCCTCCTTTCTTAGGTACTGCATGAATAGGATTAACCCAGGTGCTATTTGAAATTAAGTAAATAATTTATGCATCAAGCAACTTGGTTATTTCCCTCTTCACTATCTCCTTCATGTTAGGATTCAATTTTCTTTGAGGCTCAATTAAAGGTTTGACACCTTCATTAAGTATAGTCCTATGCATGCAAATAGAAGGACTAATTCCCTTAAGGTTATGAATACTGTATTCAAAAATCCTTCTATTTTCCTTAATTAGGTTCAACAATTTATTTTCTTGATCACTAGTCAAACAAGAATTAATTATCACAAGATAAGTAGAGTTAGGACCAAGAAAAGCATACCTTAATCCAGAAGGTAAAGGTTTAAGGTCTACCTGTGGTGAGTCCTCTTTTAGAGATGGGGTTGTGCCTGAGTGCTCTCCTTCATCATGATTGTCTAAGTCTTCAAATTTTGAGCTTTTTGGGAGGGATATTGAAGGATTTTGCTCCATCATTTACTTGTAGGTTTGCACTTTATCAGTCGTTGTTGAGGTTCCTTTGGCATTCATAAGACGTGCCTCCAATGGGTCAAAATGACTTTCATTTATAGATATTTCCTTGACTGCTTCATCTACTACATCAATTCGAATACATTCTAAAAGACTTGCTGGATGTTTCATAGCTTCAAATAAATTGAATACTTGTAACAGACTGATTTTCTTTTAGTGTCGGTAATAGTGATTTACCGGTCTGTGAATAGTACCATCGGTCCGGGACTTGGTATTATTTTAGTCCGGAAAAATTACTATGCCTATTTAATATTTTATTTACTATTTTTGGAGCATGTTTGCATGATTTAGGAGGGTAGAAAATATTTCATGAATATTATTGGAGAGTTTATGTATTAAATGCATAATATTTCTAGTGTGGTGTATTAAGAAATAAATGAGGAATTATTTTAGTAGAGTTAATTTAATTAATTGGTGGAGTTAAATAATAAGTAGAAGAGAATTATTTGAGGAATATTTAGAGCCATTGGATGAGATTACTTAGGACTTGATCTTAGCCACACATTTGGCATGAAATTAGGAAGTCAAATTTGACTTTGTCACCTTAAAGTTATCACCACAACATTTTTCTTTCTTCTCTTCTCATTCTCCACGCCATTTTCCTCTTCTTTCTGTTCTTTCATTTTCTTCATTTTCTTACCTCCAAATTACCACCAAGCTACCTAATTAAACTATGAAATAGTATTTAATTCTTAAGAATTAAGTAGTAGAAGTTGAGATTGGTGATTAAAAGCAAAGAGAAGTGAAGTTACCATTGAAGCAAGTAAGTTGTGGTTTTTGAGTTTTGTGAATTAATAAGTAGAATTCATGGTTTAGACATGTTATTGATGCATTAAATCATGCTCCAACTATTTCTTTTGTCAAGTTTTGCTTTTAATGTTGATTTCTCATACTTTGAAGAGGTTGGAGAACCATCCTCAAAGGGTAAAGAGAAAGCCAAGGAGTAAGGCTTTCCAAGCTTATTTAAGCTTGTTAATAAGGTTAGTGCAATCATATTCTCTTTCCCTTTCACTTGTTTAAGTTGTTTTATAATGGTTAGGTTTTTGAATGTATTTTGGGAACTTTGTATGTTTGGTTAAATTGATGACTTTTAATGTTAGATATGTTCTGAAGTGGGATTGGAACTCATTTTCGACCCCTATACACTTTCCATCTGTTTCTGACTTCTTCATGAAAGTTTTAGCTCTATTTCTTAGCTTTCCAAAACATATTCTTATGTCTAATTCGAATACTTGTAGCTCAATTTATGATTTAAATACCAAAACTGGTTCTGTTATGGTGTCTTACCTGTATATTCGAAATGATTGTCCATTTTGACCACTCCAATGGAAAAATAATGTCTTATGTTCTTCATAAAAGTTGTATCTATACTTCGTAGTTTTCCAACCCATCCTCTTGTGTCCAATTTGGAGATACATAGCTCAACTTATGGCTGAAACACCCAAATTGACTCTGTTGTGACGGGCCACATGCATCACTAAATTGAGTGCCCATTTTGACCACTATAATGACAAGATTAGGTTCTAAGTTCTTCATAAAAGTTGTTTCCCTGTGTCTTGAGACTTCTCTCGTTCTGAATTGGTTTAATTTGAGTGTTTGGTTAAGTAGGAATTCAATAAACATTGGACTTGGTTCTGCTGAATCAGGTCTGATCTGTTGGTTTGTGTTCCTAGCTTTTGTTTGCTATCTTACCTATTGATCTGGGCTGTGGTCCCTTCTTAACATTTGTACAATTTTGTCTTAACTTTATAATGAATCTGATTTCATTCAATTTAGAGTCCCATAACTCAAGTTATGTTTTAAAAACCCAGCAAAGGTCAAGTTTATGAACATGCTGAAAAGTTCTTGATTTATGTACTTTTATACTATATTAAGTATATATATCTATAGTGTTTTGAGTAAGAATTTTGAAATGATGGGTATTAAGAAATGAAGAGTTTTGATTAAGAATTATTACTTTGTAAAAGAATGATTTTGATTTGGGCTCTACTATACATGATTGAAATGTGGTATGATGAGATTGATTTTGTTATGTGAAGCTATGATCATATGCTAGGGTTATCAGCCCTTATAAATAGGCAGACGCGCTTAGTTGTGTGATGGGGGTGGTGCTTTCATAGACCACAATTGTGTGATGGGGGTGGCGCTTTCATAGGCCACGATTGTGTGATGGGGGTGGCGCTAACATAGGCCACGATCAAATCTGCTTATGGTCATTCTGCATGAGTACGAGCCTTAACTAAAGAATGAAATTTATTTTTGCTAATAAAAGAATGAAGACAGATTTGTATTTATAATCGTCTTATTGTTTTCACAGTGTTTTAATTAAATTAATGCGATTTCGGTATGTATATACTTGAGTAATTTAAAGCACTTGCGAGACTTGCCTTGGCTATTCTTGGTATTTTAATTGTTGGTTATTTAGCACCACTGAGTCTTCCACTCAGCGCGTTGATTTTTATCACGTGCAGGTTAGGAGCAGAGGGTGTTCTGCAAGACCAGAGGAGTAGCATCAGAGTAGATATCACATTTTAGGTAGGATATTTTGTAAATGGTGATTTTTGGCATGTATATAAATATTGTGTTGTGGAGGTTGTATATAATAAGTTTATAATGTATTAAGAGTTATTATTATTTAAGGAAATAACATCTTATTATATTTTTGGTGTATGATGATTATATATTCCTTGAAAAGAATGTGTTTAGAATATTATGAGTATATTGATGGATATTTAGAAGTGCTTGTGGTATGTTGTGAGTATATTGATTGGAGTTTTGGGGTTTGGAGAAAATTGGAAGTGTGTATATTTTCTTTGTGTGGCAAGGTAATTTTTAGGGGAAACCCTTGCAAAATTTTCGTAGGAATTTCCTTCAATATTTTGTTTTAAAAAAAACAATGTTAATTACTTGCCTCCTTATGAAAATTTAACCACTTCTAATTTGTGATCTAGCTTTAATAAGTGACATAAGACAGTGCTCCGGCACCGATTGTGGCATCCGCCATCTGGTTCTCCGGGATTGGCCGGTGGGTATTACATTTTGTGGTATCAAAGCATAGGTTTAGACGATTCTAGGATATATGATTTGGTATAAGAGTTTATTCGATTTGGAGTAATGATATAAGGTTAAATACATGCCATGTTAGTTTGTTTTGGGAATCTCTCTCTGATGCGAATCTGCTGGTCTTTGTAGGTATTTAGTGATGTCTCAGCACCTGCCGGATGAGGAGGTGGGCAGTTATGCCCCTCCAGAGGGTGCTATGTTAGAGGGTGGTACGCCAGCCGGTGGTGTCGCTGGTGGCATTCTAGGTTCCGATGCAGAGCGCGCCTCGGCTGTAGGTGTTTTCGCCGAAATCCCGAACCCCGGAAGGATATCGAAAAACGTCTTTTTTATTTTGTTTATTAGTGTTTTGGAAAAAAAGTGATAAAAATCCTTTTTGGATAAACGATGCCGATAAATCGGTCTTACACAATGATTTTTAGTCGCCAACCATTTTTTCGACAATGAGACCGTTTTTATTTTAATTTTATTAAATGACTCCATTTTAAACCCAATTTTATTCAAGGCCAAATTATTTAGAGAAACTGGTCAGGCGTACCAAGTACGATTCTAGGTAAGGGAATTAGGTACGTCGGCCCGTTGGAAGCCGACGCCCGGAAGACCGGCCTCTTTTAACCTACGATTTCTAATTGATTTTATTTTCGAAAAGCCAATTATTTAAACCCAACCCGAACAAATCGAACCGAGTTCCTATGTGGAAAATTATTTAATCGTCTCAAATAAATTCATCCATTGCATCCATTCATAAATAAATCATCATATCCATCATCCACCCATAATACATATCAAATAAAGATAAAAAGACCCGCTCTTGCCTTATGGTTAAAGGCGGGCCACAAACCGAGTTTAATAATATAATTAATGATAAACAATAAGAAATAAATCCTAAAAATCTCATAATCATCAATAATTAATTGATTTAGTTTGATTAAGACTCAGTTTGCCCATAATTGATCATTTTCCGGGTTAGGATTAAAGTCTACTTAATGAAATGAAATTAAAACAAAATAACAAAAATAAATTGAAACTAGGAAACAGTCGCGTCACGCGGGTGTTCTATGGAAGAACAGTCGCGTGGCGCAACTCTTATCCTTTATTCTAGAACCCATAGAAGTTGCGTCACGCAGCTGTTCTATGAAGAACAGTCGCGTGACGAAACTCTATCATATTACTGGAGCTTGGAACAGTCGCGTCACGCGAGTGTTCTATGGAGAACAGTCGCGTGACGGAACTCATACCTACGTGACGGAACTGTTTGTGACTTACTCCAAATCCTCAACTTTATTGATTATTTATTCAAGATATCATATTAAATACAAATATGAGGATAAAAATATATTGGGTATACAAATAGCTGCGTCACGCAGGTGGTCCAGTCCGAATCAAAGACTTTTGGACATGAACAGCCACGTCACGCAGGTAGTAGCTGCGTGACGCGACTGCTCTGGTCCGCAACTACCTTTCAAACTATCTTTTTTACGTTTCTTTTTTGTTAACAGTGGTTTAACACAACTCAAAAATAGTCAGAAATGGGCAAAATGGCGTTTAACCAATACCAAATTAACCAAATACTAGAAAAATGAGATTTTTAAGAGATAGAATATTAGAAATGAAAAAGAGAAGTTAGAATCGTTACCTAGCCCTCAGATTTGAGGATTGCATGCACTGGAATTAGTTCAGAGACGTTGTATCACGATTCCAGAAGCGTGGTTATCCAGCAAACGTTTTCCTTTTATCTTTTCTCTTTTTTTGCTCTCTTTATCTTTTTTTTTTTTTTTTTTGTTTTTCTTTTGATTTCCAAAACCAAAAATGTCTAATGGTTTGATCTTCCTCAAGTTTACTCACTTGAGTTCTTGGGGAAGAAAACCTTGGCCGTTTTTGTAAACTTAGGTTAAAGCTTTTCAATTTTTTAGAGCCAAGAATCAGAGAAAAATGTCAAAAGTCTCGTTTTTGCTGTAAAATGTTGTATTTATATGGCTAGGGCAACAGGGCAGTCGCATCACGCGGGTAGAAGCTGCGTGACGCACCCGTAAACCTGCGTGACGCGACTCACTTTTTATACAGTTGCCGCGTATCCATACAAACAGTGCAGGCCATTGCACGGGCGCGCGCCAGAGGTGTCAGCCCTGTTAGAGCTGCGTGACGCAGCTAAGAGTGCCGTCACGCAGGTACTAGCTGCGTGACGTAGCCCTAACACGGGTCAGGCTCCTTTGGGCGGTTTGATTCAATTTTTGGTTCAAACACTTCTGGTTTATCGTGATACCTTGTCCCTTGTCCTCATATCATCATTGGGTCAGGTGGAGGCATAAAATCACGCGTCAACAGTTTGCCCCCCCACTTTATCATTAATTGTATAAACGATTAATGTTAAAGTGGTCTATTGACGCGCCTTCTATCAGGCAATCCTCTCGAAGCTCGGTTTGATCGGCTTGGAAAGATGCTGAATCAATCATCTGGTCACCTCCTAAGCTCGGTTTGATCGGCTTCGTCGGTTTCCATCCAACATATGAATGACTTCAAAGCCCGGTTTAATCGGCTTGGAAGAAACCTTCGGGGCTCGGTTTGATCGGCCTGAAGGGTTTTGAAGATTTGGTCACCTTCTCAGCTCGGTTTGATCGACTTCGTCGGTTTCCACGGAATCTGAAGAGACATCCTCGAAGCTCGGTTTGATCGGCTCGAAAAATGTTGATTTGGTAATAAAGTCTTCGAAGCTCGATTTGATCGGCTTGAAGAGCTTTGATCTGGCCACCTACTCAGTTCGGTTTGATCGGCTTTGTCGGCTCCAGTCGGTTTTGAAAGGGCATCTTCGAGGCTCGGTTTGATTGGCTCGAAAGACGTGGATTTTACCTTGGTCAACTTCGCAACTCAACATCATTGACTGGGGAAGAAGTCCCGAACAGCTTCGCAATACAACATCACTGATCGAAAATTGAAATTGTTCTGATTAGCTTCGCAATGCACCATCACTAATTAGAAGGACCTATCGGCTTCGAAAAACCATCACCGGTTGGCCTGAAAAATTGTTCACCAGAAGAAAGAGAGCAATGTCCGGGTACGAATAGACTTTGCTTTCTGTTAGAAAAATATTGGAACATCACATGTTCCCATGCATTACTTATGAAAAATTTTGTAAAAATTTTGGCGTAAACGATTTAACAGACAATTTGTTATCTGCATTTTCAGATATACCTTTTATGATATAGTAGTCGAAAGAAAACTCACCTGAGGGTAATCTGGGCAATTTGATGTCCTGCCCCCTGTGCGATGAGTAGACAAAAATTACCGATGTGTACGAGGCGCACATCGACATCAAGTTGCCGGAATGGGTCGTTGTGGGCTTTTGAAATGGGCCGTGTGGGCCTGTTGGGCTTGAAAAGAGATAATGGGCCCGATGCTCTTTTTGGGCCTGGAAGAGTGGGCTTGGGCCCAGCTTGTTTACTATAAGTAACTTCTTTCATAACCAATTCAGTTTCACTCATTCACAAACCCTAAGCGATTGAAAATTCTCTGAACTGTTCAACTGAAAAACGATGTCTCAGATTTCAGAAATCCCTGCTTTTGCTTACACTCAGGAGATGGAGACCCTCGGGGCCCTACCCGATATCCCAACCTTTGACGGCGAGCCGGTGCCGGTGAGCTGGAATCCGCTGACCCCTGGGACACGACCGTTGCAGCTTCTGCCATTGCCGGGTACGGAGTTCCCGGTCCGGTACGAGACGAGCCGGATGCGCGGCTTTTAGTCCGAGGTAAGTAGAAAATTCCTTTCTCCTTTTTGTTTTTTACTGCTTTTGATCCGTAGCTGTAGTAAATAAGACTGTAATTTTGTGTTTAGGCCTGCGTCAACAGTCGCGTCACGCAGGTAGGAGTTGTGTGGCGCGGCTGTTCTTCCATGAACAGTTGCGTGATGCAGCTGTTCTTATGTGAACAGTTGCGTGGCGCAACTGTTCGAGGCGCCAGAAACCCTAGCTTGCCTTGAACCTTATAATCGACCCCTTTTTACTGTGTTAAACCTTGATTTGTTGACGTTTGATTGTTGATAACTCTAGGCGACTTGATTTTGCCCTGAAAATTGCATGAAAACAATACAAACATAGTGGGATTAGGTTGAAATTGAACTACTGCGTACCTTCGACAGTTGCGTCACGCAGCTGTTCTTTGGAAGAATAATTGCATGACGCGACTGTTCGTCAATGTGTAAGAGTCTTGAACAGTTACGTGACGCAGCTAGCGAGATGCGTGGCGCGACTTCGTGGTTGCGTGACGCAACTGTGTAGTGGTGTGGCGCGAGTGCTGAGGTGCGCTACACAGCTATACTTCTGAGTGCGCAACTTGGGCAAAGCTGCGTGGCGCAACTACGTAAACGCGTGACGTGACTTTGTAGTTGCGTGACGCAGCTACGGTTCAAACCGAACTTTGGTTTTTATTTTTCCTGCCATAGAAGAAAATAAACAATTGTTAGTCTTATATTTATTGAAATCGAAATTTTTCTTATAGGTTAATCTGGGCAAGGTCCGCTCGGGCGGATCGGCTACTGATGCTTCTGCTTTCTGGGATCTGCTGGACCCGCCTATGCGAGCTCGGGTCGTCGCTACAGGCTTCGGAGATTATGCCGCAGGATTGCGCCGCACGCAGCCTCGTTTCCCGCCCACTATGCGATATGCATTGATGGAGCGGTGGAACGATTGCACACATACTTTCATATTCGGGTTCGGCGAGATGACTCTCACGCCTGTGGACTACGCTGCTATTACTGGCCTGCGCTTCACTGGCCCGGTTCCCCCACTGGATGCTCGGTATCAGACGGCCACCCTCGGGGCCCAGTTAGTCCGTTCCTTGCTCGGTGTTGCTACGCAGACTCGGTACACCGTACAGGGGTGCATGTCTTACGAGACGGTCTTTCGGTTCTGGGCCGAGAGGATCAGGATCCGGTTGGAGGCTTGGAGGGAGTTGCCGGAGGAGGTCCGACCTGCTGCTCCTGCGTATACTCGGGAGGAGAGGGACCAGGCCGCTCGGTCCTTCTTATTCTATATTATCTCGTCCCAGCTGTTATGCACCTCCCAGAATAAGGGAGACCCGGTGGTGCTGGCATGTCTTCGGGATCTGGGCCAGGTCGGGTCCTTCGATTGGGCCACACTCGGTTTGGCTCATCTCTATCACGGTCTGGATGTCTGGACCCGTGGTAGCGGTGAGTCGAACTGGCTGTTCATTCGACCTCTGGAGGTAACATTCTTTCACTCTTCGCCCTTTTATTCATGATTATCAACTATCCAACTAACTGATGTCATTTCTTTTTCTGCTGCAGGTATGGTCCTATGAGTACTGTATCTACCCGGGCGGTCCGAGTGGCGACTCTCCCATCGAGACCAGGAGGATTCCTCGCTATCTGGCCCACTGCCATCACACTTACGCCAGTGGCGAGGATCCCGAGTACTGGCGGAGCTTCCTTAATGACCGGGAGTTGTCCGATGTGAGTACAGAAAGAACCTCTGAATCTTTAGCTTATTTTTCTTTCTTTCTTCTTCTTTTTTTTTTTATCTTAATACATAACAAATACTGATTTCTCCTTCTTTTGTAACTGTCCCTGACTCCATGGGACTGTGAGGCCTGGCGGACCTACCTGGGCCGGGAGGTGGCTGAGTTGCACACCCGATCGAGGCTGCTGATGCGGGGATATTGGGCCGACCGCTACTTCCTTGGAGAGAGAGTTTTCGACACTCCGGTAGTTCCATCACAGCGGAGGGTGCCTCATGCTCCCCTCGGCATATGTGTCTGCTGGAGGGCTTGACCCGGGAGGACTTGGAGGTAGAGTACAGAGGCTTCTCGGCGAACGATTTCCTATCCGCCGGCGACTTCCCCTCTTACTTTGCCTCTCGGATGCAGGTGCGGCTTCCCGAGGTCCTCGAGTACACCCAGGTAACTCATCTGATCTTCTGCCTTATTTACTGTTATTACTACTTTCACTGTTTCAAATCGCTGATGCCATTATTTTCTCTGCAGGAGCGGAAGACGCACAAGACTGCGGCTCATTACTGAGCTGAGGCAACGGCTGAGGCCGGTGGCGCGGCGGCTCCGGCTTGACCGGCCGGTGTAGTGCTGGGTAACGTGCCGTTCCCACCTGGTATGGAGGTAGTGCTGGATCCCGGTCTAGGCCTTGGAACTGGCATCATCATCCCCGCTGATCTTCGACAGGCTCCTCCTCTGGTGCAGCTGGACCCTGAGCACGCTACACACGTAAGTCATAAACCGAATTTACAAAGTTAGAAGCATTTTACCTGAGTAGTCTTTTAATGGATATTCCTTGTTTGCAGGTGCCGGCCTAGAGATACCAGGAGATCTGTCAGCGGTTCGGGTTTGCCCGATCCTACATTGGTCGGCTCTACTCCGAGCGGCACGAGTTGGTATGAACTTTACACATGTCTACCGCTTTTTTGCTTCTTATTATCTGGTAGACTTTCTTACATATGTCTGCTTTTACAGGAGCTGGAGAACGGTAGGCTACGGAGGCATCAGTCTCGTCAGTCCAGTGCCGTGAGCCGGCTTCAGGCAGAGGTGGAGCGGCTTCGGACGAGACTAGAGGTTGAGGGCATCCCGCTCGATTCTTCTGATGAGGATGAGGATGGTTCTTCTTCTGATGGCGCGCCATCGTCTCCACCTCATCCGACTGTTGCTGGTCCGAGCCGCAGGCGGCGGTAGTCCTACTCCAGGTCTCCTCCATTTTTGGACGTTTTTGAACATTTTGAACATTTATTAGTTTTTCATTATTTTTTGGATGGTTGTATAGTTATTTATTTTTATTTTCTTTTTATTTATACACATTTTTTATTGTTGTGTGTGTTTATATTTTACAACTGCGAAGTCTTGTTCCTGCAAAAATAAAACACAAGTACAAAAATACAAAAAAGAGGACGGTGTCCCGTTTGTTTGCAAAAACGGTGCACCTTATTAGTGGTCCATGGACCGATTTGTTATTATAAATAAAATGAGTGAAATAAATTGAAGTAAAGAAAGAATAACATAAGGGACTTAAAATAAAATAGTACAAAAATAATCACCAAACAATAGTGGATCGTATCACTTACCTGACAGGGCGATTAACACGGTCATAAAGATTCAACCTCCTTATTGTACCAATCGTCCTTTTTATTGATTAGTGCGGCTCTAAATGCTCACCAACCTAAGTAGTCCATACATGAGTGTCTTTTCAACTACTTCTGACAGTGGGCATTAAGTCGAATGATGACAATGCTTCACTCACCGGTCACTTTACCCTGCTATAAATGGGCGTTTCATTTCACTTTTCCTTCGCATCCAATCATTCAAAGCAGATCAATTTCTTAGTTAATGACCTTGTTGGCTCTGCCTTTATTAATTTCTACTTCCTGCACACATGAATCAACAACATACAACAAACTTTTTCCTTTAGAATCATTTGTCGTGTTAGTTATTTGGGCCTCCTGCCCTTGGGTCAATAAATGACAACTCATAAAATAAAGGTTGTTCTGTAAAGACAAAAGCTTGTGTTTGGAAACAACAAAGAATGGAGTGACTGTTTTATTACCTGCACAAATCAAACAAAAAATAACAAATGTAACTCCTTTATGTATGCATGAACCTATGCATGTGCTAAGGTTTATTTATGGTTTTATATTGATCTTTCCAGGGAAATCACTGAGAAAATGGTGTTCGTCCCTCTGATCAATGTCTTAAAAGAGTTCATTGTTTAAGCAGGGCCAACAGTCATGACATCTTAGATCAAATGAGTCGATCTTGGATCAAGTAAGCGGAGAGGAAGGTTTTGCATCCTTTGACCATAACCCCGGAACAGTAAGAAAATTTTGAAATTCAAATCCTTTATTGATCTCACTTCTTTTCAACATTATACAGAAGTAAAAAGAATTTATTTTAATACAATGGTCATTTGCTCTAACTACTCGATTTCCTATTCTCCTTCGAGTCAAGTTGATGGTGTTGAGCAACCAATCACACATTTATCATGAACGCATGGCATGAATTTTGCATTTAAACTAAGCACCACGCGTTGATCCTGAAAATTTTATTTTATTATGCTCTAATTTTTGCCTAAGCCGCCCTTTCGGGTTTTCAACCTAGCGAGCTTAATTTTTACCTAAGCCGCCCTTTCGGGTTTTCAACTTAGCATTTTTTTTTTAATCGAAATCATCATTTCAGATATAGAATTTCTTCATTTGGTCTTGATTGACGATTCGATTGACAGGTTCTCCTTCCATAGTGACCAATTCAGCGGCGCCTTTTGCTAATAGTTTGTGGATTCTGAACGGTCCATGCCAGTTGGGTTTAAATTTCCCACCAGGATGATGTTGGGCTTCGTGATCCAATAATCTGATCAATACCAAATCTCCGTTCTTTAAGGCCCTTGGATGTACTCGTTTATTATAGAAACGAGCAATTCTTCTTTTTCTCATTTGATCCTGGAATCGAGCATTCAGTCTTTTCCCGTCTAAGAGCGCCAGATCTTCATATCTCTTCTTAACCCATTCCTCTTCGGTCAGACCAGCTTCTACCAAAACCCTGAGAGACTTCTTTTCGAGCTCTATCAGTAACACTGCCTCCATTCCATATACAAGTTCGAAAGGAGAAGCTCCGTTTACTACTTTGAATGTAGTGCGATGCCCCCAGAGCGCGAAAGGAAGTTTCTCAGCCCAGCTTCTGTACCTTTCACACATCTTTGACAGGATTCTTTTGATCTCCTTATTCGCAGCTTCTACTGCACCATTAGCCTGAGGGCGATAAGGAGAAGAATGATGATGCTCAACCTTGTATCTATAAAGCAATTGGCCAACGTCTGCCTGAAAGTGAGAGCCATTATCTGTAACTATGTGATGGGGAACACCATAGCGACATAAAATGTTCTGTTCAATGAATCTAGCCACATGTTTGGCGGTTAAGGTTTTGTAAGATTGAGCCTCAATCCATCTAGAGAAGTAGTCAACTGCAACCAATATATACTGATGGCCATTGGATGCTGCTGGTGAGATTTTGCCAATGACGTCTATACCCCATGTAGAAAAGGGCCAGGAAGGAGTTGTCGGGTGGAGTTCAACAGCAGGTAAGTGGCTTTTATTGTCATGGTATTGGCAAACTTTGCAATGCCGCACATACCAAACACAGTCACCTTCCATCTTCACCCAGAAATAACCCTGCCTCATGATTTTTCTTGCTAAGCTCATGCCGCTAAAATGAGTACCGTAGACTCCTTCATGCACCTTCCTCATTATGTCTTCTCCCTCTCTCTTGCTCACACATCTCAGCAACATTCCATCCCAAGCTCTTCTGTAGAGTTCACCATCGGCCAGAACATAATTCAGGGCCATTTTTCTGAGAACTGCACGGTCTTCTTTCGTAGCATTATCAGAAAAAGTACCGTCTTTTATGTACCTCAGGATATCCGTGAACCATGGTTCTTCCTCCGATTCTACCTGATTCACAAAATGTTCTTTATAACACGGGATATTGGCTGTGGTAATGATAAATGGCTTTTTTGGAACTTTACTTAAATCCTGCCAAGCCGATGCTAAGTTTGCCAAGGCATCTGGAATTCTATTATAGGTTCTTCCTATGTGAGTGAAAGTGATCTTGTCGAATAGTGCTGCCTTTTTCAACAAGTACTCGACATAGGGCTTTAATCTTTCTTCTTCTACCTTCCATCTCTCGTTAGCATGTTCAATAACCAATAACGAATCTCCTATTACTTCGACCTTCTTAGCACCGGATGCAAGGAGAGCTTCCATCCCCATGATGCATGCTTCATATTCTGCCATGTTATTAGTGACCGGAAACAACAGCCTCTTGCACATCGTGGTAACCTCGCCATTAGGTGCTTCGATTACGATACCAGCTCCGGCTCCATTTCTGTTGGCTGATCCATCAAAGTACAATCTCCAAGCTCCTGTTTCGATGCATAGTAGGTACTCATCCGGAAACTCCAATTCCCAAGGTTCATCACTTGCAATTGGATTTTCTGCCAGGAATTCTGCTATAGCCCGACCTTTGACCATTTTCTTCGTTAAACTCTGCATCCATGCTAGACATCTGAATTAACCACTTAGACAACCGTCCCTCTAGAGTAGGCGTTTTCTGCAAGTACTTCAGAGGATCAATCTTGGAGACAAAAGTGACCTTGAAGGAATCAAAGTAAGGCCTCAACTTCTTTATCGACCATACTACTGCCATGCATGTTTTCTCAATCAGATTGTACTTCTCTTCTGTAGGCAGTAGTTTCTTGCTAATGTAATAGATAGCCTTTTCTACTCCAGCTGTGTCCGGCTGTACCAATTGCTCCCACTCCTGTGTCTTCTATAGATAGATACAAGATTAGAGGTTCTCCCGGTCTTAGTGAACTGAGCACCGGTGGATTCATCAAGTATTTCTTTATGTGGTCAAAGGCCTTCTAGCATTCCTCGTTCCACTTGACTGGCTGATTCTTCTTCAGTAGCTTAAAAATTGGAGCACAGGTGATGGATAACCTCGAAATGAACCTGCTGATGTACTGAATTTTACCCAGGAAGCTTCTCACCTGTCGTTCTGTTCTCGGCGGTTCCATGTCCTGAATGGCTTTTATTTTGTCGGGGTCAACCTCAATCCCATTAGGTCCTACAACGGAACCTAACAACTTTCCCTTTGTTACTCCAAATACGCATTTCTTGGGATTGAGTCTCAAGTTGTACTGCTTCACTCGTGCGAAGAACTTTTCCAACATCTCTGCATGTTCTTCCTGTGTCTTTGTCATGATCACCATGTCGTCCACATATACTTCTAACCCTTTATGGATCATATCATGAAACAAAGACGTAGCCATTCTCTGGTATGTTGCCCCGGCATTCTTCAATCCGAATGGCATCACTTTGTAGCAAAATGTTCCGAAGTCCGTGGTGAAGGCCGTCTTGTGCTTGTCCACTAAAGCCATCAATATCTGGTTATATCCGGAGAAACCATCCATGATAGAATAACATCCCATTCCGGCAGCACTGTCGATTAAAACATCTATGTGCGGAAGTGGAAAGTCATCTTTGGGTGAGGCTTTATTCAAGTCTCTGTAATCAACACAGACCCTTATCCTCCCATCTTTCTTCAGTACCGGGACTATATTCGCCAGCCATTCCGGATAATGAACTACTTCTAAGAATCCTGCATGCAACTGCTTCTGGACTTCCGCTTTGATCTTGTCTTGCCATTCTGGTCTGACCCTCCTCCTTTTCTGTTTTACCGGCTTAACTCTCGGATCAGTAGGAATGAAGTGCTCTGCAATTGATCTGTCGATCCCTGGCATGTCCGCATAGCTCCAGGCAAACACCTCTGAATTTCTTTTGATACATTCTTGAAGATCCTGTCTGAGTTCAGGTTTAAAGTCTGATCCGATTTCGATTATTTTAGGATCTTCAGTGGTGCTTAAGTTAAATGCAAAATGATGCAATGCATTTATGTCAAATATGCGCGTGGTATAATCAATGCCATGAATGTGACAGTTAGGAAAACAAGAAAACAAATAGTCAAAGTTCACTTCCATTGATTGAAATAAAAGAGGAAAACCATCCATATTGTTCTCAAAACAAGCATCAGAAAAGCAAAATACAGGATTAATTGCCTGTTCAATACATTCATTACAAGTGTCTTTTATTGCCTGGACCACTTTATCGGCATTCGTAACCTCTTCTTCTTCCTCTGGGGTAGCTTCTATCTTCTCTTCAGCTAGCTTCGCCTCCAATGCCTTCCTCTCCGCCTCTTCGGCGTCTTCGGCAGCTAGAACCGACTGTAGGATGCGCGCCTTGGCCTTTTGCTCTTACGCCAACTTGGAAGTTTCATCCCCAATCCCCAGAAAGTCTTCAAACTCGGATATCTTCTTCAACCAATCAGATTCAGTGCTTGCTTGTGTCATACCAACTATAAACTCAGTCTCATCCACCAGCTGTTCCAAGGAAGGTTCGGGCGACTTGATCAGCTTCTCCTCATAATCAGTCATAAATATCTCCAAACCGGGGTAGGTCTTTCCCCTACTCTGAAATTCCCCTTCAGCTTGTGGAACAAAGAAGATCTAATTCACATTCGACGCTCTGATTGGAGACCGAACCTCATATTTTTCCTTCCTTATATTTTCAGAATAGTCCAATCCGCGCTTGTCTTGTTGCCCTAATGCCGATGAGAGAGGCTCAAACCTTCCTTGCAACTCCCGGCCTAGACCCTTGCCGTATTGCCAATTCATCTTCTTCATCATCTTCCTAGAGAAAGGACTCATTCTATTCATTGCGCTTTTGCTCTTGGTGAGGGACGCATCGATTACTGCCACCTGAAAACCTGTTAACGGTACTGCCAGCTCTAAACCTTCCACTGTTGCCACACTCAGATCCTCTTGCGCGTTGACTGTCACCACATCCGTACCCCACGAAATTTTTACTTTTCTGTGCAGAGTGGACAGAACTGCGCCTAAAGGGTGTAGCCATAGTCTTCCTAGCAAAAGAGCATAATTGGCTAAGATGTCAAGCACCACTACATCTACCCAACGTTCCACAGCTCCCGTGGATATTTTTGCTTTAAAAGTCCCTTTTGCATTCCGCATAGTGTTATCATAAGCCTTGATCACCATATTTGACGGTTCGAGTTCAGACTCTTCAATTTTAAATTTGGATAGCATCTTTTGCAGACATACACACAGTGCTGATCCATTATCCACCATCACATTTCGGGTATCTCGTCCATTGATGGCGATTTGAATATACAACGGCTTACAGTGGTTTGTTCCTTCTAGTGGAAGGTCTGAGTCAAAGAAAGTGATCTCGCCTATCCTCCGTTGTAGCACATTGATCATATCAACACTTTGAATTCGCGCTGGCACTCTGACAAAAGTCATGGCTTCAAGTAAAGCTTCCCTATGTTCCTTAGATGCTATCAACAAATCCCATATTGAAATGTCAGCTCTTGTTCTTTGTAATTTACTCAGCACCGAACTGGCAGTCACCCCATTAGGAGCCTTGTTCTGACTGCTTTCTCCAACCTCAACAGCCTTCTTCTGTCCTTTTACTGCCTCTTCCTCTTTCTTCTTTTCTTTCGGCTCCTCTCCGCCTTTCTCTGTCATTCTCTTCTTCGTTCCGTCAACAGCAACCTCTTTCCCCTTGGTCTGCATACTGCTCTCGGGATTGTATACCCGCCCACTCCGGGTCAAACTCTGAACACCTACCTCGTTCACTTCCTCCTCACTGCTATAGTACCACTGTTCTTCTTGATCAGCTAAGCTCTTCTGAATGGCCAGCTGGAGCTGTTCATCTTCATCCTCTGGTACATCACCCACTTTCACAGTGATACTTTTCTCGATTTCAATCTTCACTGGCATCTTCTCTTCCTCATCACTACTACAGTCATCCCATATGTTTAACATGGCACACATCCGCTCTTCCCATTCTGCTTCAGCCAATACTACCTCTTCTGGTAATCCACTCCCGATTGCATTGACCGATCCACCTATTTGAGTCTTACGGGAGGGATAAATATAATGATATTGGGGAAGCGGGTTGTTCTTGGTGCTTGGCTTATTCTTGTCTGAAGGCTTGGTAATCTTCCCACTGTCAATCAAATCTTGAATATCATGCCTCAATTTGAAACATTCATCAGTTGAATGCCCTTTGCACTGATGATAATCAGAATTTCTGTCCATGTACCTCCCTCGCACGGGCTTAGTTGGATCGACTGGCAGCTTTGACAACACTCCGTTCTTGATGCATGACCTTAGCACTGTGCTCAAGGGTCTGCCTAAATCTGTGAATTCTCTTCTGGCTCTCTCATTAACTGCCCCCACTATGGCATTACTGTTCCCTGACTGGTTCTGATTACTGCCCCCGGCACCTCTATCACCATAAGAAGTCCGGTAGTTGCCAAACCCTCTGTTCTTTTTCTTTTCTTCCTTATACAGCTCTTCAATGTTCAGGCCAGCGCTTTGAACTAGAGCAAAATCGGTGAGAGGTTGGGTCAACATCCTTTCCTTGAAGAAGGGCAACAGGCTCCTACTGAAGATACGGATCAATTCTTTATCCTTCGGTCTTATCTAAACTCTATACAGCTTCGTTCTCCACCTCCTATAGTAATCAGAAAAGCTTTCATCCTTCCCCTGTCTTAAGCTTTCCAAGTCGCGCAAGCCAAACTCGTCACTCTCGTCAGTCTTGAAGTGTTTAAGGAAAGCGGTCTGCAACTTGATCCAATTCTTCTGCACCTCTTCATCTAGACCATCATACCATCTCCGGTAGTCTTTGTGTAGTGTTTGCGGAAATGCACGCAAAACATCTTCCTCGTTGTATCGGTTCATCTGAGAGACTCGTAGGAATTCGGATAGGTGAGAACGAGGATCATTGTCTCCTTCAAATATAGAATGCTTGAATGTTTTAAATGAGGCCGAGCTGGTCGGGTGCAAAACATACTCAGTGATGTGAAAATTAGTGACTGGGTCTTTTTCCTTCATTGTAGCCATTTTGTCAAATCTTTCCTTCAGCTCAGCCATTTGCTTGAGCACATCATTCTCAACAGGTGTGACGTTTCCCACAGAAGTCTGATTATCTGACACAGGGTCGGGCACTTGCCTCTCTTCAACCACAGGCTAGCTGCTAGAAGGGGGAGTATTTTGGTTTTGAGCCCTGTCTTGAGCGAGAGCAGCTGCCACAATCTGAGCGATGGTCCTCATCTGAGCTTGTGAAAACCAGGGCTCACCCCCTATATCATCTGCCATTTCTACTGAATCTGAGTCGGGCTCTGAATCTGATGAACTTGGATAGTATACTGAACTGACCGGGATGAACTCGAGGATTGGGGATGTTCTGAGTAGACGCTGACCAGGATGTCGGTGCCAAACTCTCGAAGCAGTTTCCTGGGAAGGATCAATTCTGATAAAAAAATTCTGAGTTAAAAGGGGGTCCTGCATGTATGCATGCGAAAATGAAAGCACATAGGATGAAAAATGCATTTCTAATGTGCTAAAGCCAGCATGGAAATAAGATCTCGAGTTCAACGACTGGACCAAAAATTCGGTATGAATAATATAACAATAACTTATTTTGTATTTAAGCATTTCGAACATTATCTATCGTCGACCGTTCCTTTTGGATTTCCGATCGACCATTTTCTCTCAAATCCCTAACTTTTGCCTCGAAATGAAACAATTTTCGAGCGGGATTTTATTATTTTGTTATTGCGTATTTTATGTATCCTTACTTTTTGCCTTGGAACATATGGCCCCAAGCAGGATTTTCATTTTATTCTGTTACAAATTTTCTAATCTCTCACTTATTTTCAGATAATGCGAGAAATGTAAAAATACAAAGGAATCACAACCCCCTTATATCTCCCTTTTCTTTCGGGTATCGATTCACTATAAGCGATTGCATAATATTATTCAAAAAGAATTTGAAATCCAGTCTTAAAATCAAGGTCAAATGTCCATACCGAACATTAGCTCTTATTAATGTATGGCTGAAAAAGAAAAACGTTACATGGTGCATGAATGCCACAACATATGTACAGTTTATATCAAACAGGGGAACGGGAGTTGGGAAATGTATGCCTTCCAACCTTATTTCTCCCACACACGAATTCCGTTGGTATAAATTCCGACATCTGTTTCCTAGGAATTGGTCTAATCTCGACAACCAACAGGGGGTTTTGAGATTGACGATATTAACTCTCGGAAATGAATGTGGTATAACAACAGCAAACAGAATCGGGTGCACCTTAGGGGAAGTAACTAAGGCTTTTATCTATGTGCATTGGCTTTGGTCTTATTGGGTTAACAAAGTCTGGGTTCCGCAAACAGGATTCGGGCTTTGTTGGGCCTACTCCTTTTGACGCACCTTTGAGGTACTAGGCTTGCGGTTGGTAGTAATGTTAATTCTCGGATGGATGCACCTAAAACGCGAGGTTTATGCTAGATCCACCGTCAAACTTAACACCAGTACCGAAAGGTAGTACGGGTAGAATGAGGTGAGAAGAGAGAAATGCGAATGAATGCAAAAATCCTATGAAGGAAAAAGAAAGCAATTAAACACATACGGACGATTAATAATTTTCCATCGGCTTTTCTAACCAATTTTATTTAGAAAAGTAGGCTTAGAGTCAATTCCTAATTGCAACCATTTGATTATTTATTAAAAACAACCGGGGATTAGTGGGTGCAAAATCCCCAGTGAAGTCGCCAAACTGTTTTCGCCGAAATCCCGAACCCCGGAAGGATCTCGAAAAACGTCTTTTTTATTTTGTTTATTAGTGTTTTGGAAAAAAGTGATAAAAATCCTTTTTGGATAAACGATGCCGATAAATCGGTCTTACAAAATGATTTTTAGTCGCCACCCATTTTTTCGGCAATGGGACCGTTTTTATTTTAATTTTATTAAATGACTCCATTTTAAACCCAATTTTATTCAAAGCCGAATTATTTAGAGAAACTGGTCAGGCGTACCAAGTACGATTCTAGGTAAGGGAATTAGGTACGTCGGCCCGTTGGAAGCCGACGCCCGGAAGACCGGCCTCTTTTAACCTACGATTTCTAATTGATTTTATTTTCGAAAAGCCAATTATTTAAACCCAATCCGAACAAATCGAACCGAGTTCCTATGTGGAAAATTATTTAATCGTCCCAAATAAATTCATCCATTGCATCCATTCATAAATAAATCATCATATCCATCATCCACCCATAATACATATCAAATAAAGATAAAAAGACCCGCTCTTGCCTTATGGTTAAAGGCGGGCCACAAACCGAGTTTAATAATATAATTAATGATAAACAATAAGAAATAAATCCTAAAAATCTCATAATCATCAATAATTAATTGATTTAGTTTGATTAAGACTCAGTTTGCCCATAATTGATCATTTTCTGGGTTAGGATTAAAGTCTACTTAATGAAATGAAATTAAAACAAAATAACAAAAATAAATTGAAACTAGGAAACAGTCGCGTCACGCGGGTGTTCTATGGAAGAATAGTCGCGTGGCGCAACTCTTATCCTTTATTCTAGAACCCATAAAAGTTGTGTCACGCAGCTGTTCTATGAAGAATAGTCGCGTGACGAAACTTTATCATATTACTGGAGCTTGGAACAGTCGCGTCACGCGAGTGTTCTATGGAGAACAGTCGCGTGACGGAACTCCTACCTACGTGACGGAACTGTTTGTGACTTACTCCAAATCCTCAACTTTATTGATTATTTATTCAAGATATCATATTAAATACAAATATGAGGATAAAAATATATTGGGTATACAAATAGCTGCGTCACGCAGGTGGTCCAGTCCGATTCAAAGACTTTTGGACATGAACAGCCGCGTCACGCAGGTAGTAGCTGCGTGACGCGACTGCTCTGGTCCGTAACTACCTTTCAAACTATCTTTTTTACGTTTCTTTTTTGTTAACAGTGGTTTAACACAACTCAAAAATACTCAGAAATGGGCAAAATGGCATTTAACCAATACCAAATTAACCAAATACTAGAAAAATGAGATTTTTAAGAGATAGAATATTAGAAATGAAAAAGAGAAGTTAGAATCGTTACCTAGCCCTCAGATTTGAGGATTGCATGCACTGGAATTAGTTCAGAGACGTTGTATCACGATTCCAGAAGCGTGGTTATCCAACAAACATTTTCCTTTTATCTTTTCTCTTTTTTTCTCTCTTTATCTTTTTTTTTTTTTTGTTTTTCTTTTGATTTCCAAAACCAAAAATGTCTAATGGTTTGATCTTCCTCAAGTTTACTCACTTGAGTTCTTGGGGAAGAAAACCCTAGCCGTTTTTGTAAACTTAGGTTAAAGCTTTTCAATTTTTTAGAGCCAAGAATCAGAGAAAAATGTCAAAAGTCTCGTTTTTGCTGTAAAATGTTGTATTTATATGGCTAGGGCAACAGGGCAGTCGCGTCACGCGGGTAGAAGCTGCGTGACGCACTCGTAAACCTGCGTGACGCGACTTACTTTTCGTACTGTTGCCGCGTATCCATACAAATAGTGCAGGCCGTTGCACGGGCGTGCGCCAGAGGTGTCAGCCCTGTTAGAGCTGCGTGACGCAGCTAAGAGTGATGTCACGCAGGTACTAGCTGCGTGACGCAGCCCTAACACGGGTCAGGCTCCTTTGGGCAGTTTGATTCAATTTTTGGTTCAAACACTTCTGGTTTATTGTTATACCTTGTCCCTTGTCCTCATATCATCATTGGGTCAGGTGGAGGCATAAAATCACGCGTCAACAGTAGGGCAGGCTACTGCGGGTCCTGCGGGGCCTAATCAGGGTGATTTGGTACAGCAGTTGGTAGCTGCATTGAGGCAGGTTGCGGGAGCTGTTCCCCAGGCTCCAGTCGCACCAGCCCTTGGTCCAATCCATTCCCCGGTAGAGAGACTGAGGAAGTATCGTGTTGAGGATTTTATGGGTCGGAGAGATGATGATCATTCTACAGCAGAATTCTGGCTCCGAGCTACAGAGAGGGTCTTGGACCAGATGCAGTGTACTCCTCTAGATAGATTGATCTGTGCTATTTCCTTGCTGAAGGAAGAGGCTAACCTATGGTGGGAGTCTATGGTTAAGACAGCGAGAGCCGATGATATTACTTGGGATTTCTTTCTCTCTGAGTTTCAGGAGAAGTATGTGGGGGAGCTATACACGGATCAGAGGATAGCAGAGTTCCTTGAGCTTAGACAGGGACGGATGACTGTCTCCGAGTATGAGCGGGAGCTTCTGCGGTTGAGTAGGTATGCTTCAACGTTGGTCCCCACTGAGGCAGATAGGTGTAAGCGATTCCGGAAGGGGTTGCTGGATGAGTATAGGATGCACTTGACATCCCAGGTCCACACCACATTAGCTGGTTTGGTGAAGGCTGCTTCAGAGCTTGAGATTATTCGGAATAAGAGACAGGCCAGAGGTCAGAGGATCCAGCAGAGCAGTCAGTATAAGAGATTGCAGAGTGCTACGTCTGGACAGACTTTAGGGGTCCAGTCTAGTAGCAAGAGACTTAGAGGCGGACTGCAGATGGGGGTCAGACCGGGCCAGACAGTTGGTCGGGGTATATTTACGAGATCAGCTCCTCCAGCTTCATCTGTTGCTAGTGGTGGAGGTGCTGCATGGCCAGGTCTACCAATTTGCAGTCAGTGTGGCAGGAGACATGTTGGGGTGTGTTGGGGAGCTACAAGAGCTTGCTATAGATGTGGATCCACTAAGCATATGATTAGGGATTGTCCTATGACCGTGACTTGTCCAGCTCACCAGTTTGGGAGGCTAGCTCCCTATGTTCAGAGAGGCAGAGGTAGAGGCCGTAGTGAGGGGTATGGTACTAGGAGTGAGAGACCAGTTTCTGAGACTGTGGGGAGACCAGAGGCTAGAGCATAGGCGAGGGCTTATGCCATCAGGACCAGGGAGCAGCGGGATGCGCCGGATGTCATTGCAGGTACCTTCTCTATCTTTGACACTTTTGTACTTGCTTTCATTGATCAGGGCTCCACGCATTCATACATATGCATACATGTGGGTAGACTGGGTAGTATGCATGCTGATACATTAGAGCACAGTGTTGAGGTTACTAGCCCTTTGGGTCAGAGTGTAGTAGTTGATCGGGTGTATAGAGATTGCCCTGTAGTCATTCATGAGTATGTATTTCCGGGTGATTTGATAGAGTTGCCTTTTCGGGAGTACGATGTGATATTGGGTATGGATTGGTTGTCTAGACATGGGGTCATTGTTGATTGTAGACGTAAGAGGATTATGCTTCAGACTCCATCTGAAGAGGAGATTGTAGTTGTGGGGGAGAGGATGGATTACCTCTCTAATGTTATTTCAGCCAATACCGCTAGAAGAATGATACAGCATGGCTATGAGGCGTTCTTGGCTTGTGTACTTGAGCCTGAGCGGAGATCTCCCAGTGTCCATGAGATTTCGACAGTGTGTGACTTTCCAGATGTATTTCCTAAGGATTTGTCTGGTTTGCCTCCTGCGAGAGAGGTTGGGTGTAGTATCGAGGTTGTGCCGGGTACTGCACCGATATCCATTGCTCCATACCGGATGGCTCCTACTAAGTTGAGAGAGTTGAAGATTCAGATTCAGGAGTTGCTCGGTAAGGGTTTCATTCGACCTAGTGTATCTCCTTGGGGCGCTCCAGTATTATTTGTGAAGAAGAAGGATGGTACTTTGAGATTGTGCATTGATTATAGGCAGCTTAATAAGGTGACACTGAAGAATCATTATCCATTACCTTGAATAGATGATTTGTTTGATCAGTTGAGAGGGGCCACTGTGTTTTTGAAGATTGATTTGAGATCAGGATATCATCAGTTGAGAGTTAGAGAGTCAGATGTACCTAAGACTGCTTTCAGGACTCGATATGGTCACTATGAGTTTTTAGTGATGCCATTTGGGTTGACTAATGCCCCAGCAGTGTTTATGGACCTGATGAACCGGATCTTCCATCCTTATTTGGATCAGTTCATGGTGGTTTTTATTGATGATATTTTGGTGTACTCTCCGACTAGAGAGGATCATGATCACCACCTACGAACAGTTCTGCAGACCTTGAGAGACCGACAATTGTATGCCAAGCTCAGTAAGTGTGAATTTTGGTTGACTGAGATTGCTTTCTTAGGGCATGTTGTTTCTACAGAGGGTATTCGGGTGGACCTGAAGAAGATTGAGGCAGTGCTTGATTGGAAGCCACCTACGAATGTCACAGAGATTCGTAGTTTCTTAGGTTTGGCTGGATATTACAGGAGGTTTGTCAAGGGGTTTTCTCTTATTGCTGCCCCTTTAACTAGACTTCTCCGTAAGGATGTCCATTTTGAGTGGACTAATAGATGCCAGAGTAGCTTTGAGAAGCTTAAGGCGATGCTTACTGAGGCTCCAGTTTTGACACAGCCAGCTCCAGGCAGACCATATGATGTTTATTGCTTCGCATAATGGTTTGGGTTGTGTGCTTATGCAGGAGGGCAAGGTGGTTGCTTATGCTTCCCGACAGCTTAAGCCACATGAGAAGAACTACCCTACCCATGATTTGGAGTTAGCAGCAATTATGTTTGCCTTGAAGATTTGGAGACATTACTTGTATGGTGAGAAATGCCACTTGTATATAGATCATAAGAGCCTTAAGTATCTGCTTATGCAGAGAGAGCTTAACCTGAGGCAGCGCAGATGGTTAGAGCTACTTAAGGACTATGATTTCACCATTGATTACCACCAGGGTAGAGCTAATGTAGTGGCAGATGCACTCAGTAGAAAGGCATTAGTTGCTCTTCGTGCTATGAATGCACGCTTATCTGTGACTAGAGATGGTGCTCTTGTAGCAGAGCTTATGGTGAAACCTAGCGTACTGCAGCAGATTAGAGATGCACAGCAGGGTGATGAGACTATTGCCTTATGGAAAGGCCTAGTCAGAGAGGGTCAGAAGAAGGGATTTGAGATTAAAGATGACTGTTTGTACTTTGGGGATCGGATCTGTGTACCTAAGATCTCAAATTTGAGGAGGAGTATCCTAGAGGAGGCCCACAGTAGTCTGTATTTTATGCACCCAGGTAGTAATAAGATGTATCGGGATTTAAGAGTGCAGTATTGGTGGCCGGCTATGAAAAGGGACATTACGGATTTTGTATCGAGATGCTTAACCTATCAGTAGGTTAAAGCTGAGCGTCAGGTCCCATCAGGTTTACTACACCCTATCTCTATTCCGGAGTGGAAATGGGATAGGATTACCATAGATTTTATGATTGGGTTGCCTACTACACCTAGGAAGAAAGATGCTATTTGGGTCATAGTTGACAGATTGACTAAGTCAGCGCATTTTCTTCCAGTTAGGACCAACTATACGATGGAGCAATACGCGGAACTCTACATTGATGAGATTGTGAGATTGCATGGAGTTCCTTCTTCCATTATCTCTGATAGAGACCCGAGATTTACTTCAAGATTCTGGAAGAAGTTACATGAGGCTTTGGGTACTAGACTGCATTTCAGTACAGCTTTTCATCCTCAGACAGATGGTCAGTCAGAGCGGGTTATTCAGATTTTAGAGGATATGCTGAGAGCTTGCATCATTGAGTTTCAGGGTAGTTGGGAGAAGTACATCCGACTTGTGGAATTTGCCTACAATAACAGTTATCAGTCGAGCATTCAGATGGCTCCCTTCGAAGCACTATATGGCAGGAGATGTAGGACTCCACTATGTTGGTCAGAATTGAGTGAGGGCAAGATTATAGGTCCAGATTTGATTCGAGACATAGAGGATAAGGTCAGAATTATCAAAGATAGATTGAAAGCAGCTTCAGATCGTCAGAAGTCCTATGCCGACTTGAAGAGGAGGGATATAGAGTATGCAGTGGGTGATAAGGTTTTCCTTAAGGTATCTCCGTGGAAGAAGGTATTAAGATTTGGAAGAAAGGGTAAGCTTAGTCCTAGGTTTCTTGGTCCATATGAGATCATTGAGCATGTGGGTCCGTTGGCCTATAGACTAGCTTTACCACCAGACCTGGATAGAATACATAATGTCTTCCATGTATCTATGTTGAGGAGGTATCGATCTGACCCATCGCATGTGATATCAGTTGAGTCTGTTACCATAGAGCCAGATTTGACTTTTGAGGAGGAACCGGTGAGGATACTTACTAGAGAGATTAAAGAATTAAGGAACAAGAGAATTCCTCTAGTAAAAGTTCTTTGGAAAACTCACAAGACCGAGGAAGCTACATAGGAGAGAGAAGATGACATGCGACAGCAGCATCGTCAGTTATTTACACCAGATAAATTCGAGGACGAATTTCTTTTAATGGGGGGGGGGAGAACTGTAACAGACTAATTTTCTTTTAGTGTCGGTAATAGTGATTTACCAGTCTGTGAATAGTACCATCGGTCCGGGACTTGGTATTATTTTAGTCCGGAAAAATTACTATGCCTATTTAATATTTTATTTACTATTTTTGGAGCATGTTTGCATGATTTAGGCGGGTAGAAAATATTTCATGTATATTATTGGAGAGTTTATGTATTAAATGCATAATATTTCTAGTGTGGTATATTAAGAAATAAATGAGGAATTATTTTAGTGGAGTTAATTTAATTAATTGGTGGAGTTAAATAATAAGTAGAAGAGAATTATTTGAGGAATATTTAGAGCCATTGGATGAGATTACTTAGGACTTGATCTTAGCCACACATTTGGCATGAAATTAGGAAGTCAAATTTGACTTTGTCACCTTAAAGTTATCACCACAACATTTTTCTTTCTTCTCTTCTCCTTCTCCACGCCATTTTCCTCTTCTTTCTCTTCTTTCATTTTCTTCATTTTCTTACCTCCAAATTACCACCAAGCTACCTAATTAAACCATGAAATAGTATTTAATTCTTAAGAATTAAGTAGTAGAAGTTGAGATTGGTGATTGAAAGCAAAGAGAAGTGAAGTTACCATTGAAGCAAGTAAGTTGTGATTTTTGAGTTTTGTGAATTAATAAGTAGAATTCATGGTTTAGACATGTTATTGATGCATTAAATCATGCTCCAACTATTTCTTTTGTCAAGTTTTGCTTTTAATGTTGATTTCTCATACTTTGAAGAGGTTGGAGAACCATCCTCAAAGGGCAAAGAGAAAGCCAAGGAGTAAGGCTTTCCAAGCTTATTTAAGCTTGTTAATAAGGTTAGTGCAATCATATTCTCTTTCCCTTTCACTTGTTGGCCGGTGTCGAATTCGCCAAAATTAATAATCTCACTACCAATTTAAAGAACTTGAAGAAAATGGTGAGTAAGGTCGAAATCCACAGAGACTAGAGATTAAAAATATTATTTTTAAAACCAGAAAATAAAAATGAATTATGAATGGGAGGATTGGAAAAATTATTGAATCTAGCAAAAATAGTAATTTAAAAATGGGAAATTCAATTGGAGAAATATTTCCAGCCAAGGTCAATCTTGTACTAGTTCTTCGTGTTGATCACTAAATTCAAATTAACTCATTAACATAATCAATAAATTGGTTATGGTTACCAAAAATGCTTTAAACAACCTAGTCTTTCCGTAGTAACAGAATAAGCAAGACAACGCGCTTTGATTAATCCCTTACCAATAACTAATTTTGACACGCGTCTAAAATTAAAATATATTGGTAGCATTAAGAATAAGAAAGACCCAATTCAATCTAATAAACAACATGTGTAGTCTATTCAAGAAGATTGTTTATCCCTTTAATATAACTTGAAAATCTGGCTCTAAACAAGCTATATTAATTGCTACAAATTGTTAACTCGATCAAACAATTACAGATTTGATTGTATTAACTAGCACCTGTCACTCTAAATTAATCAAATAACTGGCCATTTACTTAATTAAATAGAACAACAACATCCATCTAAACCATTAATTGCAAGAGATAAACAAATATTGAAGAGTTAAATGAGTAAAAAGAAGAACAATTCTCACAACACTTCGGTAGAACTAGCACTTGATTAAACCTTAAGCTCGAATTGAAATAATTCAGCCACGTACGGCCATTTCCAAGCTTACAAACTAAAGAAAAGAATTATTAACTCAAAACTCCGATATCCCAACTAATAGCCCATCTCTCCCTTTTATAGAAGAGAAGAGAAGACTATTTCAAAGGAAACTGAGAAAAATATATTTACAATCAAATCAAATCCAACAAAATAAAATCCCATGATCCTCTCTATTCTTCAAAACCTTTGAATAAATCTTCCAAAAAAAATCCAGCAGCTCCTCATCCTCTGACTTAGTGATTTTATCCCAAAAAGGCAAATAAATAAAGTCAAACTAATACCTGCATCTATTTAATCACATAGACCAACAAACCCATCAAAAATACCAAATTATATGACTAAAATAGTCACATTTTCATAGGTTATTCGGCACAAATAATAAACCCATCAAATTCCCCCACACTTAATATTTGCTTGTCCTTAAGGAAAAACTCAATCTACACAAAAGGAAATTCACCCAACTCTTCACAACTCTTATAAGAACATCTTTAGAAAAGCAACCTTAATTACAAAAGTAAAGCTGAGTTGAATATTCAAATCTGAAATCTATGGAGAATAAAGAATTGAATTTACATTCTTTCAAACATAATAGACTAGGCTTGAACTTTGTAATTTTAAACATGCAATTTAAATTCCATATCAATTAAACCATTACTTAAAGAATTATTTGTTAAACAGCTTGGTCACAGAAAATCATTGCAATCACACACAAAACAAATAATGCTGAACTTTTATTTACTTATTTATTTTTTTTTTTTTTTTTTTTGTGCTTGAACATTTATCAATTGCCTGAGTGTGTCATCATTGGTAACCCGCTTGCCGGTACTTGGAGTCACAAACTCAAGTGGCTACTAACACTACTCTTTGCCCAAACTCGGACAGCGGAGTACCTCGACTGCTCAAGTCTTAATTTAATTACTTGCTGTTTTTTTTTTTTTTTCCAATTTAGTAACCTTAAATTCAAAAGTAAACACACACATACTCATCTCCATACCCAAGCTGTTTATACAATAATTGGAAAAGCAATGGATGTGAATTATGATCAAGCAATTCAGAAATTTAACCATGATTCATTCAAGCCTCATATATTATGTCAAAAAGAATAACTACATTCAATAATTTATTCTAAATGGACAAGAGATAATAGCTACCAAATTAACTTTACTTAAGTAATTAAGAGGGTTTTTCTATTGAATTCAAAGGGCTGTTCTAGGTTAAGATAAAATTCCCTAATCATCAGAATTTCAGCTACCCAAAATCAATATCAAATTCAAGCAAATATTAGAACAAATTACTCACATTTTAACAAGACCCAACAAAATTGCTGATGATTATTACAATACCCAGCAAAATTTAACCAAAACAATTAGCAATTGAACCCAAATTTCATATTAATGATTTTTCTAGCTCAAAATTCCCTCCCCCACACTTAAATTACATTGTCCCAATGTAATACCCAACACAAATCCAAGCAAATAAAAACAGAAATTGAAATTTATGTCCAAGAAAACTTACCTGAACTGTTGGACTTGTGATCTAAAACCAAAACAGGGGACGCATCTATTGGGTACAAAACCTTCGAACACTGCTACTAGAAGAAGAGGGAATGGCTCCGAAGCTACTGATTGGGCTCTATTTTTGCTGGCGTTGGGCGATCTGAACAGAGACTGAATGATCTCTGCTTCGCGTGGAGGAGAGAGTCTGGGAATGTCGGCTGAATGAAATTCACTTCTCCTTTTCTTTTCTTTTGTTCTCACCTTACTCACGTGCTGTATATATGAGTCAAAAACAAAATAGGAGAACATAATATAATAAGAAAAAGCCCACACTTGACGCTCATAAGGCCTATTAAAGTTTCATATTCCATTAAACTCTCCCAAGGAAAGATCACGGCTTCTGCATCCAAAAACAATCAAATTGGATCATTTTATTAAAGAAGATGACTAAAAATAAATAAATAAATAAATAAAATTAAAATAAAACAAAAAGAAACTTTATTATTTTTTTATTCATTTACTCTTTTATTTTCAAACTTCCTACTTTCAAACCTGAACTTTAGGAATTTCCAATGATATTTCCTCTGTTGCTGATCGAAATCCCTCATAGAATGGTTTCAATCGGTGCCCATTAACCTTAAAAATTTTATTAGTCTCTAAACTCTGAATTTCCACTGTACCATGAGCAAAAATATTGATAACCACAAAAGGTCCAATCCATCTTAACCTTAACTTTCCTGGAAACAATTTCAGTCTTGAATGATAGGGTAAAACTTTTTGGCCAATTAAAAATTGCTTTCTTGAAATTGAATTATCATGAAAGGCCTTAGTTTTCTCCTTGTAAATCCGAGAACTCTCATAAGCATCATTTCTAATCTCTTCCAGCTCCTGTAATTGCAACTTCCTATGTTCTCCAACAGCATCCACGTCCATATTGCACTTCTTTACAGCCCAATAAGCTCGATGTTCTAATTCCACCGGTAAATGGCATGGTTTCCCAAAAACCATTCGGTAAGGAGACATTCCTATAGGTGTTTTATAGGTTGTGCGATACGCCCACAGAGCATCATCTAAACGCAAACTCCAATCCTTTCGATTTGGACTCACTGTTTTCTCCAGAATTGACTTAATTTCCCTATTCGAAACTTCCGCTTGCCCGCTTGTCTGAGGATGGTAGGCAGTAGAAGTTCGATGAGTAACCCCATATTTCTTGAAGAGAGCTTCCATTGTCTTATTACAAAAATGTGTCCCTCGATCGCTAATGATAGCTCTTGGAGTTCCAAACCTGGCAAAAATATTAGACTTCACAAAATCCACAACAGTTTTAGCATTATCATTTCGACAAGCCTTAGCTTTTACCCACTTAGAAACATAATCAATAGCAAGCAATATGTAAGTGTAACCAAAAGAAGCAGGAAAAGGACCCATGAAGTCTATACCCCACACATCAAAAATTTCACAAATCAAAATAGGATTAAGGGGCATTTGATCTCTATGTCCTAAATTTTCAGTTTTTTGACAATTAGCACAAGCTTTATAAAAAATATATGAATCATGGAATAATGTTGGCCAATAAAATCCACATTCAAGAACCTTACGAGCTGTTCTCTTAGGTCCAAAATGACCACCACAAGCATAAGAATGACAAAATGTAAGAATGGACTCAACCTCATCATTAGTGACACACCTTCTAATTATTTGATCTGAACAATATTTCCACAAATAAGGGTCATCCCAAGCATAGTATTTGGCATCTCTTTTAATTTTATCTTTTTCATGCTTAGTTAAATCATCAGGCAATGATCTAGAACTAAGTAATTGACAATGTCAGTAAACCAAGGAGTACTATTACTTAAAGAGAAAAGATACTCATCTGGAAATGCATCATTTAAAGGTAGAGTTTCCTCTGTCAAAGGTACCCGGCTAAGATGGTCTGCCACCAAATTTTCAGACCCCCTCTTATCTCTAATTTCTACATCAAATTCTTGCAGTAACAAGATCCATCTTATTAGCCTAGGTTTAGCTTCTTTCTTCTTCAACAAATATCGCAGAGCTGCATGATTAGAAAACACAATAACCTTAGTGCAAAGCAAATAAGAACGGAATTTTTCTAAAGCAAATACAATAGCTAACAGTTCTTTTTCCGTTGTGGAGTAGTTGCTTTGAGCACTATCAAGTGTTCTTGAGGCAAAATAAATAACATGAGGTTCCTTGCCAATTCTCTGCCCAAGAACAGCCCCTACAGCATGATTGCTAGCGTCACACATTATCTCGAATGGAAAATTCCAGTTTGGAGCTTGAATAATAGGGGCTGTGATCAACTTCTCTTTCAATATGTCAAATGCTTGCTTACAGGCTTCATCAAACTGAAAATCAACATCCTTTTGCAAGAGTTTACATAAAGGTTGAGCAATATTTGAGAAGTCCTTGATAAATCGTCGATAAAAGCCTGTATGTCCAAGAAAAGAGCGAACTTCCCGTACACTTACGGGGTAAGGTAAAGATTTTATAACATCGACTTTTGCCTTATCTACCTCTATACCCCTAGAAGAAACAATATGACCCAAAATAAGCCCTTGATCAACCATAAAATGACTTTTTTCATACTTAAGAACAAGGTTAGATTCTAAGCATCTTCCCAAAACTTTTTCAAGATTTATTAAACATTCATCAAAAGAATTTCCATAAACAGTAAAATCGTCCATAAAAACTTCTATAATGTTCTCTACAAAATCAGAAAAGATACTTACCATACACCGTTGAAACATTGCTGGGGCATTGCAAAGCCCAAACGACATTCGTCGGTAAGCAAAAGTTCCAAATGGACATGTGAATGTTGTCTTTTCTTAATCTTCGAGTGCAACTGGAATTTGATAAAATCCTGAATATCCATCTACACAACAATAATGAGTTCTACCCGCTAACCTTTCAAGCATCTGGTCAATAAATGGCAGCGGAAAGTGGTCTTTCCTCATTGCTGCATTTAGTTTCCTGTAATCTGTACAAACACGCCATCCATTTTGAACTCGAGTAGGAACTAACTCACCATCGGGATTTTCTACCACAGTAATGCCCGTTTTCTTAGGTACTACATGAACAGGGCTTACCCACTTGCTATCCGAAATTGGATAAATCACACCAAAATCCAAAAGCTTTACGATTTCTTTCTTGACAACCTCCATCATAGGTGGGTTAAGACTCCTCTGTGCTTCTCTCCTTGGCCTGCTATCTTCTTCAAGCAAAATTTTGTGCATGCATATGGATGGACTTATGCCTTTAATGTCAGCAATAGTCCACCCTATAGCATTCTTATACTTCATAAGAACCTGAATTAACTTCTCCTCCTCCTCCTTCTTGAGTTTATTTGAAATAATCACTGGAAGGGTTTCTTCTTCACCCAAAAACACATACTTCAATTGTTGGGGCAGCGGCTTAAGCTCCAATTTTGGTGGCTACAAAACAGAAGGCAAAAGAGCATGGTGACATTTAGGTAAATTAATTATAGGTCCATCACTTACCTTAGGGTCTTGTGCTTTTAATGCAAGCACTACTTCATGCAATTCTTCTTCAATCACAATCTTTTCTTCAAGCTTTCCAAGGCTCTCTGAATTTAAGTCATTGCAAAGCACAACCTTAAGCTTATCTTCTTCGTTCAAATGAAACACTTTTTCAGTCAATGGTTCAATAACATCTATGCCACAAACAGAAGAAACATCATTGGGAAATTTCATAGCATCATAAACATTAAATTTAATCACCTCACCATCAAATTCCATAGTTAATGTCCCCTCATACACATTTATCTTAGTTCTAGCGGTACTAAGAAAGGGTCTTCCAAGCAGTAAATTACATGAATTAGAAGATTTATCATCCTCCATATCAATAACATAAAAATCTGCTGGAAATATTAAGTTATTCACCTGAACTAACACATCTTCCAACACTCCCTTGGGGTAAACTATAAATCTATCGGCAAGAACAATAAGTATCTCAGTTTCTTTTAAAGGGCCAGCATTTAGTTGCAAATAAATAGAATAAGGCATTACATCTATTGATGCTCCTAAATCACACATAGCCCTATCAATCCCGAAATTACCAATTTGACAAGGTATGGCAAACATACCTTTGTCTTTGCATTTTTGGGGTAATTTTCTTTAAAGCACAGCAGAAACATTTTCTCCCACATCAATATACCCAGATAATTTCTTTTTATTAGTGCACAACTCTTTAAGAAACTTTGCGTACCTGGGTATTTTCTTGATAGCATCGAGTAGTGGAATATTGATTTCCACTTTCCGGAATATGTCAAGAATTTCTTTCTCTTCTTCTTCCCTTTTAGACTTGGCAAATCTTTGAGGAAAAGGGGGCTGAATCTTCAGAATTTCAGACTTCTCCAACTCTGCACCATCGGTTGGCTTGACCTTCTCTACTTCTTCCTCCGGTACCAAGTCACGTACACAATTTTTTGCTGCTGGAATTTCCAGCTCCTTGCCACTTCTCAAAGTAATTGCATTTGTATTCTATTTCGGATTCAAAATAGTTTGAGAAGGTAACTTACCTTGAGACTCTAACTTACCTAATGAAGTGGCTAATTGGCTAACTTGGTTCTCCAAATTTTGGATGCTAGTTCGTGTCTCTTGCTGAAATTGCATAGTGTTAGTAGCAAGTGATTTAACAATGTCTTCAAGAGACATACCTGAACTAGAAGATCCATGATCAGGTGCTGGCTGCCTGTTCTGAAATTTTGGAAAATTTGATGGCTTTGTTCCGTAGCTCAAATTTGGATGGTCTCGCTAGCCCGGATTATAGGTATTTGAATACGGATAATATTTCCGTTGAGGACCTGAAAAATTTCCCATTGCATTGGCTTGTTCTTGACTTTCATCTTGCAAAGTTGGACACATGTCTGTAGGATGTCCAGTATAGGCGCAAATTCCGCAAGCTTTAACTTGCTGCCCTTTCCCTATAACTAAATTCTGAACCAAAGATGTTAAATCATTAATTTTATTTTCAAGAGAAGAAACACTTACCTCACTAATATTTCTCGAAGGTTCATGGCGAGACCCGAATTGTTGAGAATTTGCAGCCATCGTGGAGATCAATTCCCTTGTGGCTTGGGGAGTTTTATTATCGATTGCTCCACCACTTGCTGCATCTATCATTTGCCTCTCCATAGGTAATAAACCTTCATAAAAATATTGTATTAAGGCTTGATCAGAAAACCCATGTTGCGGACAGCTTGCGCACATTTTCTTAAATCTCTCCCAATACTCATGTAGAGTGTCATTATTCTTTTGTCCACTCCCACAAATATCTCTTCTAATGCTGACAGTCCTTGAAGCAGGAAAGAATTTATCTAAGAAAGTTCTTACCATTTCTGTCCATGACGTAATCGATCCGAATGGCAAATAAAATAACCACTCTTTGGCAGAATCGGCTAAAGAGAAAGGAAAAGCTCTTAATTTTATTTGTTCCTCAGGAATTCCATGGGGTTTCATGGTAGAGCATACAACATGAAATTCCTTTAAATGTTTGTGAGGATCTTCATCCAACAAACCTCTAAAAGTGGGCAATAATTGGATCAAACCTGATTTAAGCTCAAATGCAGCCTCCAAGGCTGGGTATGTGATGCAAAGAGGAGTTTGATTAATTGGAGGTGTTGCCAACTCCCTTAATGTTCTCTGATCATCCATCTCCTCTTCTGGTTCAAACTCACCTGAACTTTCAGAAAGTTCAAGAACAACAGTCTCTTCTGGGTGTGAAGTAGTTGTAGGAACTTCAGGATCAATTGTTTGCTCTAGAGTTACTGTAGCAGCTGTAGACAATTGTTTCTTCTGCTTTGCCTCTTTTCTCAATCGTCTAGCAGTTTTCTCGATTTCAGAATCGTATTGGAGATCGCCTGTACTATCTGATCTGGTCATAAAAAAAACAATATAATTAATTAACTCTAGTCCCCGGCAACGGCGCCAAAATTTAGCCGGTGTCGAATCCGCCAAAATTAATAATCTCACTACCAATTTAAAGAACTTGAAGAAAATGGTGAGTAAGGTCGAAATCCACAGAGACTAGAGATTAAAAATATTATTTTTAAAACTAGAAAATAAAAATGAATTATGAATGGGAGGATTGGAAAAATTATTGAATCTAGCAAAAATAGTAATTTAAAAATGGGAAATTCAATTGGAGAAATATTTCCAGCCAAGGTCAATCTTGTACTAGTTCTTCGTGTTGATCACTGAATTCAAATTGACTCATTAACATAATCAATAAATTGGTTATGGTTACCAAAAATGCTTTAAACAACCTAGTCTTTCCGTAGTAACAGAATAAGCAAGACAACGCGCTTTGATTAATCCCTTACCAATAACTAATTTTGACACGCGCCTAAAATTAAAATATATTGGTAGCATTAAGAATAAGAAAGACCCAATTCAATCTAATAAACAACATATGTAGTCTATTCAAGAAGATTGTTTATCCCTTTAATATAACTTGAAAATCTGGCTCTAAACAAGCTATATTAATTACTACAAATTGTTAACTCAATCAAACAATTACGGATTTGATTGTATTAACTAGCACCTGTCACTCTAAATTAATCAAATAACTGGCCATTTACTTAATTAAATAGAACAACAACATCCATCTAAACCATTAATTGCAAGAGATAAGCAAATATTGAAGAGTTAAATGAGTAAAAAGAAGAACAATTCTCACAACACTTTGGTAGAACTAGCACTTGATTAAACCTTAAGCTGGAATTGAAAGAATTCAGCCATGTACGGCCATTTCCAAGCTTACAAACTAAAGAAAAGAATTATTAACTCAAAACTCCGATATCCCAACTAATAGCCCATCTCTCCCTTTTATAAAAGAGAAGAGAAGACTATTTCAAAGGAAACTGAGAAAAATATATTTACAATCAAATCAAATCCAACAAAATAAAATCCCATGATCCTCTCTATTCTTCAAAACCTTTGAATAAATCTTCCAAAAAAAATCCAGCAGCTCCTCATCCTCTGACTTAGTGATTTTATCCCAAAAGGCAAATAAATAGAGTCAAACTAATACCTGCATCTATTTAATCACATAGACCAACAAACCCATCAAAAATACCAAATTATATGACTAAAATAGTCACATTTTCATAGGTTATTCGGCACAAATAATAAACCCATCACTTGTTTAAGTTGTTTTTACATGGTTAGGTTTTTGAATGTATTTTGGGAACTTTGTATGTTTTGGTTAAATTGATGACTTTTAATGTTAGATATGTTCTGAAGTGGGATTGGAACTCATTTTCGACCCCTTTACACTTCCCATCTATTTCTGACTTCTTCATGAAAGTTGTAGCTCTATTTCTCAGCTTTCCAAAACATATTCTTATGTCTAATTCCAATACATTTAGCTCAACTGATGATTTAAATACCAAAACTGGTTTTGTTATGGTGTCTTACCTGTATATCCGAAATGATTGTCCATTTTGACCACTCAAATGGAAACCTAATGTCTTATGTTCTTCATAAAAGTTGTATCTCTACGTCTTAGCTTTCCAACCCATCCTCTTGTGTCCAATTTGGAGATACATAGCTCAACTTATGGCTGAAACACCCAAACTGACTCTATTGTGATGGGCCACATGCATCACTAAATTGAGTGCCCATTTTGACCACTATAATGACAAGATTAGGTTCTAAGTTCTTCATTAAAGTTGTTTCCCTATGCCTTGAGACTTCTCTCGTTCTGGATTGGTTTAATTTGAGTGTTTGGTTAAGTAGGAATTCAATAAACATTGGACTTGGTTCTGCTAAATCAGGTCTGATCTGTTGGTCTGTGTTCCTAGCTTTTGTTTGCTATATTACCTATTGATCAGGGCTGTGATCCCTTCTTAACATTTGTACCATTTTGTCTTATCTTTCTAATGAATCTGATTTCATTCAATTTGGAGTCCCATAACTCAAGTTATGTTTTAAAAACCCAGCAAAGGTCAAGTTTATGAACATGCTGAAAAGTTCTTGATTTATGTACTTTTATACTATATTAAGTATATATATCTATAGTGTTTTGAGTAAGAATTTTGAAATGATGGGTATTAAGAAATGAAGAGTTTTTGATTAAGAATTATTACTTTGTGAAAGAATGATTTTGATTTGGGCTCTACTATGCATGATTGAAATGTGGTATGATGAGATTGATTTTGTTATGTGAAGTTATGATCATATGCTAGGGTTATCAGCCCTTATAAATAGGCGGATGTGCTTATTTGTGTGATGGGGGTGGTGCTTTCATAGACCACGATTGTGTGATGGGGGTGGCGCTTTCATAGGCCACGATTGTGTGATGGGGGTGACGCTTTCATAGGCCACGATTGTGTGATGGGGGTGGCGCTAACATAGGCCACGATCAAATCTGCTTATGTTCATTCTGCATGGGTACGAGCCTTAACTAAAGAATGAAATTTATTTTTGCTAATAAAAGAATGAAGATAGATTTGTATTTATAATCGTCTTATTGCTTTCACAGTGTTTTAATTAAATTAATGCGATTTCGGTATCTATATACTTGAGTAATTTAAAGCACTTGCGAGACTAGCCTTGGCTATTCTTGGTATTTTAATTGTTGGTTATTTAGCACCATTGAGTCTTCCACTCAGCGCGTTGATTTTTATCACGCGCAGGTTAGGAGCGGAGGGTGTTCTGCAAGACCAGAGGAGTAGCATCAGAGTAGATATCACATTTTAGGTAGGATATTTTGTAAATGGTGATTTTTGGCATATATATAAATATTGTGTTGTGAAGGTTGTATATAATAAGTTTATAATGTATTAAGAGTTATTATTATTTAAGGAAATAACATCTTATTATATTTTTGGTGTATGATGATTATATATTCCTTGAAAAGAATGTGTTTAGAATATTATGAGTATATTGATGGATATTTAGAAGTGCTTGTGGTATGTTGTGAGTATATTGATTGGAGTTTTGGGGTTTGGAGAAAATTGGAAGTGTGTATATTTTCTTTGTGTGGCAAGGTAATTTTTAGGGGAAACCCTTGCGAAATTTTCATAGGAATTTCCTTCAATATTTTGTTTTTAAAAAAACAATGTTAATTACTTGCCTCCTTATGAAAATCTAACCACTTCTAATTTGTGATCTAGCTTTAATAAGTAACATAAGACGGTGCTCCGGCACCGATTGTGGCATCCGCCGTCTGGTTCTCCGGGATTGGCCGGTGGGTGTTACAATACTACTTCGTCACCAATCTTCAAAGTGAGCTTTCCTTCTTTCACATCAATGAGTGCTCCTGTAGTGGCCAAAAAGGGTCAGCCAAGAATGATGGGTATGTGAGCATCTTCATCCATCTCCAGTACCACAAAATCAACTTAAATGTAGAATTTTCCAACCTCCACTGGTACATCTTCTACTATCCCAGTGGCATACTTAATGGACCTGTCTGCTAGTTGTAAGATCACTTGAGTTGGCTTGAGTTCCCCTACATCCATCTTGTTGAAGACAAAATGCAACATCAAATTAACATTGGCTCCAAGATCACAGAGCGCCTTATTGATATTCATAGCTCCAACCTCACAAGGAATGGAGAAACTTCTAAGGTCCTTAAGTTTGGGAGGTAGCTTATTTTGGATTAGTGCACTGCAATCCTCAGTCAGAGCCACTGTTTCATAGGCTTCAGACTTCTTCTTCTTCGTCAATATCTCTTTTAAAAATTTTGCATAACATGGCATCTAAGATATAACTTCTGTGAAGGGCATATTAACAGATATCTGCTTTAGCATGTCTAAAAATCTTCCGAACTGCTTGTCTAATTGTGCTTTTCTTAATCTTTGAGGAAAAGGAAGTGGTGGTTCAAAGGCTTTCATCCTTTTTTGAATATCCTCCTCCTTGAGTCTTTTCAATTCTTCCTACTTTTTGTCTTCCAATATTGGCTCAGATTCTTCCTCTAGGTCTATCACTTCTTTATCCACTTGCTTCTCCTTTTATGGTCTCAGGTTTGGATCTTCCAAAATTCTACTGCTCCTTAGAGCTACTACATTGATTTGCTCTTTTGGATTAGGAACTGGTTCACTGTGAAGTTTTCCATAAGCTCTGGAATTAGAGGAGCTAGCTAGTTATACAATTAGATTATTCATTATCTTCTGGTGAGCAATTAGCTCATCCACCTTATCGGACAGTTGTTTAATGCTTTGATTGTGATAATCATTTGTTTCCTTTTAGGTTTGCATAAAACTTTGGAGCAAGGCTTCAAGGTTCAATGGTGGATTTTGGTAAGATTGTTGGAATTGTGGTGGATTCTGTTTCTGGTATCCAGGTGGTGGTGGTCTTTGGTTAAGGGCTGAATTTTGTCTAAAAGTTTGGTTTTGCTGGTTTGACCAAGAAAATTTGGGGTGATTCTTCCACTCTTGTGAAAAGGTATTAGACAATGGCCTTGATTGGAAATTATTGTGAACATAATTGTTTTACTCCACTGTACATTCAGTCATCCCAAATTGACACTCTCCATTTGCTTGATCAAAATTTCCACAGGCTTCACATCCTATCTGCGGCATTGCTACTTCATTTACATAGAACTTGTCAAACTTATTGGCCAAAGCATGCTGATAAGAGTGTTAATCCATCCACATCCAAGACTCCTGCTACTTTCCTAGGTGCACGTCTTTCCTCATTCCATCTATAGCTGCTAGCTACCATTTCTTCCAACAAGCTATATGCTTCTGAAATTTGCTTTTTCAAAAATGATCTGGCTGCTGTGGCATCTAAGGCACTTCGGGTGGTTGGTGTGGCTCCATCATAAAATTGTTGAACCAAAGCTGACTTTTCAAATACATGGTGCCGGCATTTTCATTGGAGATCTTTGAATATTTCCAAAGCTTCGTATAAAGTTTCGTCCTCCATCCGAAAATTGGATATTTCATTCCTTAGCCTTATAGTCTTGCTAGGTGGGAAATGTTTTTACAAAAAAGCTTGAGTCAATTCATCATATGTGATGAATGATCCTGCAGGCATAGAATGTAACCAAAGCTTCGCTCTATCCAAGGGTGAAAATGGAAATAGCCTCAGTTGAATTGCTCCATCTGATGCACCATTTATTTTCAGAGTGTCACAAATCTCCAAGAATATTGTAATGTGAACATCGGGATCTTCATCTGGTAGCCTAGCAAATTGTGACTATTGCACCATAAAAATCAAAGATGGCTTGATTTCAAAATTGTTTGTAGGTACTGCGGTCTCACTACAGCTGGTTGTTCGCCATCTGGATTTGGGATATTCAATTCCCAAAAGGTTCTCTCTTCGACCATCACATCCAACTGCCGATCTCGGTTTGGAATTTCATCTTTGGTTCGATTTTGGATGGGAATTTCTGGTGGGCCCGCCACTTTTTTGCTTTCTAATGTTGGGTCTGCATTGCTACGTCTTCTGGTTATCGGACTTCGTCTTCTTTTTTGATATCTTGGGTTCTCTCTTCTTATCACACGAGTTGTTCTTTATCTCTAGATATTATAGGTTAGTCCTCCTTCAGGGATAGGTATAAACCATTAAATCAACTATTTGTGGTACGCATTAAGCTAATAAATATCTCATGGCTAGATTATCTTGAATATTGATTGATTAACCTTATGATATAAAAGGATATATTAGAACTTGTTATAATCATAATAAAGAAATTCAGAGTTCTAATGTTCCACAGAGATAAAGCTTATTCACATTTAGCAGCAGAAACTCATTAACAACTTAGCATTTCTGAAAAGATTAACAATTGTGTAGACAAAATATAATCAAACAACACTTCAGAAAATAAAAGAAGATAAACATAGAGATTTATAGTGGTTCGGCACTAACTCGCCTACATTCACTCCCCAAGACTCATCTTGAGATCCTCTATTATATTATCTCCTTTCAAGTGTAATAGACAAACCAACTTTACAAAGAAATAGATCAACACCTAGATCTAACATTTATCCCACTAGATTTCCAAAGGTTCTAGTCAACCTCAACCCTTTCTGTCTTTGTAGAGAATAGAAACTCACATCAAGACATTAGAATCTCACACAAGGATAAGGTCGCTTGATAACTTATTACACCATAGCTTTTCACCTAAGCTATTGCATAAAAGTTTTTCGTTCAAAAAATCTCTAGTCTACAAACAGATTACAAAAATCTATATAGATAGAGAGAAACACAATTATAAGCACAAGAAGAATAGAAAACATATTTTGAAAATAGAAATAAAGTTCAAAACTGTTCTTCAAAAAATGTTGTTACCAAATTTTCTTTTCTCTTTGAAAAATATCTCTTGTAGCAAATAGATGAAAAGAAATAAAGGGGGTTGAAGAGAGAGCTTTGAAAGATCTGAAACTTTTAATCAATGGACTCTTACTCTTGCAAAAATCACCACAGCTTTCCAAAGAAAAACGTTTTTATAAGAGGGGTGAAGATCCCGTTACAAAAGACGTTGATATAGCAAAGAACGAATCATACTTCTAGACAGCTTAATATCCACATCCTTTACATTTTCATCTTTTTCTAATTTTGAGGATGGGCTCATTGGTGTGCTACATACCTTGGCATTCTCTATTTTGAACCTTTTTAACAGTTCTCAAGTGTGCTTGCCTTGGTTTATGAAAATTTCATTATCACATTATTTGATTTGAAGTCCAAGGAAGAAGTTTTATTCTCCCATCATACTCATTTCAAACTCACCCTGCATAATATTAGAAAATTCCTTAAAAAGAAGGTCATTAGTAGAACCAAAGATTATGTCATCAACATAGATTTGCACAATTAGAATATCAGGTGCTTTGTTTGTAATAAATAGTGTAGTATCCACCTTTCCTCTAGAAAAACCATTTTCTAACAAAAACTTACTTAATCTTTCATACCAAGCTCTAGGAGCTTGTTTTAAATCATAAAGTGTTTTAGTAAGTTTGTAAACATGGTTTGGTTTAGCAAAAACTTCAAAATCGAGTGATTGTTCTACATACACTTTTTTATTTAGACAACCATTTGGAAAAGCATTTTTCACATCCATTTGATACAACATGAAGTTTTTAAAACATGCAAATGCACAAAGCATTCTAATGGCCTCAAGTCTAGCAATTGGAGCAAAGGTCTCATCAAAATCAATGCCCTATTCTTGGTTGCAACCTTGAACCACTAACCTTGCTTTGTTTCTCCCAACATTACCATGTTCATCAAGCTAATTACTAAACACCCATTTTGTTCCAATAAGAAAATGGTTTTTAGGTTTAGAAACAAGTTTCCAAACTTGATTTATCTCAAACTGATTCAATTCTTCTTGTATAGTAAGAATCCAACTTTCATCATTTCGAGCATCTTCTAAATTTTTAGGTTCTAATTGAGAAATGAAAGCAACATTACTAAAATATCTCTTAAGTTGAGCTCTAGTCATCATCCTTTCTGAAGGGTTGTCAGTGATGTCCTTTTGACGATGATACTTGTGGAATCACCACTCTTTTGGTAAATTAGAAGCTCTATTTTCTGTTTCTGGCATTTGACTTTCAGTTACATTCTGATCTTCATGTTCATCTTCTGGTTCAGCCTGATTATCAACATTTTGCTCATTCTCTGGCTGTTCTAGTTGTTCTAACTGTTCATTTTGCTTTTCTTGATTGAAATCTACAACATCGTCATTTTGTAAAATTTTAGAAGTAGAATCAGATTCATCAAAAACAATATGGATAGATTCTTCTACAAGTAGAGTTTTCTTATTAAACACCCTATATGTTTTAATATTACTAGAATATCCTAGAAAAAATCCTTCATAAGATTTTGCATCAAATTTAGCAAGGTGATTTTCTTGGTATCTGGAATAAAACATTTACACCCAAAAATGTGAAAATAACCGATATTTGGTTTTTTACCTTTGTATAGCTCATATGGAGTCTTTTTTAGTTTAGATCTTTCCAAAGTCCTATTTAGAATATAATAGGCAGTGTTAACGGCTCTTGCTCAGAAATACTTTGGTAACTTAAAATCACTCAGCATGGCCCTAGCCATCTCCTGAAGTGTTCTATTCTTGCGTTCCACTACTCCATTCTGCTGGGGTGTTCTAGGTGTTGATAAGTTATAAAAGATTCATGATTCTTTGCAAAAAGCATCGAATTTCTGATTTTCAAATTCTCTTCCATGGTCACTCTAAATGCCTTGCAAAGATGAACAAACATGTCATATGACTCATCCTTATTTCTAAGAAAGAGTGTCTAGGTGAATCTAGAGTAATCATCAATAATAACAAGTGCATAAGATTTACCTCCAAGACTAGAAGGAGTAATATGTCCTAATAAATCAAGGTGCAGTAATTCTAAAGGTCTTGAAGTAGAAACCATGCCGTTAGATTTGAAAGATTTTCTGGTTTGTTTGCCCAATTGACAAGCATCACAAATGTGATCTTTTTCATACTTTAATTTTGGCAAACCACGAACTAAATCTTTCTTAGACAGTTTAAAAATAAGGTGCATGCTTGCATGTCCAAGTCTTCTATATCATAATCAACTAGAATTGTCAACAGAAACTAAGCATATGTCTTTATGCATATCAGAAAGGTCTACTAGGTATAGATTTCCAAACCTTTTCCCCACAAATAAAGTTTTGTTATCATGCATGTCCTAAACTTCACAATAAAAGGGTTCAAAGATCACTCTTCTATTTTTATCACAAATTTGACTTACACTTAACAAGTTATAATGTAATCCTTCTAGTAAGCATACATCTTCTATCGAAGGATTAGAACCTACCACATTAATATCAACAATTTTACCTTTAGCTTTGTCTCCAAAGATCACTATACCTCCCTTTTTCTTTTCTAATCAGGTGAATTTCTTTCTATCACCATTCATATGCCTAGAGCAAGCACTATCCATGTACCACATTTCTGTTTTCAACTCACTTCTTAGGCACACCTGAAAAGATCACGTAGATTTAGGTACCCAACATCTATTGGGTCCTACAGGATTAGTGGTAACAGGTGTAAATCCTTTCACATTCATCTTGCTGTGATTTTTCTTTTTGTTGAGACTACCAGATTTTTCAAAGTGCTTCTAATGTTCTAAAGTCACAACATTAGAAATAGCATTTTTCTTAATAGAAACATGATTTTGTCTTGAAGTGCTAATTTAGCTAGAACTTGTCTTTTCTTTAGAAAATGATTCTGAAATTGACTTTAGAATTCTAATCTCAATTTTCAAAGACTCATTTTAGAATTCAGAATTTTACATTTTTCTTCAAAGTGTTTCAGATTTTCAGAAAATTTCTCATTACATTCTTTCATATCTTTGATCCCTATAATAAGATCTTTGCATGTAACTTTTTGATAAAAAGCATCTTTCGAATGATTATATTCAGTTTTCAACTTATTGAAATCTCTCTTAAAAGCTTTATACTTTTTAGCAAGCTTTTCAAAGTCAGTGCAAAGGTTATTATTATTATAAGTATCTAGAAGATCACTTTTAGATTCAGATTCAGAGATAATAACATCGCTTTCTTCATGCTTTTGGCCTGCTGTATCTGCTTTGCTACTTTCAGCTTTCTTTGTTGAAGTTCGAGTGCTGATTTCTTTGGAGTCACAATTGATAGTGGCCATAGACAGATATTCACAATTTCCTCCTGGTCATTTTGACTTTCAAAATTATAATCGTCTGAGTCACTCCATGTAGCTACAAATGCCTACTTTAGCTTTTCTTTCTTTGACTTCTTTTTCAGCTTAGGATAGTTTGGCTTGATATGACCGGGCTTGTTGCACTAATAACAAACCACTTCAGAGGTTCTTTCTTAGGTAAGTTGCTACTTTTAGGTGAAAAATTCTTTTTGATAAATTTTTTTTTGTGGCCTTCCACCTTTCTTATAGAACTTCGTGAATTTTCTAGTAACAAGTGCTAAATCATCACTATCAAGATCAGAAGAACTTTCTTCACTAGCAATAACTTTCAAAGCCAGTCATTTCTTTTTCTTATTTTTTATAGTCAAAGAAGATTTAATCTCTTCTGAAATAAGAGCTCCTATCAAATAATCATAGGTTGCTGAAGTCTCCTTATAGTTCATGATAGTTCCAGTAGAATCACACTTTTAGGGTAGAATTCTAAGGATTTTCTTAACAAGCTCATCTTTTGAAATTTCCTTTTCGAGAGTTCTCAAAGGATTAACTATATTTGTGAATCTGAAATTTAGTTCAATAATAGTCTCTCCTTCTTTCATACTAAACATTTCTTATTATCTCCAAAGGATATTAATTTTAGATTCCTTAACTCGGTCAGTACCCTCATAGGTAACTCTAAGTTTTTCCTAGACTTCCGTTGCAGATTTACATCCAAAAATTTTATTATATTCTGTTGAATCAAATGAATAGTGAAGGATATTGATGGCTTGAATTTATAGAAATGTCATTCCAATCAGCATCAGTATACTCTTCTTCTGTCTTTCGAACTCTTACATTTTTCATAGTTTTCATAGGAATACAAGGACCAGTAATGATGTTCCTCCAACAGTTTATGTCAACTGATTTTATAAATTTTTCCATTCTAGTTTTCCAGTAAGAGTAATTAGAACCATTGAACAGAGGTGGTCTAAAAATAGATTGACCTTCTGAAGATGTAAAAGAAAGTGGGGCTACCATGGGATCTTTTCTCTTAATCGGTTAAGCTTCGTTAATTCAAGAGCCAAAGCTCTAATACCATATTATGGGTCCCGTTTATTTATGGCACAACCCAAGAAGGAGGTGAATTAGGTTTTCTACAAATTTGACTTTCAAAAACTCAAGATCATAATTCTGTTGCAGCGGAATTAGAAAACGTTTGTGAGAGTTAGTTATCAAATTTAGAACTTTCTCACAAAGTTGTTGCAAAATTAGAAAGAACCCTTGAAGAATAGTTATTGCATTTAGAACTACTTCACAAAGCTTATACAAGATTAGAAAACTGATTAAAACTCAGATTGTTATTTATACTGAATATAAAAGCTTAGATTAGAAATTAGTATAATCACAATAAAGAAATTCAGAGTTCTAATGTTCCATATAGATAAAGCTTATTCATGTTTAGAAATAAAAACTCATTAACAACTTTGCATTTCTGAAAAGATTAACAATTGTGTAAACAGAATATAATCAAACAACACTCAGAAAATAAAAGAAGATAAATACAGAGATTTATAGTGGTTCGGAACTAACTCACCTACATCCACTCCCCAAGACTCATTTTAAGATCCTCTACTATGTTATCTCTTTTCAAGGGTAGGAGACAAACTAACTTTATAAGGAAATAGATCAACACCTAGATCTAACCTTGGTCCCACTAGATTTCCAAAGGTTCTAGTCAACCTCAACCCTTTCTGCTTTTGCAGAGAACATAAACTTACATCAAGACATTAGAATTTCTCATAAAGAGAAGGTCACTTGATAACCTATTACACCATAGTTTTTCACCTAAGCTATTACACAAAAGTTTTTTGTTTAAAAAATCTCTAGTCTACAAGAGATTACAAAAATCTACATAGACAGAGAGAAATGCAATTATAAGCACAGGAAGCATATAAAACAGATTTTGAAAACAAAAATAAAGTTCAGAACTATTCTTTAGAAAATGTTGTTATCAAATTTTCTTTTCTCTTTAAAAAATATCTCTTGAAGCAAACAGATGAAAAGAAATAAAGGTGGGTTGAAGAGAGAGCTTTAAAAGATCTGAAACTTTTAATCAATGGACACTTACTCTTATAAAAACCACCACAGTTTTTGAAAGAAGAAAACGTTTTTATAAGAGTGGTGAAGATCATGTTATAAAAGACGCTGATCTTTAGCTTTAAAGAGCATTTTGACTTTTCCAAAATAAAAAGATATGTAAATCTTTTGTAAATACTCGATTAATTTATTGCCAAAAATATTTAATCCAAAATCTTTTTCATTTAGGTAAATGAAATTAAAAGAGATAAAAATATCTTTAAAACGATTTTGAGAGAGATAAAAATAGATTTTGTGCTTCTAAGTAAATATTCTCTCTATCCTACAATATATCCTAAGATAATAACCACTAGAAAAATCTTCAATAATTTTCATAGTCTTCAAAGAATCTTGGATTGTAGGAACTTACCTTCTTTAGCAATTTTCATATTAAAAATCTGCATAAAAGAACTTTAGCACATACAAGAATATTGAATTTATTTGTTTTGCATAATCATCAAAATCTGAAGATAAAATTGACCTTTGAGCCAACATAAAGTAATTAAAACATGTGCCCAGATATTATATAAATATTAGTCCAAAAATTATTAATGTAGGGGTATATATGGAAAAAGAAGGATAAATGTTATGATTGAACTAATTTAATTACCCCTTCTTAATCTATGTGAAAAAGAAGTGATATTATTTTTTGGGCACGAAGGGAGTATCATGTTAAATTTTTAATGTGATTTTATCATCCCATTGCAATACGCGTCGTGAACTTGTATTACATATATATGTTTACTTATGATTTAGTTGTTTTGGATATTTTGTTATTATTATTTTAAAAAATTTTCTTTTATTATTAAAATTTGGAAAAAACTTAACATAGCCAAACATCTAATTTCGTGCCATCAGGCCTCCCCAATACACCCATCCTAGCTCGAAAATATTAAGTAAAAAAATCCGATAAACTATACATCAGTTTGAAGTATCTTCTTGAGATAAAAAAAGAAACAGTAACAATTGAAGAAAATATCTTATAACCTCAACAGTAAAAATTAAATCCATGCAAGAAATGACATTGTTGCTATTATGTTAAAGAATTAATAAGTATTTTGTTTATTACATAAAAAAACCAAATTAGTAACAAGTTATTAATGACAAAATATGAATTACTTGGATGAAAAAAATATGAATTACTATAGATTAAAATAAATTGACTTCAAGATATCAAAGTTACTATTTTCTATTTCATGTTACTTTTAGTATAAGTAGTTTATAAAACGAAAACAAAGATTTAAATTCATATTTTAAAGGGTATTATTTGTAATATATAGTTACATGGATAAAATATAAATAAAATTACAGATAATATTAAATCACGGGAATTTATGTAATTATTGATATATAAAGTTAAAACATTATTTAATTTTAAATGGATTCAATCACTATCGCTACACCTATATAATCTTATATTGAAATGTTAAAAAAATTAATCTATTACAATATATTGATAAATTGTATTACTTCATCAAATATAATATAGTGAGTATTAAAACTATATTCTTTGAGAAATCAATTTAAAAAACTGTACTCTCCTGAAAAAAATAAAAATAAAAAGTTATAATTGACATATAGAATTAACGAATTCTAACTAATTATAGCTTTACATACTTTAAATTAACAAAAATATTAATATGGTTTAGTGGTAAATATCAAGTAGGGCTAGTTAACATAGTGGGTAATCGATACCCGTAGACTAAAACCTATACCCTATTCGAATCTATCGTGCGTAGTAATTTTACCATCCATACCCGTCTTCAACATGTTTACAATTGCCCAAAAGGTCAAAGGTTCAAACCTCCACACCACATTTCTATAATAGTATTATAATAGATAAGTGGGTAGGACAGTTTAATATAGTGGGTAATAGGTACCCATAGACTGAAATCTACACCCTACTCAAATTCATCGCGCGTAGTAATTTTACTACTCATACCCAAATCCACAATAAACAGATTTAGTCGGGTCAGATACCCTTAAATAATTATTCTGCTTCCATCCATAGTTATAACTATAATAGTATAGGAAGAAAAAATATGATTATCCTCACTACTTATGTAATAAAGGAATAAAGGCCAAATAGCCTGCTGAACTTGCAAATTAGGATCAAAAAGCTTCATTTTGATTACTTGAAGGTATAATTACTTATAGATATTGATGTTGTGTCATATGCTTGACTGGTAGTGTGCTAATTTTTGTGTTTTAGGTTGCATTTTGCATGAATGCCTGTATATGCATTATTTATTATTATTATTAACTAAGTTGCAAAACTCACTCTTCTCTTATTTAACTTTTCAAGAAGTAGAATCCCCGTCGATTCAGCTAAAGCTCTGCATCCTTCTCAGCAGGGCTATAAAAATAAATCTCTAATTTCAGTAATTACTTAAAACATGTAATTTTTATGAAGACTTTTATTATTTCTAGTTAGTATTGAACTCCGCAGTTGTAGGATTTATATATCTCTAATCGTGTAGTAATATGGGTATACTATTCTATAGACTTATGAATGTCTTAATTATTTATCTAACGCATGCATAAATCAGTAGCCCATATTGTGAATGAGGTGTATTACACATAGGCCCAAACTATGTATTACTTGAGATGTTTGAGATTGGGCCAGGATCATGTGATTACTTGATATAAATATATGTGTGTGTGTGTTTGTGTGAATTAATTTGGGCTTACTGTTTCTAGAATTTTGTTTGGCGTGTATGGACTTAGTAGTTTAGGCTTACTGTAAGCCCATAATGAGGTGGAATACTTCTTACCATCCAGAAGGATTGAATCATGGCTTTGTATTCGTCTTTCCCTTCAGCGGAAGGCAACCTTTATCAGTAGGCCATGAAATGGAAGTTCAGTCTTCTTTCAGGGAAGGAGCCTCTAAACAACCTGACGAACCGCGTTAAAAGTGCTCTCGAAGGTCTTAAGCTTACCTTAGTCTTAGTGCTGTCCAATCCATAATTTCGGATCGTGACAATTACTAATAGAACAATAATTAGTTTTTTCAATAATTAATAATCGCACTATAAATTGATTTAACATTTTCTAAATTTATTTTATAATTTAGAATCCTCTATTTAAAAAAAAAAAAATCTTATAGAAGTTACTACATGTCTACATCTTCTAAATTTATTATAGATACTTATTTTCTTTTTTATGTTCAACATATTTTTAGATAGTGATAAAAATTAATAATACCTTAAGTAAAAGACACATATGATTAATGATTCCTAAAATTTCTTTCTTTTTCCATTCAAGTAATTTTATGGTTTAAGTAATTGTTTTAATTCTAAAAGCACTATTTATGTCCATTGTTTTTAGTTTGGCTAAGAATATGAATTTATTGTTTTTAGTTTATTAGTGTAGAAATTCTTTTATCATTTTTAAATTTATAGAAAAAGTTGGATGAGTAGTTTTTGTTATCATAGTTAAGGAATAATAATAAAAAAAATGAACGACGAATATTATTTTTTGCATCATATTAATTTATTTATATTTTCAATCAAATTTAATTCATACCAGTTATTTATAAGTATTAAAGTACATTGTGTGGGCATACGACTAGTTTTTATATGTTTAGCATCCACAAAGATTTTCTATCCATATTGATAGAAGAATTCAATAGAATCGACCGAGTATTATTTAGATTAATTCAAAATAAAGTAACGCTCGATCAAAGGATCTATTTATTATACAATTAATGTTTGATATTCTCGCTCAATATTAAAATTTTGAGATTTTCGCTCGGCATTTATCATTTTATCTCCTTGTTTATAATTAGTACAAATATTATAAATGTTTGTATTCAATCTAAGGAGAGGACACACTCATTAATCCAATTTTCTAGTGTTCCTTCAAGCTTTTTCTTATCTTTACTTCTAGCACATATCATTCTTTTTTTTTTTTTTTTTTTAATCTTCTTCTCAACCTTTCCTTGGTTACACTGATGGGCTTTAATGTCAGTTTAGCTAAAATAATAAGCTTTCTTTTGAGGATATCAAACTATCCTTCTACATCAGTAGTCTAAAGAATAAAATTGGTAGACAAGTACTTCTATAACTTTGTACTAGATAATTCTCTAATTCTTTTAATCTATGCCCCAATCTAAAGAAACAACTAAAGGAAAAAAAAATTTTTTGAAAAAAGGAAAAGATAAAGAAAACCTGAAATATCAAGTAAGGCCATTAACTTTATAACTCAGTAAAATAATAAATGCAAAAATATAAGGAAAAAAAAACACTAGGGAAAAATATATAAAATATCATCTCTAGTTGTTGGAAAATCTCTCTCTCTTCCCCAAAAGTCATCATTTCTTCTTCCATAGAGTGCTACTGGTAAGCTTACCACTGGTCACCCCCTTTCTATCTGGCCTATTTTTCTTTAATTTTTTTGAATAACACTTAGATTTATGTCTATATATATATGAGTTATTTGTTGTCTATATATTGAGATTATTATTGTATATTTTAAGATTTTGCTATCAGATCTGGTTGTTTTAACAATTTTAAATTTTTTATCATAATTGTTATGATGACTTTATTTATGATATTTTGTTATTTGGGCAGTTATGTAGAAAGATGTGCAAATCTCTTCTTTGATAAACGAAGAAATTTGAGGATAACTAGACCGGATTTATAGCAAGACTATGAATTCGAACAGTGGCCATGAATAGCTACCAAGCGGTGCGAGCAACCGCCTCTGACACATGTATTATACTTTGTCAACTTGATCGAATATTTCAAATTAAGATTGTACTTTTTTATTATTTGTTCTTTGTATGGGTGATTTACTATTAAACTTCCTATAAAAAGGTATAGAAACTTATCGATCTATGTTCTATATCTGTACACGGTTAATTTAATTCCCAGTTTTGATTTCTTCTCAAAAGTAAAAAACCCACTATGGAGTGTTCAATCAAATTTTATTTGTTAATTTGATAAAGTTTTATTTTAATTTTTGTTTGCACCATAAAACAATTACGGCTGACTAACAGTTTGAGTGTGCCAAGTATTGAAATTTACCAACTACGAAATAAAGTGTACCACCTGAACTTCTTAATAAAAAAACTGAAGGTTTTAGCTTCACGATAGACGCTTCACCAACTGCTAAAAATTAATAGATAATACAAAAACTAGAAATTCTAGAAAAATTATATAAAAAATAGAAATTACTTGAAAATTGAAATATTATATTAATAATGACCGAAATGTAAAAGACAATTTGAGATTGCTTGAAAAATGAAATTATAATGAACATAAAAGAAATTGAAATTGCTATTTGCTTGAGAAATTATAGTTGAGTTTGATTTTTTGTTTGAGTTTTTGGAGTTGACTGTTGGGAGAAGAGACTTACTCAAAATTAATTAATTATGGGCCTTCAATATTGAAAGGCCTAATCAATTAATTTTAATCCTAAATAAATTATAAACCTACAAGTCAAGTCCATAATATATAAAAATTAAATATGGTGTAAACAATTATTAGTATTGAAAGAGGTAAATTTTAATCATCGATGCTCAATGAAAAATTATTATTATTTGAATCATTATTTTAGTTTTCATTAAATAATAAAAACAATATATTTATATATAAAAGATAAAAAAATAAATATTTTATTTCATAAAAACAGAAATAAAAAAAATATTTTAAATATTTAATAGTTTGAGTAAATATTTCAAATTATATTTTTCTTCTTAGAGAGATGGTTAAATAAACCTATTAATTCTTTTTGAAAATCATGTCCATGTTAAAAAATTACGCATCACTTTATCTTATGAATAAGATTCTTTTAATAAATGTAACTTACCGTATACTGTAATAGGGTTTGATTTTTGGATGATATATATATATATATAAGGGGAACCATAGATAAGGCATGAATTGAATTAACTCCATTTTTGTTAGTTAGTTCACTCTATATATGTGAATAGAACATGCATCATTAATTTTTTGGCGATCACATTAGTTGGAAATTTACTAAATGCTCATCATACTTTAAGTATTCTCTACATTATTTCTCCATCATACGACAATCCTACTCAAACTTGCCAATGACACGACGTATTGACAAGCACAATATTAGCAACAAACGTGAATGTTTTTTTTTTTTTTTCTTAATCAATAAAAAGAGCTTAAATTTTCTTTTTTTTTTTTTCAAATTTAGCTAATATTTGTAATTTTATTGATGAATGATTTTTACTTATCTTTTATTGTCAATTTTGACCTTCTCTAGATTTTGATTGAGTGTGGTCGACTAATGCAGTTCCGAGAGTGAAAAAAATCTACTTGGCAGACCTTGGGCTTGCTGATAGCGCGAATTGCTCTGAGGATCCATCAATAATCCGTTAATTGTAAAACCATACCAAATTCTTTCAAGTTTGCAGTGAGATGGGAAGGACATTGTCTCAACAACCAATCTTTCAACTTAAGATTCTAAAAATAAGGATGAATGACCAAAGAATGATCATATGGATGTGAGCTGGTGTGTTATGGGGTCAATTAATTGATAGAGTTATACTATTAACCATGCATATTGTAATAATATAGTTTGATGAATGATTATTTTTGAATAATTATTTAATATATTGAATTTGAGATTTGTGTTTAATAAATTATTTTGCAATATATTTAATAATAACGTGTGTCACTGATCTTATACTTGTGATTGATTTAAAGGATAGAGATTAACTCATAAATAGAAGATTAAATCTTCAGTTCATATAAGATATAAAGTTTAGTTCACAGTCTAAGGTTGAATTAACACACTACCAATATGACTGTAGCACAAGATTATATGTGTTTATCTTGATTATGGGAATGGTAGAATTTCAACTTCTTGTGCTAGTGCATTTTGTATGTATGAACTGGATCGAGTTAATTGAGAATATGGTTTTTATACTGACTTAATAAAACAAGATTCTCTGAGGCATTAGAAATAATATTTATACTCTTAATCTTGATTCAATTAATGTGGTCAAATGTATGTTGTCTATCTTTGTTTTGATTCATTAAAAAGTAAGTTTTATTTTTAGAATAATAAAAGTGGTAAATTGAACAAAGGCGGTGTGCATTTGTAAAATATTAATTGATGATAAAATCCATGTCTGGGTATAGAGAATGATGATTCTCCTTAGTAAGATTATAAGTTTTCATTGTGTAAATTCTACAGGTGAATTTTGAATCCGACACGTAAAATAAGTTAAGCAATAGTCTTAAGGTTCTAAATTGCTAATTAAATAAATTGTCAATAATCTAATTTAACTAGTTATAATTCCCCGCTTCACGCGCTGAGTATTAATAAATGATTAACTTTATTTTGAAACTTAATTGGAGGTGTTTTTGATAAAATTTTAAAATAATAATAAATTGTCCTCATTTTTCTTTAAAAAATATTGATTATTTAATATTGTAAAATAAATAAATATAACTATATATATAAATATATATTTATAACATGTTGTTTATTTATTTCTTTCTTTCCCTTTTATTATTCCATATATCAATATCAAAATTTTCACTTACTTAAAATATTAGAATTTCAAATGTCAGACTGGATCTATTTTTTCATCAATGCCATTAAATTTCCATTTGAAAATGCCAATTTTTTTTTATCAAAATTAAAGTTATAGAGCTTAAAATTGATAAATAAAAATTTAAGGGCACAATAAATAACACTCTATGAATTTAGAAACTAATTTATGTATTTTAACTAAAAAATTGGTATTTAAATTTTTTCTAAAAATTTAAGGGGGACCCATTGCCCCCTTGGCCCAGTGCTGAGTCCTATCCATTATGTATTAATCCAACGAACTGATAATTAATTTGAAATAATTTACAGGTAAATCAGTTTGAGATTATTCTTTTTTATATATAATTTAAATTATTTAAAAAATCCTTTAAATATTAGTTTGATATTAATCCTTATTTAGAAAAAAAAATGATACTATAAAAATAATGATTAAAAAAAAAGTTAACAATTCACAGAAATCCATTGTACTATGACAATCGGCTACTAAATTAATAAATAAAAAATACAATGTAATTGAAAAAAGAATGCTAATATTTGAGCCAAATAAATAAAAAAGTAGTAAAAATAAAAAGAAAATTAAAAGAAAAAACATCTATATGAGACGACTAAGATTGTAATTGAGAGAGTAAATTCGGTTTATACTATTTTTAAAAAAATGAGCTTACTTTTACAATCTTGCTATGGTGATTATTTCGCAATTCAAAAACTGAAAACAAACAATAATATTTTTAACAATTAAAAAAAAAGAAAAAGATAAACAGAAAATAGAAAAATAGAATACCCAAATTATATATATACACACGAAAAAATGTATTATGTAAGGCCAAAAAAAATGTAGCTAAAAAACAAAAAAACTCTAAAACTTTCTCTTTGTTTCAGCTTTATATATATATATATATATATATATATATATATATATATATATATATATATATATATATATATATATATATAGGCAATGCATATGAAATCTTAACATGAGGTGTTTTATAAATAGTTATGTTTTGAAAATTTGAAATTAATAAAGAGTTAAATTATGGATTGTTAGTGGAATAATTCATAATTAATTATAATAAGAATTTACTAGTTCTAGTAAATGTTTTTGTTATAATTAATAGACTTATTAATTTTATTCCTATGATCTCTATTGTGTCTGCATTAATAGGAGCCAGTGTGAGATATTTTTTAATATTTAATAAATGAAAAGATTTTATTTTATTTAAAATAAAATATTCTTTTCGTTTTAAATTTTAAGCAAACTGCGTTTAGAACAGAACAACGAGTCTTATCAATCGTTCTGTTCGCGGAAGACAAGGTATAGAAGTCTATTTACCGTGTTTTCTACCTATCAAAGAAAACACACCCTTAAAACAGTTCTTTCTCCCTCTTCTTCTCACTAGAAAAGTCTACCCACACAGACTTGGTTTCTAGCTTTAACAAAGGTCAAATAACAGAAGGCTTTGGGTGATTCAGGGAAAAGATAAACGGTATTCCACTGTTTCATTCATGAAAAATAAAGGAAGATGGTGAGAGATTCTGCACTACAGGAGGTAAGTAGAATCTACTATTTATGAAATATTCATTTGGTTTACCTATGTGTATGTTTGTTCTCTTAAAAAAAGAAAGAAAAAAAAAAAGAAGAAATTAAGAAAGAGACATAAGAGGTCAAAATAAAAGTACAATGGTTTCAGAAGTCAAAGTCATGCTCCAAAACACAATTTCTCCGGGCCATTGTTATCAAGTTGGCGATCCAAATCTAAAAAATTAGTCTGGTATAAATTTTGTTTCACTTTCAAATTCAAAATTTGTAATTTTCTTTTAAAAATAATATGTAAATCATATGATAAATATATAGGATAATGTCCAAGTAATAAGCAAATAAATTAAAAAACAATCCATAGGGGAGGAGGTGAAGAAAGATATCTGAACATCGTTCAGGAGGCAAAACTTGCAACAATCATATGATAAATATATAGGATAATGTCCAAGTAATAAGCAAATAAATTAAAAAACAATCCATAGGGGAGGAGGTGAAGAAAGATATCTGAACATCGTTCAGGAGGCAAAACTTACAACCCATTGAAAATTCGTGTAAAACCTTAAAACCATGTATGGTGTATTGTAATCAATCATATAATGGAACGAAAATTATATTATATGGTTGATTACATTATTTAAATTGACCTTAATTTTTAGTGTAATGTAATTGAAGTTCCACTGTAATTTTTATTATTTAAATTGATGTTCTATTCAATACATCAAAAAATATGTAAAAACGCCGTTGCATTCCTTAAAGCCCAAACCCATACCCATTCTCAACAAATCATGTCTCCTACTACCTCATCATCACTTCCAGTGATTGCTCCCTCGTTTTCCTTGTCAGCACAAGTACGATAAAAGTAGAAAGCATAATCTGTAATAATTATAACATACTCATTGGCAGGAATCACAAACAATACAAGTAGAAAACATACACAAGTTCAAACGTACATAGTTGTAATATTCAGAATTAAGAACAGAATTATAGAGAAAGTAACTAAGGAACATCCCCAGTTGTGTCATTAGCTACTGTAGGCTTGGTGTCCTCTCCAGAAGCAGAATTAACTGGAGGCTGGCTAGGCAATAACTGCATATTCTGCGCCATCTCCTTTACCTGCGGACATCTAGGCAACCTTCGCATAATCTGTGCCTGCAGAATCTCTTTAAGCTGCTCTATCTGTTCTCCTTGTTTCTCCACCTGCTCTTTCATCTCACGATACTGCTCTTTCATAGCAAGATCCTGCGCAGACAATGGCGATGTAGCACTGTCAGAGGCAGAGCTTGAATGGCTGTAGTAAACCGACACCTTGCGCTTCCGCTGGCCTTCATCAACGTCCTCCAAGTATATTTCTCTCTCATTAATGGAGGAATCAGGTCCAGAATCAGTTTGCTGTGCAGAATGTTGCTCTGATAGAGAATTGTAATCATCCTAGATAAGATTGATTACAATGATTAGGATAATAACATAGACCTATGTTGCACGGAACGGAAACGTGGAAGCGCGGAAACGGACATGGAGAATGGTGTTTTTTAAAATATAGGAAGACGGAAATGTTGGAAAATGCATAAATATGAAAAATATAAGGTTAAATTTATATATATATATAAAATAAATTACTATAAACTATTAAATATATTCAAGAAGAAGTCAACTCCAATCAACATTTAATCATATCTAAAAGAATTATAAGTTTCATACTCATAAAAATAGATATTTGTGAATTTGCATTTATTTATGTATTTATTTTAATTAGAGAAATGAGTTTTTGAGAGTTTCTAGTTTACAGCTATCGTACTTCAAGGAGGAAAATGTGTTTTCAAATCATCCAATTTGCGAAAACGGCTCCGAAACATTTCTAAAGAGTTTCCAAATATTCCCGTGCAGGAAACCTATCCGAAATACATAAACGGCGGCCAAAGAAAGTTTTTGTGCAACATAGATATAGACAAAACTATAATAAATGGCCATTATATAACTAACACAAGAGTATTTATGGTATAATACTTCAAAACTTACCACAACACTTTGAGAGGGATGGTCAACAACTGCCTGTCCTTCATATTTCCTCATCTGAGTGTAAGTGAATACCTCCTTGCTCAAAGGTTCAAGTCCAGATGGTGTAGCCTGATAAGTAGTTGACAAAGCATTTAAAAAAAAAAAATGTAACGAAAATTAGCATGAAATCAGAAACATACAGAACTTACTAAGTGTCGTGTGTGCTCTGCATCGGATATAGATTCCTCAATATGGCGAGATGGACCAACTCTCTTACTGTCGATCTTGCTTCGCTTATTCCTCAAGAATTGTAAGCACTTAGCATTTTTTCCCCGTTGACCTTTCCCCCAAGCTATGTCTCTAACGCACTTCTGTTTTTTTCCGCTTGAGCGCATTCTGCTGAGAAAAGTTCTTATACCGGTTGGCAGCCTTGTATTGTTCGTTTTCAATGTTTAGGAGTGGAATAAGAATAATAAAAGGGCCTAATAATATTAACTTTTGCTATTTACAAAGCCACCCAACATTTTTTTTTAGGCATTTTTTTCATTTTTTTTTTATGTTGGTGGTTTTCATTTTGCACTTGCATTTGTGAAATAACAAATTGAATAATACCAGAAAAGGAAACAAGTTTATATATAATTAGGCATTCAATAACAAGCTCAGGTAAAGCAAACTGGTATTTCACAGAAAAACTATATCTCAAAAATAAAAACTTGCTATCGAACAAAATTAACATTTCACAAAGCACATTTTCAATTTACAAGCGTCATCAAAATGTTAATTTAGCTGGGTAGCAATTTTTTAATTCACGCCAATCAACCTTTTTCTGCTACATATGGAGAGGATCGAAAAGAAAAAATTATGACTTTTATTATAATAAAAGTGATAGAAGACTTAAGGATTGAAGCTCACTTTTCTTATCTTCTCTTCACATGGACAACAAAGCTCTTCTTGCTTTTCATAACCATAGTAAATGCCATTGCACACCTAGCCAATCAAACTTATAATTTTACTTGATGTTCATTTTTTGATAATTGTTTTTTGTTTTTTTATAATTAGGTATAAAATTTATTGAATAAGAAGCTATTCAGTGTATCGCATATTTTTGAACTCTAAGAGGATTGGCATACGCAATCTTTCCCTTTTTTTTTTTTTTTTTTTTTTTTTTGTAGGGAGACTGTTTCTGTGGCTCCAATCCATGACCTCCACGTCACAGGTATACTATCCTTTATTTCTTTACATCCTTAATTTCTTTTCATATAAATTGTGTTATATAACCATATTTATCATTCTAATTATGCATTTTCATGTTTTTAATCTAATTTTTCATTTTCAATTTTATTAAATATCACCTAAGTTTAAGGATGAATTCTAAGTTTAAACCCAACAACTTTGGCAAACTCAAGAAGGAAGGTCCCTCTTAAAATTATCACCTACAGTGGTCATGGCTTCCTCTACCATTTTCTAACCCACCTTCCTCATCGTTCATCGCCAATAAGGTTAATACTCCATCATATCAACATAACCTTTTCGTTTCTACAGATTTAAACATCTGCAAATCTCTCAATTCTGATCCAACATTCCCAGATTATTCTTTTTTGTTCCCCTTAATTTTTGTTATGCTTGCTAAGCTTTAACTTTTCTTTCAATACAGAAGGATTGTATTGATCTTTTGTTCATCCTTATCGTTATTTTCTATTTTCAAATGCTGGAAAGCAAGTCTGATTGTTCATACAAAAAAAAAAAAAAAAAAAAAAAAAAAAAAATTAAGAAAAAATTAAGAAACCCAACTCATTGCAAACCCAACAAGATTAAGAAAAAATTCGCGATAAAAAAACCTGTGGAGAAGTTGGCCGAGCAAGGAACCCTCCCTACCGGCGGGGCGATCGACCACTGTTTGACTTACAGCGAGCTGCTGGCGGCAAAAGGATTGGCTGGAGGTTCAGCGGCGTTAGAAGAGAGAAACGAAGAGGTTAGCACTTAGCAGTGTTGAGCAGCGTGAAAGGAAGTATAAGTTTTAACCTAGTTTTCAGCGACCGCCGAATCGGTCGCTAACGGTTAAAATTCCGATCAGTAAATAGGACGAAACAGCAAATAAGCGAGGCAACCACACCTATACTGACCGATTTGAATCTGGCTTCGATAGCACATTTTCGTCATTAAATGAATTTATACTTATAAAATATTTCAACATAATTAAACTAAATCCATGAATTCTATACTTCAAATTCATTTGTACAAAAAAAGGAGACAAGCATTTTAAGTAAAGGTCAAAAGAGGATGGAGAAGAAGAGAAGAAAAGAAACAGTGATAAACAATGGGAGAGAAAAGATAAAATCATGTATCAAATTGTACACATGGGCATTCACTTCTATCTGATAGATTCGTTTATGGAATTCTTATGGATTAAGAATTTAAAATAATCATTTTGAGAACAATAAGTAATTGGAAGTTTGTAATAGTTAAACCCTTTTTAACACATCCATTTGAGCCACTTTTATACATAGTTAAATGCTTAAACATGAAAATCAACTTGACTGCAATGAGCGTGCTCGAGCTGCAGCTCTTTCTAGTGCCTTCAACCGGTTAGCTTCCATTCGTGCTTTCTGTTCATCTGTAATCACAACTTCATTAGACAAGCTTTCAGTTGGTGGCTCCATGCTACTCTGAGGTTCCTGCAATTAGGATAGGATCGACAGAAAACTCTGTTAAATATAAGCAAATATGTCAATTTCAGAGACTAAATTACATTGCCTGAACTTAAACAGAGGTTCAAATCACATGTTTAATTGTTGGTACGAATGCACGCTCATCTAATTATCTGAGTTTTCTTAGACTAAAATTGCTAAGATGGCATTAAAATCACGATATTCTGAAACACAGATGAAATGCATCAAAATATGCAGTTTGGCTAGAGGTATTCTTGGAACTTGAATGTATATTAGCATGAGAAATAGGTTTCAAAGCCAACAAAAGAACAAACAAATTGTACTTTTAAATCCTACAACATCTATAGCAATGCATAAAATTGGATAAAAGTAAGAAAAGTACAAAAATTATTCTTAAGATTGAAGAAAGAAGAATAGTATGTTTAGAATTAATTGCAACCTGAAATAGATGTTGGAAAAATTCCATTCCCAATTTTAAATTTAGGACCAGATTGAGATAATGTTAGTATTTTTAAGTCAATTAAATTTAATTTTTACTCAAACATAATAACAGATTATTTTCACCTTTTTAAAAGATAAAAATTCAAAAAAAAAAAAAACCTAAAATTTAAACACAAAATGAAAGATAACAAAAGTTTGGATTAATAAAATCCAATCTTTATTCAAACAAGCTAAGAGACATTAATATTTTCAAAAGATTAAAATTCAGAAATGAAAAAAATGAAAAATTAAAAAGAAATGGAAACTGAAATTGAAAACTGAAAGCAATAAAGTTGATTTTTGACAACTTACAATTTTTTTTTTCAGCACATATATATTTGATAGTTTTTAGTTTTTTATCTTTTGATTGGACATGGTTACAAATATACAAAAAAAAATATGAAACTATGATTATCATGATTTGAGCTGAATGTTTATAATATTAAAATATGTAGAAAATTTTCATCCTTTATACAAATTAGTCCTGCAACTTTTTCTCTTTCTATTTTTCATTTTTATTTTTTATTTTTAAATTTTTATCTTTTAAAAATGTGAAGTTTTTTATGAATAAAAATTAGATTCAATTGTAATAACCACAAACTAGCAAACTGTACCATAGTAACAAATTTAACAATGAACTCCAATTGTAATAAGTCGCGGAATTCAGGATAAAAAGGTTTATAAGGCCAAAACTATAACGTTTCGAGGGAAGAATATCACAACATTGTTCATCTTAGTAATCCAAAATCAATAATCAATTGTATAACATTTCATTTGAGCCTTTCCTCTGAGGACCAGTACTTTAGTGCTATTATTTAACAGAGAACAACAATATCGCTGACTACATTGAGGGAACAATTAGTTGATCCATCAATGCACAAACTTTTAGTATGTCTTCATTGATGTGCTTATAGATTTTCATGAATACTGCTCAAACACGAGTAATATACCAGGCAAAATGAAGATTTAAATGACAATTACTAATAAATTCAGAATTTCATATACACTTCTGGTATCAGTTTGTATAGAGCAACAAAAAACACTAGGTAAAAACACTTCTGGTATCAGCATATACTACTTAAGCTTGATTGTCTGGACATTTTAATCTTAAATCAGAGCTAATGTGCCCATCTTGTAGGATTTTCTGCAGATTTTGTTGTCTCGTACACCAAAGATAAAGAGCATGCAGATAGGATTTTTAAATTGTAGAAGAGTTAATTTACACATATTTCCACTCTTCTAGGTGTTTTAGTTTATTGCATTAGCTACAGAAAAACATCAGAAACAACATCACAAAGACTGTTGCTTCCGTTATTATCAGTGTATTCATAACATGCAAATGGTCATCTTCCGTAAAAGAAATATTCAACTCTACAAGACACAAGTTCCAGTTTTTGATAAAGAGATATAGCAAAAGAACTGTGACAACCAGGAGGTATAGAATTAAAGCAGTTAAATTAAAAGAAATAACACTTACTTGAGTAGCTCTATCATAAATCTCATGGAGCATATCTTCTTGCATAACATTTACATCATGGTCCCTCAAAAATTGACCTCCCGTCTGATTCAGCCCTACAGCTTCAGCAGGAGTTGAATGATCTAGGAGAATTTGACAGGTATCACTAAGAAAGAAATGACAAAAAAAAAAAAAAACTCGCACAAGTGCACAAACATGAGAAGTTATCTGATAGTGAAAGCAATAATCAAATGGATGTTGGAAGTTACCATCAGGATTAAAGAAAAAGGAGAGATTTCCATTCGTAAGAAAGATTGATATTACCAAAAAGGTCTAAACCCCTTTTGTTGGACAAATGACAAACCAAGAAAGGGGCAAGCAGTGTTGTCTATCACAGAACTAAGATCTTAATTGCAATTGAACACGTCAATTGATAAGCAAAAGCATTTAAAGATGGTTAAATTTAATGTCAATAAGAAAATAAGACACATTGCCTTGTTATCATCAAAATCAATCCATTCAACAAGTATTATCAACAGGACTGAGTTATCTTAAAACCAAATTTATTCAGTTCAAATTGTTTAAACTGAGGTAAGCCCAACAAATTTGAGGTGTAGTTCAAGCATCAGCAAATTATACACACACACATATTAACTGATTGGTAATTAAAAATAAAAGCACGAGGGATAACATTTATAGATCTGCTCTCAACTTTTTACTTTTAAAAAGTTTATTTATCCAAAAATAATCAGATTGTAGTGTTCAATTTTTGTCCCCATGGTTGGTCCCTCCAAAATTATTTGCACCATATTATAGCTCAAGCAATAATAAAAAAATACATATCTACTTGATGATTAAAGAAATTTTGAAAATGTGTAAATATACTACATCCAACACCTTATTGGCAAGATAACCAGAATACCTTGTTCAAGGTTTGGACCAACATGTTCAGTAGGTAATTCATTGAACTTTGTTGGATCCCCTCCACTGGCAACTCTTTCTCTTAACTCTCTGAGGCACATCTGGTCAAAAAATGAACAGGAAAATAATGTAAAGAGAAATCCATTGCAATTATATGTGTGCATGAGCATATTATGCAACAATGTACTAGTAAGATATAAAGAAAGAAGGTTAAATCTGTACCTCAATTGCATCTGAACAAAACCTCATCAACATAATGTATATAACTATCCAGCTGGAACAAATGACCTTAAACGTACAGGTAAAATGTAAAACTTGTTTACCTTTACATGTCTGGTGGCAGCAACTTGTTCCGTCTTATGTACAAATTGATCAAACGAATAATAAGGCAGCAAGCGGGAGTGCCATTCACTGTATAAGCGAATCAGATTTCCTAAATCGCTTACCTGTAAAACATAACTCTCAATTGAACTGAAAGACCGAAGACACGTGAACAAAATTAAGATAAGCTTTAGAGCATTTAAAACATAGACAATAATAAAAAGAAGACGAATCTTTCTAATTCCCTTATTGGAAAACTTATGCTAAGTTGGAAGACAAAAGTGCAGTCTCTAGTAAAAAAATAATGAAGTACCACAACTGTTGCCAAGGTGATACCTAATAACTCTTGGGAAGCTTGTAGTCAACTTTCTGGCTCAATATGGTCCAGTGTTTCTCAAATCCAGATAACATACATATTTGTACAGTGGAGAAAATTGAATAATCATAATATTTAGTAAATTGCACGAGAATGGCTTTGAGCAGCTCTTTCAATGTAATTTTAGAACAATTTTCCAGCTTGTATTTTTGCATCACACTTCCATTTGGTGATGGTATACAGTCTTCAAAGCAAATGTATATCATCTTTAACTAGATGCAGCAAAAACTTAGCTGATGTAGATGCAATAGTTGTAAAACGTGTGGCTCAATTAAACCTGGATCCAGGTGCACACAAGCACCCGGCCCTGGGCCTTAATAGTCTCAAGCAAGGCATATCTCAAAGATGCATGCCTAGCCACCCATGCATGTGCCTTTAAGGGAGTCTTGATGTGCATGAGAGAGTTCTATTAAGAATACTATAATTTCATGGAGTTAAATCTTAGAAGGTGAATATGATCTTGGATGCAGATAACTCATGTTGAACAATTTTTAGCACTTAGCTTCCTTGCAATACTGGTGGTTTACTTCTGAAGTAATCATTAGTGCTTATAAATTTAATTGCACCAGATTCTGCATAAACTTTAAAGAACTATGCACCTCAAGTTCTTCTTGCACTTTGTGCACTTAGTGCGCCTTTGACAACCAATGTTGCTTGGATTTCCTTAGTTGTTGTACAATTCGATTAGATTTACTAACTATTCCTCATTCTCATAAAGACTTTTCAAGAAAGAGCTTACTTTAAATTGTGATTTCTTATGAGGGATTCCATAATTCGCCATGTGAAAAAAAAAAAAAAAAAAGGATTAAGCGTAACCTGTATATGAACATGTGACTTAAGAGGAAAATCCAGTGGTTCCATATTATCATAATCAAGTCAATCTCAGATCACTCGAATAACCATGATTAAGTCAGCAATGTTAAAGTGAGAATCTTTGATTTCCTTTAACTTCTAACCAATGGCAAGAAAAATAAAACTTCATCCTTTCTTTGCCTTTCAAATTTCAATTACTTTCTAATTTCTATCTGTTCCGACCAAATAGAGACTTTTAATTTCACAAATCAATAACCGAATCCAAATATAAGATAGCAGAAAGTTCTTAAAATCGGTTGCAAATCAGAATTAAACTACTTAAGATCAATTTTAATCATTCGAATTAATATCGGTTTTAACAAACTAGTAGAAAAACAAAATTTCAAAAGACTGAAATCAAAATGTTAATGAATACCTCATGTCCGCGGCCACGATACTTAAAATTGCGAGGAAAATGGCGAAGAACATAGCCCAGGCCATCGTCGCCTAGAAGAATCTCAGGGGTGAGTTTTGGCCTTGTTCTGGGCACCTTCTTAGGTTTCTCCGATTTAGGCTTCGAATCGCCATTACTGGGCTTGAAAGGAAACGATCTAGAAGAATTCGAATTGCTGAGATTGCTAAATTTAGAATTAGCAACAGGGTCGGGGTTAGGGTTAGTATTAGGATTTGAATCAGGGCAGTCGCGCGACCAGTGGCCTGGGCGCCCGCATTTGAAGCATCCAGTCGGCGCTGCTTGTGCAGTGTCCATTTCGATTGCTGTCTACGTCTCTCTCGCCGTTGAGTCGGTGAATTTTGTACAGAGAATCTGCAATAGTTTGCTGCGTCGTCCATTGTTTTAAGCTATTCTCTACTTTCCGTTCGTTTTTGGCGGGAAAACCCCCCGCCAAGTTTCTCCTAGCCGGTTTATTACACTGCAGGGAGAGATAGGCACGGCAGTCTGAGTGAACCGCAGATTTCGGTTCATTGGACCAGCGGTTCGAGATTTTTAAAATTTTAATTCAGAATCAATTTTAAACCTCCTGGTTCAATTATGGCCGATTTCGGTATGTTTCCGATAAATTGGCCATTCGAATTACAGTTCTAATATGGTTTTGATATTATGTAAATTTTAAAAAAGTTTAATAAAATTTTGACTCCAAATTTATAAATAAATTATAATTTTAAAATATCTAAATTTTATTAACTAAATAAATTATTAGAAAATTGTCAAAGAAAAAAATTCCATTAACTTTTAACAATTTAAAAAACTTAAAACTATTACAAAAATATTATGATGGTTAAAAACTAAATCATTCCGGATACTCTTAACTTTAAGACTTGTAATAATTACATCTTAAAATGAACTTAAGCTCCATACACTCTAATTACAAATTCATTCAAAATTAAAACACTCTAATTACAAATTCATTCAAAATTAAAATTAAAATATAATAAACATGGCATCCACAGAAGTTAGCTAATCCAACTTTGGTTAGCATGTACTGAGCACGCCATTTAGCCCTCTCTTCTTCAACAATTCCTTTCTCTCTCTCTATAGCTTGGCTCTTTCCTTCATTAAACTGGACACTTATCTTCTCTTTTCATTGAGCAAGAAACCAAGAACACATCATTTGCTTAGTCACATTCAAGTTCAATAAACAAATCTGATGGTTAAAATACACAAAATATGATATATGATATATCATTACAGAATAAAGAAATAAATGATTTTTCCATTGACAGAGAACGAAATCAAAATTGTATAGAAGATTTGTTGATAGTGATGTAATGTACCCATCTCCTTTTATTTAATTAAACACCAAATAATGTTTTAATCGATAATATATAATTGCACTACTATTATTCCCCAAAATACATTCAAAGTTTAACAGTAATCTAGAATCCACCTAACCTAGAAGATGAAAACAAAATCTTTGAAAGAAAAACACAGCCACTATGAATTCCAGCAGAAGGAAAATTTGTGCATAAATAAGAAAAAGTTAAAATATGAAAGAAACGAACTTAATCCACTTGAATAGCTTATATAATAAAGTTTTGAGTGTTATGATTAATAAAAAATAAATTAGGAGTTAAAAAAGAAGATGGGAAAAATGTTTATAAGCATTAGATAACTCATCAAGAATTCAGAGACTGCATTGTCAAAGGAGCTAAAACTGAAATCTGAAGCTTTATAATAGTAAAAATTCCTAAGAAACCCACTCCCAAAATCACTTAAACATATTGGCTTCACTAAGAAAGACAAGATGTGTCGTAGAGAGAGACAAAGAGAGAAAGGAATTTTAGGGAGATCATTGACGAAGGAAAAGAGACAGTGTGGTAGAGAGAGACAGAGAGAGAAAAGAATTTCATTAACGAAGAAAAAGATACGGTGCCGTTGAGAGAAACACAAAGAAAGAGGAATTTTAGGGGAGATAAGACAGTGTGTTTAGAACTTGCTAACTAAAGTTGGGTTAGCTAACTTATATAGGTCCCACGTTTATTATATTTTAATTTCAATTTTGATTGAATTTGTCATTAGGGTGCAATTTTAACAAAGTTTAAAATTGGGGTGTTTGAGAGTTAAGTTTATTTTAGGGTGCAATTGTTACAAGTCATAAAGTTTAGGATATCCGGAATGGTTGAGCCGATTTTAAATGGCCTAACCAACAATTTCACCCTGAACTTTTTGATTAGTTGCAATTTCGCCCTCAATCAACCTTCGTATCACGAGCATCTTAAGCTTATCAACCTAGTTACAATTATACCATAATTTGCTTTTAGGATGCAATTGCATCCTAAAAATAAATTAAGGTTGACATTTTGATTAAAACAAGGTTAAATATTTTTGAGTCCCTAAATTATGATCAAATTAACACTTAAATCCCTTAACATTTGAGTAATTATTTTAAAGGACCTAAATAATACTGCTGTTACATTGTGAGGTCTTTCCATTCAAATTCTTACCTATATGGCTGAAAAACGAATAATTACTCAAACGTTGAGGGACCTAAGTGTTAATTTGATCATAATTTAGGGATTCAAAAATATTTAAACCCCACTTAATATTCGCTTTTCAGCCCATATAAACAGAAAAAGATAAAAATTTGGATGGAAGGGCCTCAGAGTATAACGGCAGTATTATTTAGGTCCTTCAAAATAATTACTCAAATGTTATGGGATCTAAGTGTTAATTTGATCATAATTTAGGGATCCAAAAATATTTAACTAAAACAATGTAAAAAATGGACTCTATAGCCAATCCAAGTGTTTTAAACAATAAATAATGAAATCAAATTCAAGTATTCATATAATAAACAAAAAAAAAAAAATCAAGATTGCGTCTTTGATTTTAAAATTATACCAATTTTAAGATGCAAAAATAATGAGTTGGATACTAATTCAAGGTTACACTTCCTAAGATGATGAAACAAATATGTTGATTCTTTTGTCTTTATCGTTGTAGCCAATATCTAATTTCCTACAAGAGAAGAAAGATAATAAGTTGAAGGACAAAAGAGGCAAAATGATAAACTATTTCTTTTTAATTCAAATGTTATCTATTACATCTAACTAAGTTTGGATTGGTTATAGAGTCTATTTTTATATTATTTTAATTATAATATCAACCTTAATTTATTTTTAGGGTGAAATTGCAACAAATTATAAGTTCATGGTACTCTAATTCACTTTTAGGGTACCATTGCAACCTAAAAGCAAATTAGGGTGTAATTGCAACTAGATTGATAAGTTCAGGGTGCCAAGGGTATAAAGGTCGATTTAGAATGAAATTGCAACTACTCGAAAAGTTCAAGTGAAATTATTGGTTAGGCCATTATTTAAATTTATAAATTTTGCTAATTTACTAATATAGAAAATTATAATTTTTCTATTTTGGGCTTGAATTAAATTAAAGGTTGGTGGGTTCCGATGGCTCGATATTTTATGTCGAGTTTCGATACGAAAAGCTGCTAGTGTTTTGGTTTTTATGTGGAAAATTGGATTATACAGACTCTTTTTGTGATCTTCGCCTACATTACAAGAAGGAGGAGTTGGTTCTATCTTAGGACAATCAGATAAGGGTTCCACCTCGTCGAAATTCCTAGCCACAGAGCAGGTGGTTACGTGAGTATGGAAAGGAAGACTCAATGAATTTAACTACGGATGGTAAGGGATGTGTTGGATGACCTTCAATTCTCATTACAGCCAATGATTTTCGTCGAGCTTTTTATGGGAAGTCTATCAATGATGAGGATATGGAAAATCAACATCACTTTATGGATACAAATTCTTTTACTATGGGTCAGGATAAAGATATGGGCCTGGAGGAAGAGGATGGTCTCATTAAGCCTTATCCTAAAAAGAGGCGTAAAAGTGGCACTAAAACTAAACATGCTACTAGTATTTCTATGCTCTTGCATTCACCTGCAAGCAACAACTCGACTAGTCCTAAGTCGATAAAGAAGATATCGGCCGATCCCGTCAAATGGGATGGCTGGAAGCTATGATCATCCTTAGTTAGAACTGTCAGGGGCCTGGTAACCCTTAAATAGAATAAGCACTCAAAGATTTGACTTTGAGCTATAAGCCTAAAGTGGTAATTTTGATGGAGATATTGGTCCATGAAGTTAGATTGAAGGAGGTGTATAAGTTTTTAAATTTTGACAACTTCTTTGCTGTCGACTGTGTTGGTAGAAGTGGGGGACTTGGCCTTTTTTGGAAAAATAGCACTAAGTTCGTAGTTATGGGATTCAACAAAATTATATTGATATCTTTCTCTCTTTTCCTTATTTGGAGTGGAGGTTTACAGGATACTATGAGATGTCAAATCGGAACCGTCGATGCGCCACTTGGAACCTTTTGCTAGCCCTTTCTTTATAAGATTCTCGGCCTTAGCCATGTGTAGGCAATTATAACCATTTAGCATCTATTGAAGAAAAATGGAGAGGCAGCGAGTATTCTAATTTCCTTCTTAATAGTTTCCCAGAAACAGTTTAAGAATGTGGGCTCTGTGATTTACTGGCAGCAGGGTATCAATTTACTTGTCGTATGAAAAGGCAAGGTAGATTGTTACTCACGAAAGATTGGATCGTGCCATGGCAAATCAGACTTGGTCCAATTATTTTCAAGACGCTACCGTGAATGCTTTAGTTGCTCCCACATCTGATCATGACCCACTTTTAATCAAATACAAAACTGATTGAGCATGGACATAATCTTAATAGGTCACGGTTTGGTAATCATTAGTTGGCTGAGCAGGATGCTCATTCAGTTCCAAGTACTAACATGATGGAGCATAAGGAAGCATGCACCGTGATGCTGAAGCAGTAGGTTAGGGGGTAGGAACATAGATTTTTGGTGTAAAAAGCAGCTAATTAAATGGATGATGGAGTCTAATAGGAATTCAAATCTCTCTTTGGATGATCAGCATCTTAGAGATGAATGGAGCCAAATCCTTGCTTGAAAGGACATGTGCTATTGTCAAATAGCAAAGCAATTTTGGATGTGTTATGGCAATAAAAACAACAAATTCTTTCATACTAAAATTAAGGTAAGGAGGAGAAACAACACTATTGTTGGGTTGCAAGATACAGATGACTAATGGATTATCGATTTGGGGGAGATGCAAAACAAGGTGCATAATTATTTTAATGAATTTTTTTGCTCCAATTGAATCAAACAGTTTGTGTTTATTAGGAGTGGTTCAACCTAAAGTTTTAGTGGAAGACAATATGTTAATAAAAGGGACTATATCCAGTGAGGAGGTCCGGAATACAGTGTTCCAGATGCATCCGAATAAAGCACTAGTCCCGATGGCCTTAACCCTGCCTTTTTCCAAAAATTTTGGAATATTATTGGATGTGACGTGGTGACGGCGAGCAGGGCATGGTTACAAAGTGGTACTTTTCCACCTTCCTTTATTGATGTTCTTATAGTTTTGATCCCTAAAATGAAAATGCCAGACTATAAAAGATTATAGACATATTTCTTTGTTTAATGTCCTTACAAAATTCTTTCTAAGGTTTTGACAAATAGATAAAAATTAGTCTTGCCCAAAATTATTACTGAGAACTAGTACGCTTTTATCCCGAGTCATTTAATTACAGATAATATTTTAGTGTCTTTTGAGATGTTATATAATTTGAGGAGAAGGACTGGAGGGGGGGGGGGTTTGGGGACTTGTGCTTTAAAAGTAGACATTAACAAAACATATAAAAGAGTCAACTAGGAGTTTTTGAGTAATATGTTACATAGGCTGGCTTTTCTGATGTTTGGGTGAACTGGATGTCTATGTCTATTAAGGATGTGAATTATTCTATTTTGGTGAATGGAATGGAGGTAGGTCCTATTAGTGCTCAGAGAGGTTTGAGGCAAGGGGATCCCTTATCTCCTTACCTTTTCTTATCTGTGCTGAGGGGCTCTCTGTTTTGTTCTCTGAAGCCGAGAGAAACGGGTGGATTCATTGGGGTAGAGCTGATAGTAGATGTCCTAGAATTTCTCACTTAGTTTTTGCAGATGACTCATTGTTTTTTCTTTAATGCTAATGTTATTGAGGCTAGTATAGTTAAGAATATTTTGGTTGAGTATGAAAGGGCATTGGGTCAATATGTTAACTTCCAAAAGTCAGGGATATTATTTAGTCCCAATATTAGAGTTAAGGTGAAAAATTTTATTTCTAATATCCTTGAAGTCCATAGCTCAATGGAGGCGGGGTTAGTTATCTTGGTCTCCCTGCGCTTGTTGCAGAAGCAAGAAATAAGTTTTTAGTTTCCTTAAGGATAGGTTATGGAAGTGGGTCAATAGTTGGCCAAATAATTTTCTTTCTCGAGAGGGACAAGAGGTGCTTCTTAACTCTATTGCTTAAGTTATACCTTCCTACTGCATGAGTGTTTTTGAGCGTCCTTAAGGTCATTGTGACAATCTCCAAAAACTTATGAATGGGTATTGGTGGGGAAGAAAGGAAGAGAAAGGGAGGGGCATTCATTAGCTCTCTTGGGAGAGAATATAAGGGAGAAAAGGTGAGGGTGGGATGGGCTTTAGGGACCTCCATGGTTTCAATATGGCCAAGCTAGGAAAATAAGGATGGCGATTAATTACCGAGCCTAACATGCTTTTTTTATAAGGTATTCAAAGCAAAATATTTTCCTAATAATTATTTTCTTAATGTTAATCTGGGTAATAATCCTAGTTATGTTTGGAAAGGTGTATTGTCTTCTCAATTGATATTGAAGCAAGGGGTGAGATGGAGCATGCGGGATGGTGAGAGTTTTTTTGTGAAAAAAGACCTATGGCTTTCTAAGGATAACTCTTTTGTGGTGGAAGATGAAGGGAGTTTATTAACCCAAATATGAGAGTCAAGGAGCTTATGGTAGAAGGTCAAAGGAGGTGGGAGGTGGGAAAATCATGTTTTTATTTAATGTTATAGATATGCAATTGATTCTCAATACTCCATTCAGTCTTAAAAGTAGAGGAGATCAATTAATTTGGCACCATGAGAAAAAAAAGGAATATATAGTGTCAAAATTCAGGTGTTTTGTAACTATAAAAGTTTTGGGTAGAATAGCTCATAGGACGGATGATAATTTTTAGAGTAAGACTTGGAAGTTAGGGGTGCCACCTAAGGTGAGGAAGTATATGTGGAGGAGCTTAAGAGACATTTTACTTATTAGGGAGAGGTTGAGAAGCAAAGGGTCAACAATTTGGCAAGATGCCATTTTTATGAGGAGGATGAGGACTCTAATCATGCATTGCTAAACTGTGAAAGGGCTAAAGGTTTTCGGAGGCAAGGAGACATTTGACTTTCTATTTCTAACGTTTCTTTTATAGAATATTTTTTGCAGGTTTTGGAAAGCTTAGATTCATCTCATATCAATTTATTTATTGTCCATGCTTGGCAGGTTTGGTAATTAGGGAATAATTTTGTATGAAACAATAAAATAGAGTCTTGTTATGAGTTCCATGCAAAAGCATCCTTAAGCTTACATGAATATGAATCTACTGAGGCATCACATTTGCATGCAATTGCTACAAGTCCTTTGACAAGAACACTTTAGGGGCATGGCACTGCCATGTTGACAGGGCAATTTTTACTAAGGTCCAAATATCTTGGTATGGGGCTGTTCTTGAGGATACTGAAGGTCGATTTATTCATGCCTTATTTGGTTTCTATGAAGGCAATCCAAGACCCAAAAATAATTAAAGCTCTTGCATTTCGTCACTCTTTGCTTTATGTTACTACACACATGCTTGGTATGGGAATTGTCTATTTAGATTCTTAGGTGATATTTCTTTGCTTTAAAGTCTAGCTTCATTGATAATTCTAAGTTTGGATTAGTCATTTTTTATTGCAAGTAGATTTTAGAGTATAAAACTAATATTGATGTCAAGAGGGTTTGGAGACAAGCTACTGTGGGAGCACATTGCATGTAGTGGTGGCCATTTCTCAATTTTCAGAACTGGAACTGCCAGTGCGGAACTGGTGGGAACCAGAACTAGTCTGAACTAAAATCAAAACCGATGGTCTATGGTCTTGTTCTGGTTCCAACATTTGACGAATCATGAACCGGCGGTTCCAAGAACTAGTAGAAACCGTCCGGAACCGGTGGTTTTTCCAGTCGATTAGAACCGACGGTTCCCACCGTTCGAACCAACAGTTCCAAACAAAATTTGAGTTTTAGTTCAAACGGCTATCGGTTCCAGCAATTTTTTTATTTTCCAAATAATTTTGTGAAATTGCCAAATTCACCTTGTAACAACTATAAACGGCTAGTTTTAAGGGTATTTATGAAAATTTAATTTTTTGGATTTATTATAAATATCCATTTCCATTTACAATTCCCTCACACAAAATTATCTATACTCTCTCTATTCTATATTATTCTCTACTCTATAATCTCTCCAATTTTCATTTATAATTGTTGTCCAAAATATTGCAAAATAATTTCTCCTCAGTCCAATCTGCAATTATTGTCCAAATTATTGTCAATTAATTTCTCCAAATCTTAATCCCTAATTTTTTATTCATTTTTTTCAAGTGACATATTATTATCCTATAATGATGGCAAGTAGAGGAAACTCAAGTTCCGTAAAGGGCAAGGGATGGAGAAACACAAAATTCATCTATGCATATGAACAACATGTTCGATTTCTCTCTTAACCAATTTGATATTGAGGGATATCCAAATGAAAATTTAGAAATTCCAACTCAAGAATCCGAATTTGATGAATACAACTTACGATAAGAGGAAAATCAAGGCATACAAATTGTTCGACGAGCAAGACAAAGTTCCGACATATTCTCCATTCATTTCAAGAAGAAATTGAAAGCTACAAAATGTTTGATGTAATTTGCAATTATTGTGGAAAATCTTATAAATACAAACAAGCAACCGTTTATGATCATTTTGGAAGCATTTGGTGGTAAAATATCCAACAAAAATAGGAGTTGATCAGTACACAAATTTCCGGGTACACAACTTCTAATTTTTCTTTATTTCACTATTCTGAAAAACAACAAAAAGAAGAATTAGCTAAAATGAACAAAAAGAAGAATTAGCTAAAATGATTTTTATGGATTATTTATCTTTTAGTTTTAGTGAAAAAAAGTGGGTTTTAATCAATATTGTCAAAAAATTTTAAATCATTTTGCTAAAAGAGTCAAAAATTTTATTTTCTGAAATAAAAATTCGTGTTTCAATTTTTTATGATATTTGGAGTGATTATTGGCAAATGCATTTTTATATAGGTAGTACATGTGATTGGATTGATAATTCTTGGAAAATTCAAAAAAGAATTATTACATTTTGTATTTTTTATGATAAACATACTGGAAATAATATATGTAAAATGATTGTTTCAATTTTAGATGAATATAAATTGACCAAAATTCAATTTCATTTGATAATGCCTCTATCAACACTAAATCAATTATTGAACTTAAAGCGATTTGTGAATAAAATTGTGGTGGAAAATTTTTCATATTAGATGTGCATGCCATATTTTAAATTTATATGTTTAAGATGGTTTAAAAATTCTTGAATCTTTTATTTCTCCAATTAGAAAAGCTATTTCATATTTATGGGCCCAAGTGATGAAAAGTTGGGCTAAATTTTGTAAGGAAAATAAAAAAAAAGATCAAAATATTTTTCAAGGAATGTCTCAACTCATTGGAATTCAACATATAAATTATTAAATGAGTCTTTTTCATATAGAGAATTATTGTGCATATTTATTACTAACAATATTGAAGAAATTAATTTATACCCACAAATTGGGATATCTGTGCAAAAATTTTGGATATTTTACAAATTTTTAATGTTGCTACTTATGAATTTAATGGGATTTATTATCCCACATCTCATTTATTTTTGCTTCTACGCATTAATATTTTTAGTGCATTTCGAGAATTTGAAATGATGTTTTATTAAAAAATTGTGTTTTATCAATGAAACAAAAATGGTTATTTTATTTTAAAAATATACCATCCCTTTTCTTCTTGCTTGTGTATTTGATCCTAAGATGTAAATTTCAATTTTTATATGAATATTTGACTCTTTATTGTGAAATATTAAATCTTGATATAGAAGATAGTGTTAATATAAATGTAGTATTGCATAAAGTTAAAAAAAAATGTATTATAGAATTATATGCTGAATTTGTTCAATATTCTGATTCATCTACTTCTTCTGATTGTTCTCAATTTAATAATCAATTATTCCTAACCGAAAAGGTAAGTGCTAATGTTGCTGAATATATATTATTACAAAGACAAGTTTGATGATAGTTAAAAGACCTAGAGGATCCAGTTCTTTTCCCGAACTTGAGAGTTATCTTACCACTATTTTCGAGTTTGATGATAGTTTTACAGATAATGAGTTTCCAATTCTAGATTGTTGGAGTCGTCACACCAATACATTTTCAACCCTTGCACTAATTACAAAATAAGTTTTAGCAACTCAGATCTCGATTATAGCGGTTGAACAAGCCTTTAGTCAAGGAGAAATATACTTGATGAAATACGATTTAGGATGATACCTGATTCACTAGAAGCACAATCATGCGTGGATGATTGGACTAGGTCAAACTAACAATATAAGAGAATATCAAAGAAAATGAAGATTTATATGATCTTTACGATATGTCCTCAACGAGAACATCAACTGGTGGAAATAGCAACTAAGTAAGGTAAAATGAGTGAAATTGATATAATGTAAGTAGGAATTACGTGGCTTTGATTCCTCTAAACCCCAAGAGGATACATAGGCTACTAATTTTTGAAAAGAAATTAAGTTCAATTTTTTTTTTAAAGTTCAAGCTTTTTTTTTAAAAAAAAAAACAAGAATAAATTAAGTTCAAGACTTTTTTAAAAAAAATAAATTAAGTTCAAGCCTTTTTTTTAAGAAAAAATCAATTAAGTTCAAGCATTTTTTATTTTTTTCTTGAAACTTTTTTTAGAAATTATTTCACAAATTTTTTAAATTTTAAATTTTTTTAAACAAATGTTCCCTAATTTTTTATTTTATAATTATGCGATTCGTTGAAAAATCAGTCAGAGAACTGACTAAAACCGTCAATTTTGGAACCGTTGATGAACTGAAACCAGAATCATAATCGTTCGGTTCCAAATCGTAATCAAAACTATTAGTTTTCGGTTCAGTTCCGGAACTGTGGTCACCCCTAATTGCATGCCTAGGGTATCCTACCACTATGCTCGTGTCCAAATTTGGATAGTGTCCTTTAGTGTTTGTTGGATTATTTTTTCTCGAGGTAATGATATTTCTCCTTTAAAAAAATTGAAAATTTTTAATTTATTTGCCTACGTATTCTCTTAGGGATTAGAGAAAACAAAGCCCACGTACTTTTTTTTTTCTTTATTACAATGGAAAATTCTCAATTATTCCAATTAATTTTAGTCATCGGTACCACTAGTCGCTATTAATGAGCCGGAATTATCATCATCAGTTGACTTTTTTTGGTCTTGGATTCTCAATGTCATTGTAGTCCAATCGTCAATGCATTCTTATCACATTATTTGGCGATAATTTTGACCGTGTTGAATCTAAAATTTGATCACCCGCACTAAATGCTTTTTTCATGACTTAATTTCGCTCGTGTTTCCTAAACTATAGACCCTATTGTTGAATAATCTTTAATATAGCCCAGATCTATTGTTCATAGAATTTGTTTGACAAGAATATACAATAATCGGAAGCGTACCTTGATCCATAATGGCAGATCTATGTTATGGGTTACCTCGTTGGGGCAATTCGATTGTCACCGTAACAGCAGATCTACGTTTCTTCACTCTGGCCTTTTTCCGTAAGTGCTCTCTTAATGGTCAGAGAATAATCAACAGCTGCGGGAGTTTCTTTTATGAGCTCTCTCAAACAAACTATTTCCGTATGTGTTTGAGGGAGCCGTCACACTCTCTTGTTTTTGTGTTAACCCTAATCTGTTGATTCCTTTTTCTTTTATAAGGCAGAGGAAGGGTATTAAAACCCTAACTGACTCTTATTCATTAAGCCCAATAACTATCATCTTGGGCCACCTTAATTAGAACCAGCCCTTCAATCATATGGGCCACATACAGATTATTAAATAATCTAACAATCTCCCACTTGGCCGATGTGCATTTCTTAAATCCATCATGTTTACTTTAATTAGAATTAAGATGATCAGATTACGGCGGTCACAAGTCATTAATCGACATGATTCCTTCCATATATCACAGACCACTTCAATTCATAAAACTTTAATGGAGAAACTATTCAACAAACAATACATTGATACAATCAACTGTTATTGTTATCTCACTCAAACCATTATTGTATACATCTATAATGTGGATAACACATAAATAAGCAAAACACATCTTTAATTGAATTCCCAAGTGTCACAATAATATGAGCAAAACAACTAGATGTATATATATATACAAGTTTAAACATCATGCTAACAAGGACTTATCTATAATGCCCATCCTATCAACATGGCCAGTGAAGATTTTGGGCGGTAAGCCTTTAGTTAGCGGATCCGCTATCATCAGATCAGTACCGATATGCTTAATTGACACTTTGTTTTTTTGCACTTCTTCTTTCACAGATAGGTACTTTAAATCCATGTGCTTTGCACCCTTAGAGTACCTATCATTCTTAGAGAAGAAGACAGTTGCAGAATTATCACAGTAAATTCTCAACGGTCTAGCTATACTGTCGACAATGCCTAGACCTGAGACAAAGTTTCGCAACCACAATGCATGAACAGTGGCCTCAAAGCATGCCACAAATTCAGCCTCCATAGTGGAAGTAGCAATGACAGACTGCTTTCCACTTTTCCATGATACTGCTCCTCCGGCTAGAAGAAACAAGTAGCCAAATGTAGACTTTCTCGAATCTACACAACCGGCATAGTCTGAATCCTAGTATCCCACCAGTTCTAGATGGCTGGACTTTCTATAAGTGAGTATATGATCCTTAGTGCCTTGTAAATACCTAAGTACTTTCTTTGCAGCTTTCCAATGGTCCATCCCGGGATTACTTTGATATCGCCCTAACATTCTTACGGTGAAACTAATATCCGGTCGAGTACATGTCTGAACATACATTAAGCTCCCAACCACTGACGTATATGGAATAGACTCCATCTCTTTACGTTCCAAATCATTTTTAGGACATTGCATTTCGCTGAACCTACCTCCTTTCTGAATTGGAACTATTCCTGCGGAGCATTTTTCCATTCTGAATCTCTCTAATACCTTATCAATGTAAGCTCTTTGAGACAATCCTAACAGTCCTTGTGATCTATCACGGAATATTTCTATTCCAATCACAAAGGATGCCTCTCCTATATCTTTCATTTCAAAGTTCTTAGAGAGAAAACCTTTTACATCATGCAACAACCCAACATCATTCGCAGTAAGAAGAATGTCATCAACATATAGGACTAACATAATGAGCTTGCTCCCATTGACCTTTATATAGATACACCGATCAACAATGTTTTCTATAAAACCATATGAAGTGATGGTATTATTGAACTTAAGATACCATTGACGGGAAGCTTGCTTCAGTCCATATATTGACTTCTTTAACTTACACACCAAGTTTTCCTTTCCTGTGATCACAAACCCCTCTGATTGGTCCATATATACTTCCTCCTTTGAGTCACCATTAAGAAAGGCTGTCTTTACATCCATTTGGTGAAGCTCTAGATCACAATGAGCCACCAAAGCCAAAATAATTCTTAAAGAGTCCTTTTTGGAAACTGGAGAAAAGGTCTATTTATAATCAATGCCATCCTTCTGAGTGTAACCTTTAGCAACAAGTCTGGCCTTATATCTTTCAATGTTGCCCTTAGAGTCTCGTTTGGTCTTAAAAACGCATTTACAACCAACTTGTTTTGACCCCTCAGGCAACTCGATTAAATCCCAGACTTGATTGTCACTCATTGATTGCATTTCTTCCTTCATGGCATTAAAACACTTTTCAGAATTATCACATTCTATGGCTTTCTGGAAAGAGACTGGATCCTTATCAATGCTCAATTCACATTCATGCTCAAGTGAGTAAACCACATAATCACTAGAAATAGCTGGCCTTCTTTGCCTTTGTGACCTCCGTAATGCTATTTCTTATGAAACCACTTGATCATTTGTGAATTGTTCATCATTTACTAGTTCATCATTTATATGGTCATTTTGTGGGTTCGGAATGTTGTTTTGTTGTTCAACCATGTTGTTAAACCGTGATACAACAAGTGGAACAACAACCGAAGAAAAGACATTAGGAAAATCCATCTGAGTTGGATTTTCAATCTGAATCTCTTGCACATTCACCTTACATGGTTCACTGCTCCCACTAATTTGGCCATTTTCAATAAACCGAGCATTACCAGACTCAACAATTCTCGTACTATGGTTAGGACAATAAAATCTGTACCCTTTTGACTTTTCAGGATATCCTATGAAAAATCCACTAACCGTTCTAGCATCAAGCTTCTTTTCATGTGGATTATATATCCTTACTTCCGCTGGGCAACCCCAAACATGAAGATGCCTCAGACTAGGTTTCCTTCCCGTCCACAGTTCATAAGGGGTCTTAGGAACTGCCTTACTAGGAACCCTATTAAGTAAATATGCAGCAGTCTTTAATGCATGCATCCATAATGATAAAGGTACAGTACAATTATTCAGCATACTCCTAACCATTTCCATAAGAGTACGATAACGCCTTTCAGCTACACCATTCTGTTGAGGTGTACCTGGCATTGTGTATTGCGCACAAATACCACGACTTTCAAGGAACTTTGCAAATGGACCTGGACATTGTCCATTTTCATTAAATTTACCATAATATTCACCACCTCTATCAGATCTCACTACTTTAACCTTTCTATTTAACTGCCTTTCTACCTCATTAATGAATATCTTAAGGATATCCACTGATTGAGTCTTTTCACGCAGTAAATATATATAACCGTACCGTGAGAAATCATCGATAAAGGTAATAAAATATTTTTCACAACCCCAAGAGGGAATATCAAAAGGGCCACATATATCAGTGTGCATAAGTTCAAGCAATTCACTGCTTCTTGTGGCTGGATTCTTTAATGTGTGTTTAGTTTGCTTACCTTTAATGCAATCTATACATACAACCCAGTCAGTGAAATCCAATTGAGGTAAGATTCCACCTTTCACTAACCTCAAAATCCTTTCTTTGGATATGTGACCTAACCTTTGATGCCACAAGAAAGCAGAAGATTCATTATGAGCACTACATTTAATACCTATATTGTGTTCTCATTAAACAGGGATTCAATAAATTCAGCATCAAGATTAAAACGATACAAACTATCAATCAAAGTACCAGAACCATAATAGTACTTAAGTTTGTATAATGAAAAAACACCATTACAAATCTTAAAACTGAAACCAACACTATCCAACCTCCCTACAGAAACTAGATTTCTAGCACATTCAGGAACATAGAAACACTTTTCAAGATCCAGATAACGACCAGTGTCCAGGATCAATCTATAAGTCCCAATTCCTTCTATTCGTGCCTTCATTTTGCTTCCCATGAATAGGAAATTTTCAGTTTCGTTTATGGGTTGGATCGAAAGAAATCCCTGTATAATCTGAGACACATGAGTAGTTGCACCAGAATCTAACCACCAGGTATTATTAGGCACTTCAATAAGATTTGATTCAAAACATACTGAAACATAAAGTATACCTTTCTTTTCAAACCAAATCTTCCTTTTAGGACAGTCCTTCTTGAAGTGACCATTCTTCCTACAGAAGTAGCACTTCAATTCCTTACGGATTTGGCCCTCATTAACCTTCATTAGGGCACTGTCCCTTTTCTTGCCTTTCTTCCCTGATTTTTTGTTGCTGCTACTAGCTCCATTATGAAATGTGAGATTGATGGAGTGTTCCTTCAATTTCTTTAATCTCCCTTCCTCTTGTATTAACATGGCCTTGATTTCCTGAATGTTCCATTTTTCCTTAAGGGTGTTGTAATTCACCTGGAACTGACCAAATTCAAGAGGAAGTGAGTTACTAATAAATTGAACTAAAAAGGATTCACTCACATACATTCCCATTGATTTCAATTTGGCTGCCAAATTCTGCATGCCAGTCACATGATCATGAATGGATTGTGACCAATCAAACTTCTTGGTCGTTAGCTCACTCATCAAGCATCCTACGATAGACTTGTCAGCAATGTCCGATTGGGAGTATTCCTTAATTTTCAGCATGTATTCTCTAGCATTGTCTGTTCTGGGCATTGATGGCTTAACATTTTCAGCCATTGTCATCCTCATTAAGTTCAAGCTCAGCCTGTTAGACCGCTTTCAAGCCTCATAATGAGACTTTTCAGCTTCAGTGCTGGTCTCTATAATGGATGCTGGCTTTTCAGAGACTAATGCCAAATCCAAGTCCAGAACTCCTAACTGATAATGGATTTGTTCGGACCAATCAGCATAGTTCAATCCATTGAACTTAATCAACCCAGTGCCCATAGCAAACATGTTAAAGGAAGCTGCAACATTACATATACTCATACGTTAATGCTTTGAGTAAACATAAAATGGATTCAAACAAATAACAACTTTAATTATGCATCTAAATTCACCTTTGGGTAATATTTAAATGCATAGCTTTAATCAATAATGATGCCAAGAAGAAAAATACTTTAATAGACTTTCATTGTGGAGCAACTTGCGAACCTTTATGCAAGTCAGAGAGAAGCACGCCCGTGCTCCTTTCTGCAATCCAGTTACTTTTTTTTTTTATTCCATTCAACTATTCAATAATGCTCCATACAATATGCATGTTATCTTTGGATATACATTCATATTAATTCGTACAATGATAAGTCTCTTTAATGCCATTGATTATAATTAATGGTCTACCTTTGGGTAACCTAACAAATTATAATCAACGAGCTCAATTGTTCAATTTTCACTTTCATGTCATATAACGGCATCACACAAATATGAACAATTGAAAACTGCATAATCAATGTCTAAAACAATCCAAACAAGGCCATTTTGGTGACTAACAAGCTTTCCATTCATTAAACATTGATTTATGCAAAACTTTTATGAGATTCAATTAATATCGTAAAACTTTAACGACATAACCCAATAATATGTCATAACCATTCTCTATAAATAACAACAAAATAATTTATAAAACATAAAGAAAACAAACAGTTTTCAAATTTCTATAATTTTGGCTTCGCTTATACCATATAAATCAATTTGACCATACGAAATTAATTTTCATTAATTAAGCCAAACAAAACGTTATCATACAAATCTAGAACAGGTATAGGCTCTGATACCACATGTTGAATAATCTTTAATATAGCCCAGATCTATTGTTCATAGAATTTGTTTGACAAGAATATACAATAATCGGAAGCGTACCTTGATCCATAACGGCAGATCTATGTTATGGGTTACCTCGTTGGGGCAATTCGATTGTCACCGTAACAGTAGATCTACGTTTCTTCACTCTGGCCTTTTTCCGTAAGTGCTCTCTTAATGGTCAGAGAATAATCAACAGCTGCGGGAGTTTTTGTTATGAGCTCTCTCAAACAAACTATTTCCGTATGTGTTTGAGGGAGCCGTCACACTCTCTTGTTTTTGTGTTAACCCTAATCTGTTGATTCCTTTTTCTTTTATAAGGCAGAGGAAGGGTATTAAAACCCTAACTGGCTCTTATTCATTAAGCCCAATATCCATCATCTTGGGTCACCTTAATTAGAACCAGCCCTTTAATCACATGGGCCACATATAGATTATTAAATAATCTAACACCTATTACACTGATGTTCCTAAGTTTTAATTTTTTAGGAGAACATATAGCAATTTTAATTGAAATTCCAAAAAACTACATCCATCAGTTTCGTCGTTGGAGATTTGATGGAATGCTGACGTGGAAGAGAGAGAATGGTTGTGGCAATAAAAAGTATGCCACATTACCTGACTCCAACAAGCTTTTTGACTCAAAGTTTTTTCTCTCTCCTGACCTCTCACTTCCACTATTTTCTCCTCGGCTAGCGTTCTAAAGGTAAGATCTCTAAACTGAACAGTTATTCTCTCTCTTCTATTTTCACTTTGACGAACATTTATATCTCAATTTTTTATCTGATGTTGAAATCGTCCATATTAAGCATTCAAAGGAACATGGTTGGTGTAGAATATGCAGATGTGGACGGGAAGCAGTCTTGAAAATCTCATGGATGGAGACAAATCCTGAAAGATGATTCATAGGATGCATGAACTATAGGGTAATAACTTTTTTTTGTATAGTGTTATAAACAGAGACGAACTCTGAAATTTTATTATTTTCCTTTCTAATCTCTAGTTGTTGTCGTTTTCTTGAATGAGTGGAATCCAATTATGGAACCTAGATCCAATTGTTGTCCTTTCAGACCTTTAGTTGTTCTTGTTGTCTCTTTGAATGGATGGAATCTAATTGTGGAATCCATATCCAGTTGTTGTCCTTTAAGATATCTAGTTGTTGTCATTTCCTTCAATAGATTTTTTTGATTTAGAGTTTGGGAACATGACAAAAATGATTAGAGAGGATGGAGAGAACAAACAAGAGAGAGAAGGATCGATTGTTTTGGGTGGTACCGCTCACCGTTCAGATGGCTTGTTGAAAGACAAACCACCAAAAGAGATAGAGCAAGAGAGAGATACTTTCACGATCATGAGAGAGAAAAAAAATTTGAGTCAAAAAGCTGACTCGAGTGAGGTAATGTGGCATACTTTTTATGCCACAACCATTCTCTCTCTTCCAATTAGCATTCTGTCAAATCTCTAACGGCGAAACTAACAAATGTATTTTTTTTGAAATGTCACCTAAAGTTGATATATATTTGTGTAACAATTAAAACTTAGGAACACAATGTAATAGGGTTTATAGTCCAAGTACCACGAGTAAATTAAGCCATTGTTCCACTATAACAGTAGAAATTGGACAAGTAAAAATATCTTTTGCAATTTAAGCTAAGACTAGAAAGCGATTTGAATGTTTTTTTTTCCACAATCCAAAATAACAAATTTTGTTGGGTCTTCATTCTGCATCATCACCTAAAAACTCAAAATCTATACTAATATGTGTCTAAATTTCTATGTATGAATGTGGACTCTCTTTTGATTTTTTTTTTTTTTTGGCAACATTTTGCATGAAAATAAATTGTGTAAAATGAAATTTAGTGGATTGTATAGTTTATGGAAGTGATACTTGAGGAAGGGGAAATACTGACTTAGAATACTCATCATACAATTGATAGGCATACTTTAAAACATTATTAGCAAGAGAAAAATTATTTATTTCAATATTAAAAGATCCATAATAAAGACAAAAAAAATTTTGTAATTCAACTATCTTAAATCTAGGACAAAAAAATGCAACTAAATTTAAATCATCAATTTCATTATAATATTTTAACCATTTAGTTTTCATTAAGAATATACATTTTTTTTAAATCATCATCATTTTTAACTATGGCGCTACTTATTGCCGAACAATGAGATGAAAATAAAAGGAAAGTAGAATAATAAACACCACTAAAATTCTAGTACAATTTTCAAAAACTTGTAAAATATCTAATTTTTTTTACACATAGGCCAAATAGTTGGATAAAGTTGAAAATGCACTGTATGCAATTGCATAAATGAAAAAAAAAATGATAGCTTTATATTCATAAGACTCATTTAATATTTTATAACTTGAATTCTACCTTATGGGAATATATCTTGAAATTTTTTACATTTTTCCCTGTAGAATGGCAAAAGTTTTTAAATTATTTACTAACATACTCATGTGACCATAAATGATTTAAAGCATTATTTATTGGACGTAAAAATATATTTAATAGTATTAATGCATCTTGAACACACAAATTTAAAATATGACATATACATTTAGTGTGAAAAAATTGTCCACCAAATTTGGGTTGGCAAAGAGTTTTTAATTCATTTATTGATGTCGTATTTGCACTAGCATTATGAAAATCAATTGTAAAAATTTTTTTAGTCAAACCATACTCTTCAAAAATAATATTTAACATGACAAAAATGTTTTGGGTGGTGTGAGAGTCATCAAAAACTCTAAATGCAATAACTCTTTTCTAAATTTTTCATTCATTGTCAATCCAATGAAAAGTAAAATCCATATGAGAATGACTATGTCATGTATCACACAATATATTACAACAAATAGTAAATTTACCACAAAAATTTATAAATAATTTTTTAAAATTTCTTTTTCTTTTAAATAAATAGATAAAACAATCATTTTAAATGTATTCCTAGGTACTCTTTTTGCTTAAGGATCTAATGCATTTTAACAATAGTCATTAAATCTAATTTTTTCACCAAATAAAAAAGATAATTGTTTCGTACAACGTATTTTAGCCATTTCAATTTTATTAGTTTTATCACTATATTTAAATAGAGAAGTGTTAGGATCACCATACCTTGATGACGATAATTGAGTTTGAGTTAGATCCATTCCTATCTCGCTTGGATAATGTGATTTTAAATGCTTATTGAGAGTGCCATATCCTCCTTCAAGCTTGAATGCATATATTTTTTTCTTTGCAATAATTACATCAAACCGCATTGATTTCTCCGTTATCTTGAATAATTTTGGCAAAGTACTTCTTGAAAATATCTAATTTTGATGGTTCATGTATTGGAATATTAGGAAATATTGCTTCTTGCGGTGGATGACAACGAATATAGCATTCCTCAATTAGAGCTGAGAAGTTTTCCATGCCCTATTTTAGTTTTTTTTTTTTTTTTTTGTTCTTGCTTTTTTTTTTCATGATTTTGGCATTTTTAGTTAACAACATGTTGATATTTTCCTCTTCATTGCTCTGTAGCTGAAATGAAATACAATTAGAGTTTTTACAATGGGATTGAAATTGAGAAATTTTCCATGCTCTGTTTTTATGTTTTTTTGTTCTTGATTTTTTTTCATGATTATGGCATGTTTGGTTCACAAATTGTTGATATTTTGCTCTTCATTACTTTGTAGTTGAAATTAAATACAGTTAGGGGTTTTACACTGGGATTGTAACTGTGAAGTTTCTCATGATGTGTTTTTTGTTTTTCTTTTTTATTTTCAAAATGGAGCTGCCACCATACTATTATCTTTACATTAATCTTGATGGTGACGTTAGTATTATTGTGAATGTCAACCCTGATGAGTATTGTTATTTGGTTTTGGTGAATGATGTATATGAAGTGTTGCACATTGATTCAACATTCATAAAAATAAAATATGGAGATGACCTTGTACTAGAATCTGATAGGCTTTGATGCACATGTTCGAGATGTTTAGGGAAGCTGGCTAAGTTTTGAACTTTATATTACAAGAAATAATGTGCAACCTATAGCAGTTGAAGCTCCTCCTCCTCCTGATTTAAGTGAAGTTATGATAATTGAGAGGCCTAATAAAAGGGATAGAGGTGTAAGCAAAGAAGAGAATGGCAATAAAGTGCAATCTAAATTTGTTGAGCCTAATGTAGTTGAGTCTACTACTGAGCCTACTAATGAAGTTGGGGGAAGTTTTTTTTTATTTTGATGGAGTTGGGAACACTGATTTGGGTGGTAATATAGGTGGGGATACTGAAGTTGTAGGTACTGAGGTTAAGGGTAGTGAATCATGATGGTGAGGCTACTCAAATGGGGGTTAATTATGGTAGGGCTGTTGAAATGGACGGTGCTAAGGCTGGGGGTACTAATTTTTGTGGTTTTGATGTTGGGAGTAATGATTTAAGGGATAATGAGGCTGTGGGTACTGATTTTGGTGGTTTTGATATTGGGGGTAATGAGTTAGGGGATAATGATGCTCGGGGTACTAAGTTTGGTGGTTGTGATGTGGGGGGTAGTGAAATAGGGGGGCAATGAGGTTGAGGGCACTGAAGTAGGGGGTACTAATATTGCTGAAACTAAAGTACATGGTACTAATGTTCTTAAAACTGAAGTAAGGGCATTTGAAGTAGGTACAAGTTCAAGTTCAAAAGGGAAAACATATGTTTTTGGTGCTCAAATATGGGATGGGGTCTTAGAGAATGGGGAATCAGCTAGCAGGGTCATTGGCGGGGGAAGAGGCAGTGGCAGGTTCAGTGGTCATTGGCGGGGGAAGAGGCAGTGGCAGGTTCAGTGGCAGTGGCATGTCCAGGGGCAGGGGAAGGGGTTATGATACTACAACTCAAAATCCCAATTCTAGTCCTGAAGTTGAACAAGTGCAAAGAGTAGCCACTGATTAGAGTAGAAAAAGGAAAGAAAAAGTTCAGAATGCAAGTCAAAGCAAGAGTTACAGACTGACGACCTAAAGAAGTGTTCGAAATGTGGGTTTAGGGGTAGTTGATGAAATGAATGACAGTGACAACAATGATAGTGACTATGATGGTGTTAGCTTCAAAGATGATGAAGAAGATAAATTTCAATTGGATGATGATTTTATCAGTCCTAAACCACCTGTGAGAGTTACTGCTACATCTGATCATGTTGGTGAGGGAGGATAATGTTGGGAGTTCTGCTAGTGTTGATGAAGAGATTGATGACTCAAAGGATGGTTTGAGTAGTATTGATTCTAAAGTTGATGAAAGGGAGATGAATGACAGTGATGATGATCCATTTAGAGGCATATATGATGATGTCTTTGTTGCACCAGTTGATGGGGATATCACATTTAGGGTTGGTCAAGTATTTGCTGGTGTAGATAAAGTCAGGGAGGCCTTGAGAGATTATGCTGTGAAGGGAGGGTATATAATTAAGTGGGACAAGAATGATGCTGATAGAGTAACTATGTCATGTAATTCAGGAGGCTGCGGTTGGAGATTTTATGCATAAAAAATGAATGACAATACGACTTTCATGGTTAAGACCTTATAAGATGAACATTTGTGTGTGAGACCAATTAGGAATAAGAATCCCAATGCCACAACTAGATGGGTTAAGAAGAAGCTGCAAGATCAACTTCGCTCAGATCCAAACATAAGTTATGAATTAATGTAGAGTGAATTTTCAAAGAAATGGGGTATTCAAGTACAAGGTTAGCAGTTGTATAGAGCAAGAGCCCAAGCAAAATCATATGTAAATGGTTCTCATGCGAAAAGCTATAACCATCTAAGAAGATACGTTACAGCTTTATAAAGGTACAATCTAGGTACCTTTGTCAAATTTGAACCAAAACCAAGAAACACAGAAGCTGACCCTATTGTATTTGGGAGGTTATTTCTACCCTTCAAGGCATTACGGGATGGATTCATCAAAGGTTGTAGGCCTTTTATGGGTTTGGCTGGGTGTCAACTAAAAGGGCCTTATTGAGGGGTATTTTTATCAGTAGTGACCTTAGATACAAACAGAGAGGTATTCCCTATTGCTTTTGCAATAGTGGAGTCTAAGTGCAAAGAGTCTTAGGGGTTTTAGATTGTCTTTTCCAATTTATTGATCCCTCAATAATGGATAAGCTATGGACATTTATGTCAGATAAACAAAAGGTTAGAATCTTTACTTTAACTTTATGAACTTTAAATTTATGCATGCAATTTATTATGTTCATGTATGATGTTGAATATCTGTCTGCCACTAGCATCTGTCAATTTTTTTTTTAATTAGTATGCATAATAGGGCTTAATAAATGCAGTCATGACTTGGTTTCCCAATGCATTACATATGAAAGAAATTTCTGAAAAGCTAAATGGAAAACCACATGCATGGCTAATGAATATACCTGTGAATCAGTGGAGTAGGCATGCATTTCATCCTTATGCAAAAAGTGAGCATGTTTCAAACAACATGATTGAATCCTTTAATAGTTGGGTTGGAAAACTTAGAGCAATGCCTATTATTAGTTTGTTGGATTCACTGAGAGTTAAATGTATGGTTCGTTTGCATAAAAGATTTGCCAAAGCCACTTCATGGGGGCAAATTAACACCCCAGTGCATGAAGGACATAAGGAAGTTAATGAAGGAAAGTAGAGTTTATAGGATGCTTCCTAGTAGCACTGATGAATTTGAGGTGAAAGAGGGAAGATTTGCATTTGTTGTTGATTTGAGTAAGAAGACTTGTAGTTGTTCATGGTGGGAGATTTCAGTTCTGCCATGCAAACATGTTGTCTTGGCAATTGGATACAAGAGGCTTAAAGTTGAAGACTTTTTCCATGAGTTTTACACAGTTGAGAAATATACCAAGTGTTATAGGGGTATCATTCATCCTATCCCTGAAACTGATTCCAAGCATGTGATGAGAGAGAAATGATTAAGCCACCTGAAGTCAAGAGAAGAGTGGGCAGGCCTAAAAATAGAAGAAATAGATAAGAGGGTGAAGGACCAGCGAAGACTAAGAGCACCATATCAACCATAGTTAGATGCAAACATTGCTCTCAATTGGGACATAACAAGAGAACATGTCAATCACAGCCATTACTACAACCTCAGGTATTTCTTTTGTTTTAATTGGTTTTTTTTTTTTTTTTTTTTGTTGTTGTATTTTGGTCATTGAGTAGCTATGAGTTTTTGTTTCATTTGCTATTAATGTATTTTGGTGAAACTACATTCTCTTTCTTTTTTTTTTTAGTTTTAGTTTTGCTTGGCTTTTGCATTTTCAAATCTGTTGGTTTTAGTTTGCTGCATAAGTTATTTTGGTTTGCTGTTATGTGTTTTGGTGAAACTGCATTCTCTTTCTTCTTTTTTAGTTTTGGTTTTGGTTTGTTTTTGCATTTTCAGATCTGTTGGTTTTGGTTTGCTGCAGGACGTGTTTTGGTTTGCTGTTACTTTGTTTTAGTGAAATTGATTCTCTTTCTTTTTTTAGTTTTGTTTTTGGTTGGCTTTTGCATTTTCAGTTCTGTTGCTTTTGGTTTGCTGCAGAATGTGTTTTGGTTTGCATTGAGAATGTGTTTTGGTTTGCTGTTAATGTTTTTTAGTGAAACAACATTCTCTTTCTTCTTTAAGTTTTTTTTTTTTTGGTTTGCTTTTTCATTATTAGTTCTGTTGCTTTTGGTTTGTTGCAGAATGTGTTTTGTTTTCCCACAGAATGTGTTTTGTTTCGTTTTGCATTTTATGTTGCATTTGTCCATTTTTGGTTATGATTTGCTATGAATGTGTTTTGCTTGTATTCTTTGTTGTATTTGGTGATTCAAAAGCTTTGAGTAGAGTGATATCCATGTTTGGTTAAACTGCATTTTTTGTTGCAGTTTGTAATAGCATGTTCCTGTAATATTTTGGCTTTGGTGAAATTTATGCATTTTCTGTGACTGTTATGCTCTAAGCTGATCTATCAATTCTCTATAATTTTTCCTATATCAGGCTAAGAGAAGGAGAAACAATGGAAGGCAATCACAGAGTCAAATGCAGTCTCAGTGGGGAGAGCAGGGTCACTCTCATAGGCAGTCTCAAGGGGAAGCTCGAGTCTACAGTTCCCAACACAGGCCTGCACAAGCAACAGGGACCTCTCAGATTGGGGAGTGATAGTATAGTGACTATAGGAACTTTTGGATTTTTAGGCACATGCAACTTCTTTCTTTTGTAATTTTTTGGGTTTTCTTCTACTTCAATGAGAATGTCAATGTAATAGCAATAGTCATATTTAATAGTTGCTTCTACCTACTTGTAAATCTCACAACTATTGATTTACAAGTGCCTGTTTCATACTTATTACCAATAGTAATGCAAAATACAAGTTCTTTTGGCAATTCTATGTTGTTGAATTTAACACTTCATATTAGGCAAACTTCAATATTTGTCATTTCACTCATCTCCCAAAAATTTACATGACAACAGGTGTAATAGCCAACACCACTAACACTGCAAGTCTAATAAAATGCTAAAGCCTACATCCCTAACTACCCACTTATATTCATTACGACAACACCACCCACTGCCTTTATAACCCCCCAACAGCTACAACCTTTACTTAGATAGCAAAAACAACAAAACAACAAAAAGCACACAAACACAACAAATGCATATTACATTCAGCAACTTCAGATGCCTTACAACCCCATCCATCCCTTCAAATTGTCCCACAAGTTTCCTGTTCTCGCCCTTCATGGTGTACACCTCCCTTTTAACTTCCAAAACATCTCTAACAAGATTTCTATTAAGCATTGCTTCAAAATCATTTCCCCTTCTTGCTTGTGGGTGAGAATCCACAACCACACCCCTAACACTTGCCTTAGAAGCTGCCTCAGCTGGCTTGCACCATCCCAAAAATGATCCTCATTCATTATTCACGCAATAGTAGTACAACCAGTTCTTATTCTTGCTAGTCTCGGAGATCCGAATGCTAGCCTTCCTCCCACATTTGCAACTTCTGTTGAGGAACCTGCCATCCCAGACACTATCTCCACCACTCGAGGAAGTCATCTTCCTTCAAACCTTAGCATCTCTCTTCCTTATGAAATGGAGACTAAATTTCAATTAGAGGTAAAAGTGTGTTTAGTGTATATAGCACAAGCATTTATATTATTAGTAAGGGTACTTTGGTCTTTTTTATTTATCACTCCTCTAACTGCTCTTTTTGCTTTGAACTAACAGCAAAAATGGGTAATTATGGACGGAAGGACTGAACTATATGACGGGAGTGAAAGATGGGGACCGCCAAGTTCATTTCATGAAAAGAGGAATGAACTGGTTGTATTTCCAATTATACAGGTATGTAATAGTAATTTTCCCTTTAAAAAAAATAAGAAAGGAAAAGAAAATTTATTATTTATTTGGAAGAGTTAAATTGTAGAGAAAAGTAAATGTAATTATTTTCACTTTTCATGGCTCAACTATATTCCTATCAACTTGTCATATTTATAATTTAATTTGTCACATAAAAATAATTAAACTATCATTGGTGTAAAAAAAATTCATATTACCAATTTTCAAGCAAAGCTCTATCGAAATGCTGACGTAGAAAGCACAATCATCAAATTTAATTTTTCTTCACCACGTTCAACCAAACTTTTTTTTTTTTTTTGTGATCCATATGGAATTAAAAGTTCTATTAGGTTTAATTTCACCTGATAGCCTCTCTGAAAATTGAATGGAAGCTATTTGAAAGAATAATAAGTTTTTTTTTTTTTTTTTTGTTTAGAGTTTTGATAGCTTTATTTATGGGTGGACTAACTGTTTAACAAGTTGAGAGGAGTATCTCCACTATCCAAATAAGTTAACTCAAATGTTTTAAATATATATATTCTAAAGTATGTAAAAATATTTAAAGGTATTTAATTATGTATGTCCTACTATATTATAGTTCTTAGGTCTTAAATATGTTTGTTATCAAATGTTCCCCAAAGTACACATGTTATACTTTGATTAACTGCCATTAGTGAGTTACTTAAACTGAAATGTATGGACCGCTTAAATCCAAATAGGTGAGTTGCTTAAACTTGAATAAATGAGTTGTTGAAGCTCAAATAGATGGACTGCTTTCGTCCGAATACGTGAGCTGCTTAAGGTCTAACAAATAGACTACTTAATATATATAGTGAAGTAGAGTGCAAGAATCTCAATGTTTAGATGCTTAGTAAAATCTAAGTCCTACTCTTTGATAAAATAATTCTTGACTTGTCCATTAGATTTTCTTACAAGATAGATAATATTAATTCAAACATAAATTTGAATCCTGCTTTTGATAACTGAATTTAAAGTTGAACTCTTCTTTTAATACCTAGTACTTGGCTACTATATAATATAGTTATTCCGTCAATAATATTATCTTCCCAATACGAGAGATTAATCAAAATCAAGATTAACTATAAAAATCTAAGGAAATAATAAAGATGATAATACATAAATGACCTTATGGTGCATACATCGTATGGGACAAGTAACTATAACTCATATATAAAAATGGAGACAAATAATGTCGCTTATAAGGAATCTCAAAAGTATAATATAGCAAGATCAGAAATCATAGCTAGAAAAAATCCAAACTAACCTTTTAACCAAAGGACATTGGCAATGCCATATATCATCTACTCCGACTATATATTCTATATGATGAATTATATACCATTTACTTATTATCCCTTGTCTTAAGGAGAAAACATCAAATTCAAACCATTATTGACTTACCTGTACAGTAAGAGAAACCATCTTTTTTATAAAGTTCTGAAAATATAAATATAAATAGAAAGATAAATAGGATATAAAATTGATGTAAACGTATATCCTGGACATTTGTGGAAATGTCTTTTTTTGTTTAACAGAATGATAAAATAGTTTGACGGAATTAAATTTCAGAAATTATACATAGAGTTTGCCAAAATAGAGGGACAAGTTAGTTAATTAGATCAAAACGCAGAAACTAAAAAGTATTTTTCCATTAATAAATTGTCATGAGTGGGATGAAACAAGCAAATGTGAGAAAGAAAGGGATAGATAGATTACTTTTTTTTTTTTTTTTTTTTTTTTTTAAATATTTATGCAACATCGTTTTGAAATCTAACTGAACCCAGGTTAAGTTAATCAAGTTCAATTATGGGGTTCATAATTTTGTAATTTTTTTGTTCTGATTTAATGTCCTAAATTAGCTCTCGTATAATTGAGGGGATTATTACGTATTAAGCACATATTTAGACTTGCCATAACATGGATTTGTCCTTGAAAAAAAAATTATAAAGAAAGTAAAAAGTGACTTTCTTTTTTTCTTTGAAGGTGACTTTTGACGTGACTTCGTTAATCTTTATAAACATTGGTATGCAAAATTATTGGTAAACCGTTGTTGTAACGGAACAATTTGGTAACGTAGACTGAGCCAAATAAATTAAAGCCAAAATGTACCTGTATCCGAATATTGTATCTGCCAATAAATTAATAATACAGATTGTCTCAATTCAAAATAATAATAATATAATATCAGAATGGTATAAGTAGAAATAATTTATATATTTTAAATAAAAAATCGAGTATTTAATTATTATAAATAAAAAAATTCCATTAAAAATGCTTTTCTTTAAAGACATGATGGATTGATTATTTATAAATAGAGTGAATATAAATACTTACGAGGTTGAGCCAACCAATTTAAATAATTTTTTTCTTTTTTTTTATGTTAAAAAGTAGGCTCTTTTTTAATAATTTTATATAATCCAATATGATTTGATCGGAATGTCATTTTAAAACCGATCTAATGCAGGGTGGATATTTGCAAGGTTTTTTTTTTTTTTAATTGTTGGGTCAGGTATGAATAGTGCAAAATCCGACTCAACCCAATCCATGATCATCTAACACTTATAGTCTAGCATGAAAAATAATAATATTAATAATCACATGTGGCCTAGCACCAAATATAATAATAATAATAATAATAATTTGGTCTCATCGTATTCTAAAATTGCTAACACCCACCGTTGATCTAAAAACAAAGAAAAAGCCATATCTGCGCAGAGATTGCCCGCGTTGACGACATCCAAAGACCACCGGAGAATCGCAAAATCAACAAATTCCTTGGGTAAATCATACAAAGATTTGCCTAAAATTCAACGCGACAGCTTCTACACTTCACCGTAACGTGAACTCAACAACATGATCAGTTTACTCAACACCCACCTTTCCTTCTATTTTTATTTATTTCTATTTCGATTCATTTAATGCTGCCACGTTTCATGTTAGCTCATCAACCCTTTGGTAATGGTAAGTGTAAGAAAGAGATCAGATCCTATTTATTATACTTACCCTCTTTCAATTCATTCACCGATTTCCTGCTGTTATAAGGCTCTACAGTACATGCATGTGCTCTTTTCCCTCTCTCTAGAATTATTACCTCTTGGAAATTCTTGGATCTTGGATTTCTTAGCTGGAAAATTTTCATAATTTGGTATGTTAATCTAATAATCTTCTACAAGAACAACTCAAAGTGGGTTTTCAGCAGCCCAAGAAACTCAACCCCCACCACCACTCTCTCCTAAAGAAAAGAAAAAAGAAACAAAAATACAAAATAAGAGTTTGCCTTTTGTCAATAATGCCTGCAAGTTTGAGAATATAGAAAGCATTGAGAAGAGAAAAGAAAGATTATTTTTGTAGTCTGCAAATTCTGAAATGAGTTCACGTGAAGACTATGCTGGTATGTCCGTGAGTTTTGCAAGCAACAAGTTGGAAATACGATGCGTTCAACCGTTTCTGATCCTCCCTTTGATTGAAGTAGCGTTTTCGAATTTCTGAGCTGCCCAGCGCTCTGCTTATATGTTTGGAGTCGTCGTTTTTGAGTCCAAAGGGAAGAAACAGTGAAATTGGCGCCTTTTTAGGAAATTATTGATGGGGATGTTTGCTTGTGGAAAATGGTGGATCTGAAGGTCTTTGGGTTTATTTATTTGTTTAATTCTTTTTTGAAAGTGATTAATGATTTGGATTAAAAGCGCCAAAACAAGAGTACAATGAAAAGGAGCACACTAACAGAGAAAAGTGCAGTTGGCCTTTTTGGCCTTTGATGATGAATAATTTTATTCCCTGTTTTTGGAGTTGCAGTAATGTCACTCTTTATGGAAACTAAACCAAAACCAAGCCTAATGATATCTTTCAAAGGGTTTCGTTTCAGACTATGATCTGAGCCTTGTATTGCATTTCTATTCTATACCTAGTACCGGCGGCGGCGGCGGCGGCGGCGGAGTATTGATTTTCCAACATGATGGAACCTCCGGCTCCGGCGTTGGCTTCAAGGTACTATTTTCTCTGTTTGTTTTTATTCTCTGTTATTTCTCTTCTTTCTCCGGTTACGTCAAGTGATGCAGAGGCGCTTTTGAAACTCAAGTCATCAATTGATCCATTAAACTCACTGCCATGGCGAGAAGGAAGTGATTTCTGCAAATGGCGAGGGATCAAAGAGTGCAAGAATGGTAGGGTGACTAAGCTTGTTCTGGAGCATCTTAAGTTGAGTGGTACTTTAGATGGAAAAACCCTAAATCAGTTAGATCAACTTCGCGTTTTAAGCTTTAAAGGGAATTCAATTTCAGGCCCAATACCTAATCTTTCTGGCCTAATCAATCTCAAATCCCTTTTCCTCAATAACAATAATTTCTCCGGCAATTTCCCTGATTCTATTGCCAGTCTACATCGATTAAAAGTCATAGTTTTAGCCGAAAACCAAATCTCTGGTCCAATCCCAATATCACTTCTCAAACTCAACCGATTATATCTTCTTTACTTGCAAGACAACAGTTTTATCGGAACAATTCCTCCTTTGAACCAAACAAGCCTCAGATTCTTCAATGTGTCTAATAATAAACTGTCTGGTCCGATTCCCTTGGCTCCAGCTTTGATTCGGTTCAATACATCATCGTTTTCTGGTAATGTTGCTCTCTGCGGCGAACAGATTCAAAATCTATGTAATAATACAGCGTTTGGGCCAACGGCCGGCCCTGCTTATCCTACAACGCCGAGATCAAAGGCGAAATCCAAGCGTAGTAAATTGATCAAAATTATTGCAGGGAGCGTAGGTGGGTTTTTGCTGCTTTGCTTAATTTGTTTACTCGTACTATGCTTGGTATGCAAAAATCGCGGTAAAAAACGGGATAACGTAAGAATTAAAGGCAAAGGGGTGGTTGCCGGTGATAATGGCGGCGCCGGAAATGGTGGTAACGTTGGAGGTGGTGGGGGTGGCATGGGTGGTAATAATAGCGGAACACAAGGTGGTTTTTCATGGGAGGGAGAAGGGTTAGGTACTTTAGTATTCTTGGGTGCAGGGGATCAGCAGATGAGTTATAGCTTAGAGGATTTATTAAAGGCGTCAGCAGAGACATTAGGAAGAGGTACGATGGGAAGTACGTATAAAGCTGTAATGGAATCTGGATTCATCGTGACCGTTAAAAGGCTAAAAGATGCAAGATATCCAAGGTTGGAGGAGTTTAGGAGACACATGGAACTTATTGGTAGGTTAAGACATCCTAATCTGGTCCCACTCAGAGCTTATTTCCAGGCTAAGGAGGAACGCTTGCTTGTATATGATTATTTCCCCAACGGCAGTCTCTTCTCTCTCCTTCACGGTATGTCGGTGAATCTTTACGCATCTTTTCCTTTTTTATGTTTAATACGAGTTTGGCGGAGTATATATATTATTTTAATTGTGTTTTTGCTTCTCTTTTTGTTTTTATTTGGATAAAAAACATGCACCATCTGACTCTGACTTGGAGATTATTCGCACTTACGTGGTTAACGGCAAAAACTGCGTTAATCATCCTATTCATGTTGCATATTAGTATAATAACATCAGAATGTGTTAGTGTTAGAAGCTAAAAAAAAACCATTTTTTAATAAGTCATTTTGAGAAGTCACGTGATAGCAGATAGTGGATGTTAGGGCAATAAGCGAGCCAGAGAAATACTTACTTCGGATGTATACCGTTTATACACTAAATTAATTATAAATAATATTTTAATTAAATAATGATATTTATGATTATATATCAAGAAAAAATGAGAGTAATTTTTTTAGGAAAATCATTTTGTAATTAATTTATACTCATACACTGAGTTTAGGCAAAAAATTTCGGTGAACATTATTAGTTTTGAGCTTGTTAATTAAGTAGGAGGCAAACAATATGACATGCAAGTTGGGGGCAGAACGCTGAGAGTGTTTTGAAAATTATTGAAAAATCAAGTTTTGAATTTTGGATATGACAAGCAATTTTAATTTTTTTGTTAAAGAGAAGGGGCAATTACCCACCTTTTATACAAGTAGTTTTATCCTTGCTTATAAGGGGATTTTTTAAAAATCTAAATTATAAATAAATCGGGTTTGAATTTAAGTTTTCAAACTCAAATTGGATCCGGTTTTTCAAATTTAACTTGAATATAGTTTGAGTATATATTTTTAATGAGTTAGGCTTGAATTTCTTTTTTTGTATTTTTGTTAGATTAGGTTTCAGAGGTTTGAATTTGCAATTTCTGAATATAAAGATGAGATTTTAAGATCCTGGAGTTAAAGACTCATTAATTGAAGCTTTCTCTATTCATTAATTGGAATTGAATTTATGGAGCGAAATAAAGGTGCAACTGAGTTAGAATTTGGACAGGCCAGGATCAGAAATAGGGTAGCATGCCCCCTTTCTACTACTTCAGGTCATGTGCATTTGCGACCTGCCAACCTGCACCTTTCCTACCCTGCTGGCTGTGGCTGGCCCTCTTCTAGTCCTAAGGTTTGATGGGACTATATATATATATATATATATAGATATATAGCTTTTGTTTGGACAAGAAAAATGAAAATGAGACTGATTTTTCTTTTTTCTAGAAAATAAAATTATTTTCACCTTATCAGTACAATTGTTATAGTTTTTTTTCTACCAGAAAGTTTCTCTCTTAGTAGCAGCATGGCCATTCCAGCCTTTTTAACCTTTTGGTTTTCAGCTAGATGCTATGGAAATCTGTCTAGCTAGGAAAGTTCCCAGGAAATGTAGTGATATGATAGGACACTCCCATCATATTTGAAGTTTGAACACAGATATGGAATACCTGGACAAAAATTTTAAAAATTTTACATCTTCAGTGTTCTTGTGATAATTAAAAAATATATATTAATACATTGTTACTTTTCATTATGCTTAATTAATTATTTATTCAAATCATACTACAAATTAAAATTCATATATAGATATATAAAAATAACTAAAATAAGAAAATTACAAATAAAAGATTCAATTTAGAGACTTGAATAAAATGTTTAAATTAATCAGACATGGACAAATTAATTAAAAATGATCTGATGGTATTTTTTATTTTTTTTAAATAGAATTTAAATTAATGTATTTTTCCCCTTTTTTTTTTTTTTTTTTTGGTGAGAATATATTTCCTCCTTTGTCAAAATCCAGGGTTGGTTGGGTGGGTCAAAAGGCTATCCTTTTAATTTAATATATGAAGAGAGGATCTGATGTGGTCGGGGTGATTGTACATTTATTTTTACTAATGCATTTTACCTGCCCCTGTCGCTTTTTGGCCCCCTCTCCCAATGATATTGGTAAAACGACAATCAATATGTTTATAATTTAATTAAATGTATTTATTTTTTAAATCAATTTATTTTTTGAAAACTCAATCTCGAAAAGGCGCTTTGAAATTGACGTTACAACTATGCTGTTCTCTGACTTCTGACGCTGCATGTTAGTGGGTGTCCCACTGAACACGTGTCATGGTATAATTTAATTTGACTCTTTGACTGGCCGTAGTAGAAGAAGACATAATACTGTCTTTATTTATTTTATTTTATTTTGTTTTATTTTATTTTTTTAACTAGAAAGATAATACTACTCCTTTACTGGACATAATAGTAGTTCAATTTTTGGAGGTGACAGAAAATTAAGTATTTTCTGTTAGAAAGAAGTGATCTTTATTCAATTATTAATTTTAACTTTTTGGTGGAAACTACAATAAAAATTAAGGTTTATTATTTGAAGGATATTATTGACAAAATAATATTATATTTTTGAGTTTTTGAATTTTTAATTAAAGTAAAAAATTAAAAAATTAATTTGAGACATTTTAAATTAAAAATGTGCATTATCATATTTTAGACATTTTTATGAGTTTTACGTTTCGTACTGTTGTTTTTCAATGTATTATGAAGATTAATATTTTTTATTTATTTAAAAATTTATGAATTTTTAGAAATTAAAATTTATTTTATTATATTCTCTAAAAAATATTTGCTTAATTATAATTAAATAGTATCTATACATGTTATTTATGTTTTGATATATATGTGTGTGCGCATTGTGTTCTTTTTTTTTTTTTTTTTTGTTGAGAAGAAATGTGCAGTGTGTTTATTGTTAAAATATATATTTCTTTTACTTTATTATCATTTACAGACATTTGAAATTGAAATTAAAATTCAAAATATATGAAGTTTAATCAAATAAATAGATCATTCAGAAAGTTCATTCAAACTAGATTTACAATCAGAAACAATTCTACTAAAATAAAAAGAAATGATACCTTCAAAAAAAAAAAAAAAAGAAATGTTAATTTTGAAATAAAATAAATTGAATCTTATATTTAAAATTATATTAAAAGCTTATTTATGATTTTTTTTTAACACGTATACATATAAAATTTCATGACTAATTTAAATGGTTTGTGAGCTCTTATTATTTTACGAGTTCATTTTATGATTTGAGTTTGAAACCTTCCTCTGATTCAAAACTAAAAATGCAAGTTTAGCAACCTCGAGCAAGGGTGAACAAACTCAATGCCTTCAAGTTTGGATCACCCATTTCTGCATCCATACAGCTTTTAAGAATTAAATTGCTTCAATGCCTTCATAGAATTCCTAGTATTATCCCCAATTTCCTAACTTTAGGTTCTTGTTATCACAACGCAAGTTTGTTAGTTTTCCTCCTTTGTTTGCCGGTTTGTAGTTTTGGGTTGTTAATTATTCCTTGTTTTTTTTTTATGTTTTTTATAATTTCTTCAAATGCTTTTGACATAAATTCCGTTGCTCAAGTTTAATCTTCACTTTTCCAAGCGATGTTTGTCTTCACAGATTCAAGTTAATGGATTGACTCATTTTTACATGTTGTAGTACATTTTCTGGCTTCTGTTTAGTCAAATCCTCTCTTTATCTGCTTATTTGTGCACGGTAGTCAAAGTTTCTTGCCAATTCTTGTTCTTTAGTTCTTATGACTGTAATACCAACTAATCTAGAAGTTGGATTGCCACTTTGGCTGTCTTACTAGTTTCAGCCTATTCCAGGCAAACAACCTTTTAGAAATTTTACACAATAATAGTTCATCCCAATAGAGAGCTTTCTATCTTCTTCTTTAATATGGCACATCCTTTTTATCTCACTGAATTTTCTAGTATAGTTAAATACATATTGATTATCTTGTTTTAGAGCATTCAACTCATAAGAAAAAAAAAAAAAAGGAACTTCCCATATTAATATGTGTCTTGAAGTTTTTCCATTTCCTAACTTTAAAGGATCTCCCAAAATTGTGGGAAAATCGCAGTGAGACTCAGAGTGCTGGTATCGAACTACCAGGAAACAATTAGGAAACAACTTGGACTTACAGAAATTTGAACTAAGGTTTATAGAAACCAGGAATTGGAGATGAACAATTAACTTGACAGATATGATTTTTTTTTTAGAACAATAAATAAGAATAATTTTTCCTACAATCATGGACTACCAAATTCCAATCAACAATCCACTATCAATTAAACTATTGCAACTAGTCAAAACTCTCCCCTTAGTTGCCATTGGGCTAGTTAGTGGTTTGGTTGAGTGCTTGACATCACTTCTCCATTTAGTTGGATCCTAGTCACTGTCAAGATTATTGAGAAGCTCGTCTGACAAGTAACTGCAATTGGTTTTCTACTATTGGGCAAATGTTGCTTCTCTACTGTTATCCTGAGTAAGGATGTTCCACACGGCTTCGGTCATTGGTGAAACTAGTTACTTTCACAGATTTCTTTATCTTAAAAAGTCACCACAATGTGGCATATGATATTCTAAGGGCTAAACTTTCAGGAGTTAAATCAAGAACTTTCTCATTGATGAGGATAAGCAAACACAGAAAACGATATACGTATCATTTTTGTCTTAGTTGAGCCATCAAGTTGTTACCACTTTTTATACTTTGGCAGCACTTGCACCACATTGGAATTTTAGGTGTTTTACTCTTCTTCGAGGCAATACCCCTGAGCTTACAAATACCTAGTTAGATTATACTTCAATGAAAAAGATGAAGAATGCAAATGATAAAGTTTTTGCCCCAATATAGGTATATGTGCCAAAATAAATTATGGCCAGAAAAACTTAAGAAATTGATGTTTTTTTTGGTTGAGATTGAAGGAAGGAGGCTGTTGGAAGGCCATCAAAGAAAAGATGAAAATAAGAAGAGAGAGAGAGAGAGAGAAGAATAGACACCAAAATCTTTTAAATCAGAAATTAAAATTCCAATATAAAAAAGTTAAGAGAATAGCCAAGTTATATAGGTAATTTATAGATTTAAAAATTAGCCCCATTTCTAAACCAATACTAGATAGGAAGTAAGCAGCTTTTCTATAGATAATTTGCAAATTTTAAGGTTTAGTTAAGTTGACTATCCTTTATTTTAATAAATATTTAACTGCTATAATTTCTCAATTTAACTTCATAGAAGTGTTGATAACTCAAGATGTGTTTGTCCATGTACAGGAAGCTTAGCTTTTGGCTATTATATCCTCTATGTTTCTTCATGACTACAGATAGTTTGCAAATTAAACAACCATAAAATGTAAAATTAGAGGAAAGAGTAAAGTTCTCTATCAAGTTTCGCATTAAAATATTAGATCCTATTATTAAACTTCCAGTTGAATACAAAGATAACAAAAATGAGTTTACTTGATATCTGCATTGCAACAGCAAATGGGAACACTGGAGGATATGAGAGATCTTAATAATCAAGATGAAACTGACTTTGGTGGTGCATAATGGCCAATGTATAATTTGGTTTGACCACAAATAGATAATTCGGTTTGATGATCGAGTGGTGTTTTTAACATATTGAAGCTTAGAGTTTTCCTAAGTTTGCTTTGATGCCTTTCCCAAGTGATAAATTTCTGAAGATTTGAATAGCAGAAACATTGTCCTGGTGATATGAACAGACAAATTAACTACTCTAATATGCTGTCTTGTTTTAACTGACTAATGAGGTTGGAACTTGAACGACTCTCCCCGGCTTTATCTCCAATGATTTGTGCTGTTTACGTCTGATATGTATGAATATGAACTATGCAATGCTTTAACCACATAATCTGGATTGGAAGCTGTCAGCGAAGTATTCTTTTCTGTTTTATTTATGAAGTACTTGGCTATTTTTTACAGGAACAAGGACTTCCGGGGGTGGAAAGCCTCTTCACTGGACTTCTTGCCTCAAAATAGCGGAGGACTTGGCAACTGGACTGCTGTATATCCATCAGAACCCTGGCTTGACACACGGAAATTTGAAATCCTCAAATGTGCTATTAGGGCCTGATTTTGAGTCCTGCCTCACTGATTATTGCCTGACTATGTTTCGAGATCCGGACTTGATTGAGGAACCCAGTGCAACTTCTCTTTTCTATAGAGCACCTGAAAGTCGGGACTTGCGAAAACCTTCCACTCAACAAGCTGATGTCTACAGCTTTGGTGTTCTCTTGTTGGAACTTCTAACTGGAAAAACCCCTTTCCAAGATCTTGTTCTGGAACATGGTTCAGACATACCTAGGTGGGTTCGGTCAGTCCGTGAGGAAGAGACGGAGTCCGGAGATGAACCTAACTCAGGTAATGAGGCAGCTGAGGAGAAACTTCAGGCTCTTGTAAATGTTGCAATGGCTTGTGTCTCACTGGCACCAGATAACCGGCCAACTACGAGGGAAGTGTTGAAGATGATAAGAGATGCAAGAGCAGAAGCTCAAGCTTCATCCAACAGTAGTGACCATTCGCCTGGAAGATGGTCAGACACGGTTCAGAGTTTGCCTAGAGAAGAACATTTGAGCATTTGACAACCGGTTAGTGATTAGTGAAGTTAGTGTCTTCAATTAATGTATTCTGATTTTTATTTAATTTTTGAAAATGAATCTCGATTCTTCAACCAGGCACTGTAGAGTCTACTGATGTAAAGTTTCCACATTTTATTCTTGATTTGTTAGTTGAGTTAGTTAGCATATAAGTTGGAGTTGCTTAATCCGCAATTTGACATTTGTTGAGTCCTTGATTTTATGATTTGATGCAATTCTTGTATTTTACTCAAAACAAATTCAACAGAGTGATTTAAATTTAGTCTCTTTGTTGAAAGAATATTTCGTATTTCTTTTATTGTGTATTATATTTTCAATCTCTACACCACTATATATATACACAAGATTGTTCCAATATAAGAAGTAATCTAAATAGGAATAAACATAAATTAGGAAAGACAATAAACCTAAACTAGGAAAGACAATATTGACTTTAATTACAAAGATTTCAACACTCCCCCTCAAGTTGGCGCATAGATTTTACTCATGCCCAACTTGCAAACTAAAGGATGAAACAGTTTGCTATTCAAACCCTTTGTGAAAACATCGGCTAGTTGCTCTTTTGAAGCTATATAGGAGACATTTAGAAGGCATTCAACTATCTTCTCTTTTATAAAGTGACGATCAATCTCTATGTGCTTAGTTCGATCATGCTGGACTGGATTATTCATAATACCAATGGCTGCTTTACTATTACAAAACAAGGATATATTTGTTGTTTCAACCAACTTTAACTCTTCCATTAATCTGCCCAACCATAGGAGTTCACATATTCCCTGTGCCATAGCTCTATATTATGCTTCTGCACTGGACCTAGCAACAACAGCCTGCTTCTTGCTTCTCCATGTGACAAGGTTTCCTCCAACAAAAACACAATATCCTGAGGGTGATCTCCTATCATCAAGGGAACCAGCCCAATCCGCATCTGTATAGCCTATTATTGTCAAATGGCCGTGTTTCGAAAATAAAAGTCCTCTACGAGGAGCTGATTTTAAATATCTTAGAATCCGATGCACAGCTTCTAAGTGAGACTACCGAGGGCCATGCATATACTGACTCACTAAACTTACAACATAGACAATATCTGGTCTAGTATGGGCAAGGTAAATCAACCTCCCGACTAATCTTTGATACCTGCCAACATCAACTGAACTTTCCACTCCAGCTTGAAGCTTATGATTGGCTTCAATAGGTGATTCTGCAGGTTTACATTCCAATATACCAGTTTCTTTAAAGAGATCAAGGATGTACTTTCTTTGAGAAATAAAAATCCCTTTTTCTGATCTAGCAACTTCTATCCCAAGGACATATCTCAACTTTCCCAAATCCTTAATCTCAAACTCCCTAGCTAACAAATTTCTCAAGTGAGTCATTTCTTCTTCATTATTTCCAGCCATCACTATATCATCAACATAAACAATAAGCAATATGATTTTACCTTGATAATGTTTAATGAACAAAGTATGATCAGCATCGCTCTGAATGTACCCAAAAGAAAGCATAGCTTTACTAAACCTTTCAAACCATGCCCTTAGTGATTGCTTCAGCCCATATAATGACTTCTTCAGCTTGCAAACTTTTCCTCTGGTTTTGTCATCATCAAATCCAGGAGGAATTTCCATATACACCTCTTCTTTCAAATCACCATGTAGAAAAGCGTTTTTAACATCAAACTGATGTAATTCCCAGTCAAGATTGGCTGCACAAGACAATAAAATTCTGATTGTATTCATCTTGGCTACAGGGGCAAAAGTTTCCTGGTAATCAACTTCATAGGTCTGACTGAACCCTCTGGCTACCAATCTGGCCTTATACCTCTCAATGGAATCATTTGCCTTATGTTTAACTGTGAACACCCATTTACATCCAACTGACTTCTTTCCTGATGGAGGAGTTACAAGATCCCATGTCTCGTTTTTTGCCAAAGCTCTCATCTCCTCAACCATTGCAGCCTTCCATTTTGAGTCCTGTAATGCCTCTTGCCAATCCTTCGGTATAGAAATAGAAGAAACAGACAAAACAAAGGCTCTATAGGAAGGGGACAGAGCATTATAGGAGATGAAATGAGAGATGGGATGTTTAGTGCATGTTCTAACTCCTTTTCTAAGAGCAATAGGAATATTAAGGTCATTGTCAGAAGGGCTGGAATCAAGATTAGGATCAGAATCATCAGGAATTAAAGAAGACTCACCAAGTTCTTGTTCGGCTGTATTTTCAGAGCCTGAAATTAGAGAAGACGGTTGATCAGAGGTCTCATGCTCCATGGTTGTATCTGTATTAGTCCGCCGTGTGTAGGTTTTCAAATCAGGTCTATCCAATCTTTTTAGAGGTTTGGGTGGTTTTTCTATCCTACTATCTATGTCTACAGGAAACTCCCCCTGGAAAGGAATGTCATTCATCACCTCTTCCATCTAATATTTCTCCCCCTGAAGAGGTGATTGGGAAGGAGAATAAGACTGAAATTCTCGAAATGTAACATCCATACTCACAAAATATTTTCTAGAAGGAGGATGATAACACTTGTATCATTTTTGAGTAGTAGAGTAACCAACAAACACACACTTCAAGGCTCTAGGATCTAATTTGCTTAGACCATTCTGATGAACAAAACAAACACAATCAAAGACTTTAGGAGGTACAATATGAGAGTTTTTTCCTTGAAGAACCTCTAATGGAGTTTTAAAATTTAAAGTACAAAGAGGCATGGAGTTTTAAAATTTAAAGTACAAAGAGGCATACGATTGATAAGGTAAGCAGTAGTCAAAATAGCATCCCCCCAATATGGTTTGGGAAGATTCATAGTGAACATGAGAGACCTAGCTACTTCCAGTAAATGCCTATTTTTCCTTTCCGCGACTCCATTTTGAGCACTAGTAATGACACAACTAGTTTGATGTATAATACCATTAGAAACTAAATAGGTACGAAAAATTGCATTCATGTATTCAGTACCATTATCAGTTCTTAGGATTTTAACATGCGCATCAAACTGAGTACAAATCATTTTATGGAAGTTCTGAAAACACGACAAAACTTCATTTTTGGTTTTCATTAAATAAATCCAAGTCAATCTAGTGCAACAATCAATAAAGGTCACAAACCACCTATAACCAGAAAGAGAGACAGTTTTAGTAGGACCTCATACATCAGAATGAATAGTAGTAAAAGGAATCAAGCTTTTATTATTAATTGAAGAATAAGAACGCCTGGTGTGTTTGGCAAGTTTACAAGCATCACATACTAATGAATCGAAATCACACTTAGTAAAATAAAGATGGAAATAAACATCCTAAAACACAAAAAAGAGGGATGTCCTAATCTCCTATACCATTGAATAACTTCATTGGAAGGATTTCTGGAAGTTCCTAACAAAGCTTGACTAGTACCCGAATTTGAAAAACGACAAACGTCATCCAACGATACAGTCCATCGCGCAAGCTACCACTGCCAATCGTTCTCCCCGTGTTCAATTCTAGAAATATACAATGAGTAGGGTAAAAGGTTACTTTGTAATTAAGCGCTTTTGTGATTAAGTTAACAGATAACAGATTAACAGGGAATCTAGGAACATGAAGAACAGAGGATAGTTTAATATTAGAAGAACAGTTAATAGAACCTGTGCCAGCAATTGGTACTAAGGAGCCATCCACAATGTGAATTTTTTCTGTGCCTTGATACTTAGAATATGTGAGGAAAGGTTTTATAGAGCCTGTTGTATGTTTATTTGCTTCTGAATCTATAACCCAAGAGGGTTTTGCAATTTTTGCAAGAAAGGTAAGAAAAGCATTACCTGAATTAACAAAATTAGAAGCTGCAGTCTGAGTTGAGTAAGAATCAAGCTGTGACAACAATCGTTTCAGGGACTAAATTTCCTTATCAGAAAAGCTACTAGTAGTAGATGTTTCCTCACATAAAGCTCCACCATCAGATATGTGTGCCTGCAGTCTAGAAGAACTGACCCGCTTTCCTCCACGCCATTTAGTTGGGTGTCCATGTAATTTCCAGCAGAACTCCTTAGTGTGCCTGTTCTTATCACAATAGTCACAAAATAATTGATCTCTATCTGAAGAACCGTTCTTGGCAGCCTGTATATGTTATCTTGCAGAATTAGCAATAAACCCTACTTTATCAATTGTAGATCTGTGAACCATAACATTCCTCCGAGTCTCCTCTTGCTGTACAAATGAATATGCTTGTCGCAAGGATGGAAAAGGATCTCGTCCAAGAACTTGGACCCGAATCTGATCATACTCGTTGTTTAGGCCGGCCAGAAAATTATACACACGTTCTACTTCAATCAACTTTTGAACTTGAGTCGCATCATCAGTACATTTGGCTTGAAAGTCTTGGTAATAATCCAGTTCTTGCCATAACCCACTAAGTTCAGCCACATATTGAGTGATAGTCATATCTCCCTGCTTGGTTTCATGAACTTTCTGTCGCAATTCATACCTCTGAGGATAGTTTCTAGTTTGTGAATACATCTGTGAAGCGGCATCCCATATCTTCTTAGCTGTATCAAGAAGTAAATAGCCTCGAGAAATAGTTGGCTACATGGAATTTATTAACCAAGACATAATAAGAGAATTCTCGGATTTCCATTTGTTAAAGCCTGGATCTGTCGAAACCGGTTTAGTCGCGCCACCATCAAGGTATCCCTGCAAACCTCTTGCTTCAATGAATAATAAACAAGACCAAGATCAAGCCAGGTAGTTCGTTCCATTTAACTTCACCGGGCTAATCTAAAGAGAGGGGCTCTCTGAGTGAAAAACCATATCTACCTTTTTTTCGTCATCCATATTGTTAGAAAAAAAAAATTTTAAGCGACAGTGGCGAAGAACCAACAGTGGTAGAAATAAACCAAAAAAGGAAAAAATTGCAAAAAATCAAAAACTGGTGCTGAAGGACTAGCAAGGGAAAATCGCCACAACAAATCGAGGCCGCCAAAACAAGAAACGTCGACGGAGCTCCCCGAAAATAGTTGCACGCGCCGGCGCATGAAGAACGGTCAGAAGCTTCTGGAGGCATGTGTGCACAAGCACGTGATTGGACGACGACGCGGTTTGGATTGAGGGCCAATCGGCGGTCGCGCTTCCTTCTAAGCCGGGCGGTGACGATCAACTCCTACTCCCGACGATACTGTGTGTATGTCAGTCCACTCAAAAACTGAAACTGTCGCCGAAAAATTCATGGCAATGGCTCTGATACTATGTTGAAAGAATATTTCGTATTTCTTTTATTGTGTATTATATTTTCAATCTCTACACCATTATATATATACACAAGATTGTCCCAATATAGGAAGTAATCTAAATAGGAATAAACCTAAACTAGGAAAGACAATAAACCTAAACTAGAAAAGACAATATTGACTTTAATTACAAAGATTTCAACACTCTTTCTCTAGTACATGCGAATTCTCTTACTGGCAAAGGATGAAGTTTAGAGTTGTTGCTCTTTTTTTTTCTTACCAACTAACAAAATAGATACCAATTTTTTTTTTTTTTTGTTTTTAATTTTATTATACAAAGAGAGGAAACATAAATTTCAAGCACAACAAATAAAATCAAACTTTATCACTTTAGTTTATAGCTCTTCAACTTTTATTTTGACTCATCAAACACTTCAGTTTATAAAATTACACTTATTAAACTCTTTAACTCATAAAATTATTTTATTTAACACTTCAATTTGCAAAATTGATTGATTACATATCTAAAATAGTTGAAAAATATGAAAATTTATTATTCCAAAAATTATGCTAACTACACACCAAATTAATATTCCAAAAAAACATTTTCTCAAAAAAAAAAAAAAAAAATCCAAAAAACCTAAAAATTATTGTCGTTTAATGTGAAATATGTGTAATATTATGAAAATTTATAAGTCTAAATGCACGATCGATCATCCATAAAATTTAAAGTACTATAAGATTTAAGTTACAAATTTAAAATGCGACTACTTCATTTGTTTGTGGTCGGTATGGTGAAGACCAATGATGCTGAATTTTGTACTTTTTTAGAAGCGTGATCACCTATATCTGAAAATGAGAGTCATTTATCCAAGATGATCTCAAAAGTAACCCCATATTGACAAAAGGATGTTTGTCTTGATGAAATGTGCTAACTTTTTGGAATTCAACACCTGATATGAAGCTGCTTCTATCAACTTTGTGAAGTAATCCATTGCGATTAAGATATATTCCTACCGGTTGGAAAATTTCGGAGTAATCCTTCCACTGATATCTATTCGCCAAGTCGCGAAAGGCCATAGCGTCACTGTGGGGTTCAAAGGAACTGGAGGTAGCTTCTGTAGTTTGGCAAACACCTGGCATTTGTTGCATCTGTGTAAATACTTGGCACAATCCTCATTCATTTGAATAAAAAATAACCCAGATTTATAATCTTGCGGGCTAGGGCTTATTCATTCATGTGAGGACCCTACTCTCCTTTGTGCACCCTTCTATGATCTATGTGGATTCAGATTCAGTCACGCATTGAAGGTGAATATTGTTCAATGCCCTCTTATATACCACAACATTGTGTAGGATAAAATTAAAAGCTAGTTGCGTTAGTGTTCGCCTATCTGTTTTGGAAGCATTTTCAGGATACAACTCATCCCTTAGAAGCATGTATATGTCCAAAACTAAGGTCTCTCATCCAACACTTGAACCCCCATGCACAAAGCTGGCTTTCCTCTTTCTTCAACTGCCAGTGGTCAAATCATGATTCCTGCCCCCACTCTACCATTGAAGCAAGAATGGTAAGAGCATCAATAACCTGATTTTTTGCTCCTATGAGATAATTGAAGGATAAACTTTGGAATTGATTTGCCAAGTTTTCCAAGCATTAATAGTAAGGAACCAAACGATCTTATTTAATTTTCCACTTTCCTAGAGCTTGCGAGACAATTAAGTTCAAATCTCCATATACTTCCAAATGCAAGACCCTTATTTGCGTTGTGCCTTCCAACCTAGCAATACAAGCTTCATGTTCTGCCTCATTATTAGTTATTGCAAATGACAACTTGATGGAGATGGGCATATGTTCACCTTTGGTGCAATCATTAGGCTGTATTTCCAAAATAGGTCTGTTGGCTAGAATTTTTGATTTACTCGGCCAAGTCTCCCTTGATTGTAACCATAGCATTCTCAAGTGGGAACTTTAACTTTTGATGAACTGAGGAGGGTACTTCCTTTATTCTGTGCACCCAAGGAGGAGGATGAAGCACAAAGGGACATCAATCACTTGAAAAGGAATAGAAAACTTTGCAGGCCCCAATGTCACTTCTAGTGTAGCCACCCCCTAACACCTCCCTTTTGGTGTTGTCATATGCCTTACTATTTTATTGGAAGGCAATAAACCAATAGTTTCTATCACAAGACAATTTACAACCTTGAGAGGACATACATTTGGAGCAGACTCGTTACCATTAGTACCATCGGGACTGTCTTCCCTTTGGCGCCCATTGTGATGTATAGGGCATTATTATATATGGGATGCCCTCTCTTCTAGCAGGTCTTCATCACTAAAGGAGATCACATTACACTTGGTGGTGTAAGTGAATGAAGCAACTAGGGAATCAAGTGATATGTCAACAGGAGTTTGACGTTGGCTCAACGTCTGGCAAAGAGCTCGGTGATGAGGAAATGATGGTATGACTAGACTCCAAATGGATATATTGGCCTAAGTTTTCTTCAACTGCTTCAGGATAGGATCCTATTCTAGTTTAGGAGCATGCATGATTTTCTTAGTAGGTGGCATAACTGGTTGAACTGGAGCTTGTCTGCCCGCTTCGGGTTATGCCATTTCACTCCTTTAGCAAATCATTTAAATCTAGAACACACATGTAGGAATCTGCCTCACAAATGAGGGAACTGTAATCCACTTCAGGTTCTGACACAATTATAGAGTTGATGTTGTGATTAGGCAAAGGGATTGCTTATGATATTGGGGTCCATTTCAAAGGCAAGATGTCCTTTTGATCCATCAAGTCTTGGATCTTACACTTCAAACTCCAGCAAGCCTCAATCTAATGCCCCAAACACTGATGATAGTCGCAATACTTGGAAGCTTTGTACCCTTTAGTCTGAGATAAGTCTCTTAGTTCCAATGGTTGGATCAGGTTGTCTGCTAGGGCATTTTTGTAAATGAAGGCAATAGGGACCCCAAGATTAGAAATTTTGAATCTTCTACTTGTCCGTCCTTTATCCACTCGGGATGGAGCTTGAGTGGTGATATGAGAAACTTTTTCGCTCTTTTGACTAATGGAGTGTGAAATAAAATTGCTCCTCCTTGGGAACCATGAACTAGTCAATTCACGCTTAATCGAGCTAGATTGAATTAAGTCCTCAATCTTTATAACTATGGAAATCAATGCCTGGAAGCTAGTAGATATTGAGTCTGCGGATGACTCTGGTAGACCTGTAGTAGGTTTTCTATTACCATGTCAATCTGCTCTTGCTCATTTAGTCTGTTTACCATTTGAGCAGCTTTAGCCCTCCACCTTGTAATGAAAGCGGAGAGGGCTCTTTCGGGTCCTGTTTGGTAGTTTCCAAGTCCCTTCAAGAAATATCAATTTTGATGTTGTAATGATATTGATTGTTGAAAGCATTACAAACATCTTACTAGTTCTTCTTGTAGGATTTGCCTAAACCCCGGAACCATCTCAATGCATCCTTGGTAAGGGATTGTTGAAACAACTCATTGTTTACACCCAAAGGATTCTGGACACCTGTATACATCTTAAAGCAGACAGGCTCAAGTCTCTAAAATCGAGCTGCGGATCAAATCCCCCCAAAAAACTCTTTTTTTTCTTATATTTCTTTTTTTCTTTTTGATCGGGAGGTGTGTGATTTCTCTAGAATCTCCATCAAGGGGCTAGAGGCAATACTTCTTAGTAGTATTATTTTATTCTTTTGTGCCTTTCTTCATCACTTTCTTTTATTGCTTTTTACTTTATTTCTTTTCAATATATGTCATTCTTCTTCATCTAAATTCTACTTTTCATTTGAGATTAAACATTAACCTAAGGTCAGTTAAATGAATATTTAAACCGAAAACCTAGTCCCTGAATCTTCCTTGGTTTCATCGATTAGTGCACTTTTTCCAAATTGGAGTCAAACAAAGGCTTTTCTTAAGTTTACCTTAAAAATGAAATTTAAGTGGTGACCCTACAAAAATCCTTCTATGAACCTTACCCAAATGAGCGTTTTGATCCTATTTAACGGATTAAGACTAGCACTTGGGTCGGGGCCTCACGATTGGAGACTCTACTGGGGAGTAAAATAATTTTACAAAGTGGACTACTAATTGGTTTAGAAAATAAAAATAAACTTTATTTTCCAATGTTCACTTAATTGGCCTTCTTTTAATTTTTTATCTTCTCATACATTATGACATTTACGTTCACCCTTTAGAAAAATTAAGATGAACTTTCTAGATTTTCAGTAGTATCAGGTCAACAACTCTCCTTGAGGCTGTTGAGAGGTTATGAAAGTGGCTAACCCGTGATGAATTCTCAGATCCTTTTTGAGATGTAATGAGTATGCAAAACTATTTTCTCTCTTTCTTCCGAAATTAATTATTTTTTATATAATTTGGACTCTAAGGTGGAGCTAAGATCAGGTCATATTATTCAAGCAATACCCAAAAATGATAATAAAGCAAAGGTATGTCATCACTAATCACTTGATTAGTTCTTCTTTTCTAAAACCTGGGCAACTAGTACACGGAACATGATAAGCTAAACTAAATTCAACCATAGAATTGCATGGTTCTGATTCCCGATCCAATTGCTGATCTAAGAGATATGCAGGCACATTTTGGAATGTCATCCCTAAATTGCAAAAATTAACGAAAAACGATCTTCTCCCTTGTAGTGCACAAAAAAGAATGATGCTTCTTCTGCCAAATATGCATTAGCAATGGACTCTTCACTTTTCGTAGATTCCTATAACATTTGAGATAGTTGATAAATGATTTATTACAATACTTTAAAAGATGCATAATGCTAAAACATATAATATTTACCTTTTCAAATGGATACATATAATGGTATTGCACAAGGCATACTGTGTTAGCTTCATAAGCAAGATGCACTAGTAGATGTTTCATTAAGTCCAATAAATTAGGAGGAAAAATATATGCTCAAGTTCACATAAAATGATTGGAATTTCTTCTTCAGCTTGTATCAATAGGCAATAATTCATTATTGAGTTTACATAAAAATGTACTAACTTTTGTTATTCTTTCCCTGAATTCAATAGGCAACAATTCATTAAAAGCAATAGGAATCACTCTCTGCATGAAAACATAGCAGTTGTGGCTTTTCATTCCAAACAACTTATGCATGTGCATATCAATACATTGAACTATATTTGAGACATATCTATGAGGGAACCTTACTGCTTCAACCATTCACACAAAACATGTTTTCCAGGTTTCAAGTATGTAACAAGCCTTTGAATACTTCCATGTTTGTAAATTTCATTCTAACTCTGGGCGTCGACATATATCCTTCATATCTTCTCTGGCTTTAGCACTGTCTTTTTCTTTTTCCTTCTGTGTACATAATAGTATTGAAGCGATTTTTAAAGACATTCTTCTCAATGTGCATAATATCAAGATTATGTCGAACCAGAAGGGTACTCCAATAAGGCAAATACCAAAAGATACTTTATTTTCTCCACCCATAAGTATTAGCAATTCTAGCATTAATAATATTGGCACCGAATCATATGAATTTCATAAGCCCTAATGTCTCTGTTTCATGCAGAATCTTATTGCCTAACTTTAAAAAGGGGTGACATTTCTAAGACAATTTTTTTTTTCGTTTTCAATCGGTTTCTATTTAGCTCCATTAATTATATGCTGGTAAGAATTTGAGGTGATTGTCAAACCATGATTATTTACTACCCTTTGATAGAATTAAGGCATTATTATACTCAATTTAATATGGACAAGCTAACCTTCTTGTCATACTCCACCCAGAAAACATAGCATCAATAATAAAAAAAAAATCACTTACAGTCCAAAATCAAGTGGCTCACCAAATAAAAAAATTTTCTTTCTTGCTACATCATATGTTTGAACACCCACTTCACACAATCATTTTAATTTTGCAATTAGTGGTAGTGAACACATCTACCTTTTACTTTTTTTATTGAGGAACTATTATAATTATTAACATGTACTCCAGTTCCGTACACATCCACAGCAGAAGATTATAAGGTGTTGTCATGATAGGCCAAGAGGAATAGTGTCATTCCAATTGCCTAAATGGCTAAAACTATGAGTATACAACCCAAGCATCACATTTTGGCTCTCGATAACAAATGATCGATGTTTTTGACACAGAACGGTAACGTAAATGGGTAGACGATTATACTTCATCAGGAGTTTTGATCAATATCGTTTGATTTGACGAATAAAATCAAGGAACTAAACTTGCTAAGAAGTTTATTGAATATGAATGATGTTTTAAAATATAATAAGTTATGCCTCAAAATAAAAAGCAATCTATTTATAGGTTTGGGTGAAAACATAAAAAAAAAAATGTAACTGGATATGTCAATAGAGCCAGGGGGCACAGTCGTACTGCCATGGGACACGGGCATGTCTTCAACTCCAGGGGCTGGTACGGGCATGCTGTCATAGGACACGGGCGTGCTTTGGACTTCAGAGAGATGCACTTGAAGTCTAGGGGCTGGCACGAGCATGCTATCATAGGACACAAGTGTGTCCTGGACTCCAGGGGCTAGCACGGGCGTGCTATCATGGGACACGGGCGTGTCCTGTCTTCTTAGTCCCGAGCGTGTTTTTGATCTGAGCTCCAGGGGCTAGCACGGGCGTGCCGTCAAGAGCACGTGCGTGTCCCTTCTTCTTAGGCTTGCAGTGGTCCAAGTCTTCCATATATTGAATCGCAAGTTGCTCCGCATCAATCACCTCCACTTGAAAAGAACTCGACCTCGAGTCATCACCATCGGGGTAGAATGAGAATAAATCAGCAACATTAAAAGTCTTGGAAATCTTCATGTCGTCAGGCAAGTCAATCACATAGGCATTATCATTGATCTTCTAAGGCACCTGAAATGGACCAATCTTCCTGGAATCAAGCTTCTTCTATCCTCCGCCACACTCATGAAGATAAATCATGACCCAATCACCCAAGGTAAAAGACTTATAACGTTAGTGTTTATCAGTTGCAGTTTTATATTTTTCATTAGCAGTAGTGATGAATTCCTGCACTTATTTGAACACCTCCAGATGCTCAATAGCCAAGTTGTTAGCTACAATACTCTTCTCTACAGTTGTCGAGAGGGAAGAAGATCAACGGTATGGGCTGGAACCTTCCGGTAGACAATTGCAAAAGGAGACATTTTGGTGAAGCTATGGATAAAACTGTTATAAGCAAATTCTGCTTGAGAAAAAGCAAGATCCCACATCTTCTTCTTCTCACTGCAAATGCATCTAAGGAGTTTACTAAGAGTCCGGTTCATCACTTCAATTTGAGCATCAGTTTGAGGATGAGCGGTACTGTTGTAGCGAAGTTGAATGTTAAATCTCTTCCACAAAGTTGTCCAAAAATGAGCTAGAAACTCTGTGTCACAGTCAGATGTGATGGTTTTGGGAATGCCATACAGACGAATAATCTCTTGGAAAAATAATTTGGCAATGTATGAGGCATCACTAGTTTGCCTGCAAGGAATAAAATGGGCCATCTTGGAGAATCTGTCGACAACAACAAAAATAGAATCAGCGTTGCGTGCGTTGAGTTCAAGGTAAACCCAACACGAAATCAATAGACAAATCCTCCCACGGTTGTTTCGGCACGGCCAACAGGGTGTCTAAGCCATTATTTTGAAAATGGCCTTTTTGTGTCTGACAAACGGAACATTTCTGTAACATCTTCCTGTTGACGCGTAATTTTATGCCTCCACCTGACCCGATGATGATATGAGGACAAAGGATAAGGTTTCACAATAAACCAGAAGTGTTTGAACCAAAAATTGAATCAAACCGCCCAAAGGAGCCTGACCCGTGTTAGGGCTGCGTCATGCAGCTAGTACCTGCGTGACGGCACTCTTAGCTGCGCCACGCAGCTCTAACAGGACTGACACCTCTGGCGCGAGCCCGTGCAACGGCCTGCACTGTTTGTATGGATACGCGGCAACTGTACGAAAAGCAAGTCGCGTCACGCAGGTTTACGGGTGCGTCACGCAGCTTCCACCCGCGTGACGCGACTGTCCTGTTGCCCTAGCCATATAAATACAACAGTTTACAGCAAAAACGAGACTTTTTTTGGCATTTTTCACTTTGCTCTCATTTTCCTCTAAGAAACACGACTTTCTAATTTTAGACATCTAAAAAAAAACGACTAAAGTTCTTTCTCAAGAACTCCATTGAGTAAACTTGGGGTAGATCAAGTTATAGATATTTAGATTTAAGATCAAAGAAAGATATAACAAAAAGATAAAAAAGAGGAAAAGAGAGGAAAACAATTTCATTTTTGTGAAAGAATTTGGTGATTGCGCTTCTGGAATTGTGAAACGACACCTCCGAGTCAATCTCAGTACATGCAATCCTCAAATCTGAGGGCTAGGTAACGGTTCTAACTTCATTCTTTTTATTTTCATTTATTTTTAGCATTTTACATCTTAAAAATCTCATTTTTGCGTTGATTAATTGGTTTGCCATTGACAAAACGTAAGTTTGCCTATTGTTGAGCCTTTTTGGGTCCGTTATAATTACTTTGGACAAAAAAAAGAAACGTAAAAAGGACCAGTTTGAAAGGTAGTTGCGGACCAGAGCAGCCGCGTCATGCAGCTACTACCTGCGTGACGCGACTGTTCATGTCCAAAAGCCCTTGACCTGGATTAGACCACCTGCGTGACGCAGCTGTTCGCTGGCTCATTTTCATTTTTGTTTCTATATCCGTATCTAATATTTTGCTTTAAATAAATAATCCATATACCTAAGGATTTTAATAATGTCACGAACAGCGCCGTCACGTAGCTAATAGTTACGTCACGCGGCTGTTCTTCATAGAACACCTGCGTGACGCGACTGTTCTAGTTTCCAGACCATAATCAGAGTTCCGTCACGCGACTGTTCTTCATAGAACAGCTGCGTGACACAACCATTACAAGTCTAAGAATAAAAGATAAGGGGTGTGTTACGCAACTGTTCTTCGTAGAACACCCGTGTGACGCGACAATCTTCCAGTACTAGCACATTTTCATTATTTTTAGTGCAGTTTCATTTCAGTAAATTAATCTTTCTTTAAATTTAATCCGGGAAATTGTCAATAGTGGGCAAATTGAGTTTTAATCAAGCAAAGTCAATTAATTACTGATGATTATGAGATTTATAAGATTTTATTTCTTATCGTTTATTATTAATTACACTATTAAACTCGGTTTGTGGCCCGCCTTTAACCATAAGGCAAGAGCGGGTCTTTTACTTTATTTGATATGTATTACGGATGGATGATGGATGACATGATTTATCTGTGATGAATGCAATGAATGAATCTAATTGGGACGGTTAATTAATTTTCCACATAGGAATTCGGTTCGATTTATTCGGGTTGGGTTTAAATAATTGGCTTTTCTAAAATAAAATCAAGCTAGAAATCGTAGGTTAAAAGAGGCCGGTTTTCCGTGCATCGGCTTCCAACGGGCCGACGTACCTAATTCCCTTACCTAGAATCGTACTTGGTACGCCTGACCAGTTCTCTTTCAAATAAAAGGCCTTGAATAAAATGGGTTAAAATGGAGTCAATTTTACGAAATAAAAAATGGAAACGGTCCCATTGCCGAAAAAATGGGTGGCGACTAAAAATGATTTATAAGACCGATTTATCGGCATCGTATATCCAAAAAAAAGGTTTTTTATCACCGCCTTTTCAAGATAAATACACATCAACACAATAAATAAAAACCATTTTTTGATTTTTCATCCGGGGGGAAAAACAGTTTGGCGACTTCACTGGGGATTTTTGCACCCATTAATCCCCAGTTGTTTTTAATAAACAATCTAGTGGTTGCAATTAGGAATTGACTCTAAAGCTTACGACCTTCTAAATAAAATTGAATAGAAAGCCGATGGAAAATTATTAATCGTCCGTATGTGTTTAATTGCTTACATTTTCTTTCTAGGATTTTTGCATTCATTCGCATTTCTCTCTTCTCACCTCATTCTACCCGTATCACCCTTCGGTACTGGTGTTAAATTTGACGGTGGATCTAGCCTAGACCATGCGATTTAGGTGCATCCATCTGAGAATTAACATTACTACCAACCGCAAGCCTAGTACCTTAAAGGTGCGTCGAAAGGAGTAGGCCTAACAAAGCCCGAATCCTGTTTGCGGAACCCAGACTTTGTTTAGCCCAATGAGACCGAAGCCAATGCACATAGTTCAAAGCCTTAGTTACTTCCCCTAGGGTGTGCCCGATGCTATTTGCTGTTGTAATGCCGCATTCATTTCCGAGAGTTAATATCGTCAATCTCAAAACCCCTTGTTGGTTGTCGAGATTAGACCAATTCCTAGGAAACAGATGTCGGAATTTTATACCAACGGAATCCGTGTGTGGGAGAAATAAGGTTGGAAGGCATGCATTTCCCAACTCCCGTTCCCCTGTTTGATATAAACTGTACATATGTTGTGACATTCATGCACCATGTAACGTTTTTCTTTTTTAGCCATGCATTAATAAGAGCTAATGTTCGGCATGGATGTTTGACCTTGGTTTTGAGACTGGATTTCAAATTCGTTTTGAATAATACTATGCAATCACTTATTGCGAATCAATACCCGAAAGAAAAGGGAGATATAAGGGGGTTGTGATTCCTTTGTATTTTTACATTTCTCGCATTATCTGAAAATAAGTGAGAGATTAGAAAATTTGTAACAGAATAAAATGAAAATCCTGCTTGGGACCATATGTTCCAAGGCAAAAAGTAAGGATACAAAAAATACACAATAACAAGAATAATAAAATCCCGCTCGAAAATTCTTTCATTCCGAGGCAAAAGTTAGGGATTTGAGAGAAAATAGTCGATCGTAAATCCAAAAGGAACGATCGACGACAGATAATGCCTGAAATGTTTAAGTACAAAATAAGTTATTGATGTATTATTCATACCGAATTTTTGGTCCAGTCGTCAAAATCGAGATTTTATTTCCATGCTGGCTTTAGCACATTAGAAATGCATTTCTCATCCTATGTGTTTTCATTTTCGCATGCATACATGCAGGACCCTCTTTAACTCAGAAATTTTTGTCAGAATTGATCCTTCCCGGTAAACTACTTCGAGAGCTTGGCACCGAAATCCTAGTCAGCGTCTAATCAGAACATCCCTAATCCCCGAATTTGCTCCAGTTAGCTCCGTGAATCAGTCAAGTTCATCAGATTCAGAGCCTGATTTAGATTCAGTAGAAATGGCCGATAACGCGGAAAATGAGACCGGATTTGCTGAGGCTCAGATAAGAACTATTGCTCAGATTGTGGCTGCAGCTCTTGCTCAAGACAGGGCCCAAAACCAGAATACTCCCCCTTCGGGTAGCCAACCTGTGGCTGAAGAGAGGCCAATTCCGGAACCTGTGTCAGATAATCAGGCTTCTGTCGGAAACACTGTCCCGATCGAGAATGATGTGCTTAAACAACTTGCCGACTTGAAGGAAAGATTCGATAAAATGGCGGCAGTAAAGGAGAAAGACCCGATCATCAACTTTCACATAACCGAGTATGTGTTACACCCAACCATATCTGCCTCGTTCAAGACTTTCAAACATACCATATTTGAAGGAGACAATGATCCTCGCTCTCATTTATCTGAATTTCTCCGAGTGTCCCAGATGAACCGGTATAACGAGGAAGATGTTTTGCGTGCATTTCCGCAAACCCTGCATAAAGACTACCGAAGGTGGTATGATGGTCTAGATGAGGAGGTTCAGAAGAATCGGATCAAGTTGCAGACAACTTTTCTCAAGCACTTCAAAACCGAGGAGAGTGATGAGTTCAGTCTGCGGGATTTAGAGAGTTTAAGACAAAGGAAAGATGAAAGCTTTTCCGACTACTACAGGAGATGGAGAACTAAGTTGTACAGGGTGCAGACAAGGCCAAAAGACAAAGAGCTGATCAGAATCTTTAGCAGGAGCCTACTGCCCTTCTTCAAGGAAAGGATGTTGACTCAGCCTCTTACCGATTTTTCTTTGGTTCAAAGTGCTGGTCTAAACATCGAGGAACTGTACAAGGAAGAAAAGAAGAAGAATAGAGGGTTTGGTAACTACCGAACTTCTTATGGTGACAGAAGTGCCGGAGGTAGTAGTCAGAACCAGTCAGGGAACAATAGCGCTACAGTGGGGGCAGTTAATGAGAGAACTAGGAGGGAGTTCACTGACTTAGGAAGACCTTTGAGCACGGTGCTAAGATCATGCATCAAGAATGGAGTGTTGTTAAAGCTACCGGTCAACCCGACTAAACCAATTCGAGGGAGGTACATGGACAGAAATTGTGATTATCACCAGTGCAAGGGACATTCAACTGATGAATGTTTCAAATTGAGGCACGATATTCAAGACTTGATCGATAGTGGGAAGATTACTAAGCCCTCGGACAAGAGCAAGCCCAGCACCAAGAACAATCCGCTTCCCCAATATCAGTACAATTATCCGTCTCGTAAGTCTCAGTCAGGTGGATCGGTCAATGCGATTGGGAGCAGGTTACCAGAAGAGGTAGTATTAGTTGAAGCGGATTGCGAAGAGCAGATGTGCGCTATGTTGAACACATGGGACGACTGTAGTAGTGATGAGGAAGAAAAAGTGCCAGTGAAGATTGAAATCGAGAAAAGTATTACTGTGAAAGTGGGCGATGTGCCGGAAGATGAAGGTGAGCAACTCCAGCTTGCCATTCAAAAGAGCTTAACCGACCAAGAGGAACAATGGTATTACAGCAGTGAAGAAGAAGTGAATGAAGTAGGTGTTCAGAGCTTGACCCGCAGTGGGCGAGTGTACAATCCCGAGAGCAGTATGCAGACTAAAGGAAAAGAGATTGCTGTTGATGGAGCAAAGAAGAAAGTGACAGAGAAAGACGGGGAGAACCCGAAAGAGAAAAAGAATGAGGAAGAGGTAGTGAAAGGGCAAAAGAAGGCTGTCGAAGTTGGAGAAAGCAGTCAGAGCAAGACACCTAATGGGGTGACCGCCGGTTCAGTGCTGAGTCAATTACAAAGAACCAGAGCAGACATTTCTATATGGGATTTGCTGATAGCATCTAATGAGCATAGAGAAGCCTTGCTTGAAGCCATGACTTTCGTCAGAGTGCCGGCTCGGATCCAAAGTGTTGATATGATCAACGTGCTACAGCGTAGAATCGGTGAAGTTACTTTCTTTGACTCAGACCTTCCACCAGAAGGAAGAAACCACTGCAAGCCACTGTACATTCAAATTGCCGTCAATGGACGAGATACCAGGAATGTGATGATCGATAACAGATCCGCACTGTGTGTATGTCCGCTAAAGATGCTGTCCAAATTTAAAATTGAAGAATCAGAGCTTGAGCCATCAAACATGGTGGTCAAGGCTTATGATAACACTATGCGGAATGCAAAAGGGACTTTCAAAGCGAAGATATCCACAGGGGCAGTGGAAAGCTGGGTAGACGTAGTTGTGCTAGATATCTTAGCCAACTATGCTCTGTTGTTGGGAAGACCTTGGCTCCACCCTTTGGGCGCAGTTCCGTCCACTCTGCACAGAAAAGTAAAAATTCCGTGGGGGTACAGACGTGGTAACCGTTAACGCACAAGAGGATCTGAATGTGGCTACAGTGGAAGGACTAGAGCTGGCAGTGCCCTTATCAGGATTTCAGGTGGCAGTAATTGATGCGCCCACCACCGAGAGCAAGAGTGCAGTGAATCGGATGAGTCCTTTCTCGAGGAAGATGATGAAGAGAATGCAATGGCAGTATGGTCGAGGTTTGGGCCGGGAGCTACAAGGAAGGTTTGAGCCTCTCTCATCGGCATTTGGACAACAAGACAAGCGCGGATTGGGCTATTTCGAAAATAGAAAGAAGGAGAAGTATGAGATCCGGTCTCCAGTTAGAGGGTCAAATTTGAATCATATCTTCTTTGTTCCACAAGCCGAGGGAGAATTTTGAAGTAGGGGGAAGACCTATCCCGGTTTAGAGATATTCATGACTGATTATGAGGAGAAGCTGATCAAATCGCCCGAACCTTCCTTGGAACAGCTTGTGGATGGAACTGAGTTTATGGTGGGTATGACAGAAGCGAGAAATGAATCTGACTGGTCGAAGAAGATATCTGAGTTCGAAGACTTTTTGGGGATTGGGGATGAAGCTTCCAAGTCAGCGCAAGAGCAAAAGGCCAAGGCACGGATCCTCCAATCTGTTCTAGCTGCTGAAGATGCCGAAGAGGCAGAGAGGAAGACGAAGAAGATAATAGAGCAGGGAAAGGCCAAGAAAGAGGCCACCCCGGCCGAAGAAGAAGGAGTTGCAGATGCCAATGAAGTGATTCAGGCAATAAAAGATACTTGTAATGAATGTATTGAACAGGCAATTAATCCTGTGTTTTGCTTTTCTGATGCTTGTTTTGAGAACACTATGGATGGTTTTCCTCTTTTATTTCAATCAATGGAACTGAACTTTGACTATTTGTTTTCTTGTTTTCCTGATTGTCATGTTCATGGCATTGATTACACCACTCACATATTTGACATAAATGCATTGCATAATTTTGCATTTAATTTAAGCACCACCGAAGATCCTAAAATAATTGAAATCGGATCAGACTTCCAATCTGAGCTCAGACAGGACCTTCAAGAATGTATCAAAAGAAATTCGGAGGTATTTGCCTGGAGCTACGCAGACATGCCAGGGATCGACAGATCAATAGCGGAGCACTTCATCCCTACTGATCCGAGTGTTAGGCCAGTAAAACCGAAAAGGAGAAGGGTCAGACCAGAATGGCAGGACAAGATCAAAGCTGAAGTCCAGAAGCAGTTGGATGCAGGATTCTTAGAAGTAGTACACTATCCAGAATGGTTGGCAAACATAGTCCCGGTGCTAAAAAAGGATGGAAGGATAAGGGTCTGTGTCGACTACAGGGACCTGAACAAAGCCTCGCCTAAGGACGACTTTCCACTTCCACACATAGATGTTTTGATAGACAGTGCTACTGGAATGGGATGTTATTATATCATGGATGGATTCTCAGGGTATAATCAGATATTGATGGCCTTAGTAGATAAGCATAAGACCGCCTTCACCACAGACTTCGAAACATTTTGCTATAGAGTGATGCCGTTCGGACTGAAGAATGCCGGAGCAACATATCAGAGGATGGCTACTACGTTATTTCATGATATGATCCATAAAGGATTGGAAGTGTATGTAGATGATATGGTGATCATGACAAAAACGCAGGAAGAACACGCAGAGATGCTGGAGAAGTTCTTCACACGGGTCAAACAGTACAATTTGAGACTCAATCCCAAGAAGTGTGTATTCGGAGTGACGAAGGGAAAATTGTTAGGTTTTGTGGTTGGACCTAACGGGATTGAGGTTGACCCGGACAAAATAAAAGCCATTCAGGATATGGAACCGCCAAGAACAAAACATCAGGTGAGAAGCTTCCTAGGTAAAATTCAGTACATCAGCAGATTTATTTCGAGGTTATCCATCGCATGTGCTCCAATTTTCAAGTTACTGAAAAAGAATCAGCCGGTTAAGTGGAATGAAGATTGCCAGAAAGCCTTTGACCACATAAAGAAATACTTGATGAATCCACCGGTGCTTAGTTCACCAAGACCAGGAGAACCTCTGATCTTGTACCTATCTATAGAAGATGCAGGAGTGGGAGCAATGTTGGTACAGCCGGACTCCGCTGGAGTAGAAAAAGCTATCTACTACATCAGCAAGAAACTACTGCCCATCGAAGAGAAATACAATCTGATAGAGAAAGCGTGCATGGCAGTAGTATGGTCGATAAAGAAGTTGAGGCCGTATTTTGATTCCTTCAGAGTCACTTTCGTCTCCAGAATTGATCCGTTGAAGTATTTGCAAAAAACACCTACTCTAGAGGGATGGCTGTCTAAATGGTTGATTCAGATGTCTAGTGTGGATGTGGAGTTCGTAACGAAGAAGACAGTCAAAGGCCGAGCCGTGGCAGAATTCCTAGCAGAAAACCCTGTGATAGACAACGAATCATGGGAATTGGAGTTTCCTGACGAACATTTACTGTGCGTTGAAACAAGAGCTTGGAAGTTATACTTTGACGGATCAGCTAACAGAAACGGAGCTGGGGCTGGTATTGTTATAGAAGCACCTAACGGCGAAGTCACAACCATGTGCAAGAGACTACTGTTCCCGGTCACTAACAACATGGCAGAATATGAAGCGTGCATCATGGGAATGGAAACCCTTCTTGCATCCGGTGCTAAGGAAGTTGAGGTGATAGGAGATTCTTTATTGGTTATTGAGCATGCCAACGAGAGATGGAAGGTAGAAGAAGACCGATTGAAGCCTTATGTCGAGTATTTGTTGAAGAAAGCAGCACTATTTGACAAGATCACTTTCACTCACATAGGAAGAACCTATAACAGGATTCCAGACGCCTTGGCAAACTTAGCATCGGCTTGGCAGGATTTGACTAAAGTTCCGAAGAAGCCATTTATCATTACCGTAGCCAATATCCCGTGTTATAAAGATCATTTTGTGAACCAGATAGAACCGGAGGAAGTACCATGGTTCACGGACATTCTGAGGTACATGAAAGATGGTACTTTTTCTGAAGATGCTATGAAGGAAGACCGTGCAGTCCTCAGGAAAATGGCTCTGAATTATGTTGTAGTCGATGATGAACTTTACAGGAGAGCTTGGGATGGGGTGTTGCTATGATGTGTGAGTAAGAAAGAAGGGGAGGACATTATGAGAAAAGTTCATGAAGGAGTTTGCGGTACTCATCTAAGCGGCATGAGCTTAGCAAGAAAAATCATGAGGCAAGGTCATTTTTGGATGCAGATGGAAGGCGATTGTGTTCAATATGTGCGTCGTTGCAAAGCTTGCCAATACCATGACAATCGAAGCCACTTACCTGCTGTCGAACTCCATCCGACAACTCCTTCGTGGCCTTTTTCTGCATGGGGCATAGACATCATTGGCAAAATCTCACCTGCAGCATCCAATGGTCATCAGTATATATTGGTTGCAGTTGACTACTTCTCTAGATGGATCGAGGCTCAATCTTATAGAATTTTAACTGCCAAGCATGTGGCAAGATTTATTGAACAAAACATTTTCTGTCGCTATGGTGTCCCCCATCACATAGTTACAGATAATGGTTCTCATTTTCAAGCAGAAGTTGGCCAATTGCTTTATAGATACAAGGTTAAGCATCACCATTCTTCTCCTTATCGCCCTCAGGCTAATGGTGCAGTAGAAGCTGCAAATAAGGAGATCAAAAGAATCCTGTCAAAGATGTGCGAAAGGTATAGAAGCTGGGCTGAGAAACTTCCCTTCGCGCTCTGGGGGCATCGCACTACCTTCAAGGCAGTAAATGGAGCTTCTCCCTTCGAATTGGTATACGGGATGGAGGCAGTGTTACCGGTAGAGCTCGAAAAGAAGTCTCTCAGGGTTTTAGTAGAAGCTGGTCTGACTGAAGAAGAATGGGTCAAGAAGAGGTATGAAGATCTGGCACTCTTAGACGGAAGGAGACCGAATGCTCGATTCCACGATCAGATGAGAAAAAGGAGGATTGCTCGTTTCTACAACAAGCGGGTACATCCAAGGGCTTTAAAGAATGGAGATTTGGTGTTGATCAGGTTATTGGATCATGAAGCCCAACATCATCCTGGTGGGAAATTCAAACCCAATTGGCATGGGCCGTTCAGAATTCAGAAGCTGCTACCTAAAGGCGCCGTCGAATTAGTCACTATGGAAGGAGAGCCTGTTAATCGAATTATCAATCAAGATCAAATGAAAAGATTCTATGTCTGAGATGATGATTTCAAAAAAAAAAAAAAAAAAAAGGGGGAGCTAAGTTGAAAACCTGAAAGGGCGGCTTAGGCAAAAAATGAGCTCGCTAGGTTGAAAACCCGCAAGGGCGGCCTAGGCAAAAGTTAGAGCACGTAAAAAAAAATGCAAAATAATAAAATAAAATCTCGGGATTAACGCGTGGTGCTTAGCCTAAATGCGGAATTCATGCCATGCGTTCGTGACAGATCAGTGATTGGTTGCTCGACGCCATAAATTTGACTCGAAGGGGAATAGGAAATCAAGTAGTTAGAGCGAATGACCATTGTACTAGAATAAACTTTCTTTGCTTCTGTATAATGTTGAAAAGAAGTAAGGTTAATAAAGGACTTGTATTTTAAAATTGTCGTTCTTATCCTGGAATTATGGTCAAAGAATGCAAGACCTTCCTCTCTGCTTATTTAAACAAAGATTGACTCATTTGGTTTGAAATGTCCTGGTTGTTGGCCCTGCCTAAACATTGATTTTTTTAAAGACATTGATCAGAGGGGCGAGCGCCGTTTTCTCAGTGATTTCCCTGGAAAGGTCAATATAAAACCATGAATAAACCTTAGCACTTGCATAAGTTCATACATACATAAAGGAGTTACATTTGTTATTTTTATTTGATTTGTGCAGGTAATAAAACAGTCACTCCATTCTTTATTGTTTCCAAGCATAAGCTTTTGTTTTTACAGAATAATGTTTACTTTATGAGTTTTCATTTATTGACCCAAGGGCAGGAGGCCCAAATAACTAACAAATAATTTCAAAAGAAAAGTTTTGTTGTCTCTCGTTGTTCATATGTGCAGGAATTAATAAAGACAGAATCATCAAGATTATTGATTAAAAGGAAAGCAGATACATTTAGATAAAAACTCATGGCTTGAGTACAAAAGAAAAGCAACAAACGACAATTTATTCTGATGAGGCCTATCAGCAAAGGTCAACCTTCACAGAACGTGACATCATTGTGGGGTGAAGAACCAGTTGACATATGCAGGTGTCACAGTGTCTTACATCATTTCTTCATCCAAATATACGGTGTTTCGACTTTGCCAACGATCGGCCAAATTAGTCAACAGAGGTGGTGATATGAGGCCACTTTCAAAGTTGTGGACTCTGGGAACACGCTGTATCATCCCATACTGACGACTGATCCTATCTGGGAAATAGGCCATGGAACGGTCTAGATTGGCATACAACACATAATTGAGATTCATGCTTCCGATCGTGGCCAGTCTAATCCTCCACCAAGGACAAGTCCACCGAATAGTAGGGTTACCACCAAAATCGAAGCGTCTCCGAGACCGAGATTGAAAAACGGCAGGTCCATAAGTTGGAATCAAGCGAGCTGGAACCGGAGGAATCAGGCTTAATTTGTCCAGAGCCCAGGCTTGCAATAGCAATGGACAACCGCGATGATGAACATTGAAGTCAGTAATGTGAAGGGCAATATCTCTGACCCAACACATTGTTTCTCCCATGATCATCATGAAAACGGTACGATGGTACAATTGCATATCACGAACAATGGTCAGAAGTCGGAAATCTCCAATTCCGGGTTGACGATTCTTCATGGCATACACATTCAACAGCAAGAAGTAGCAAGCTCGGATCCAAGGTAGATCTAGATCAGTGGACAAAACCCTGTTCAAGAAAGGTTCCAAAGGAAGACCCTGATCCACGTTTATGCCATCAGGAAGATAAACCGGGCACAAGGCCACGATCTCAGTTAGATCATACCTAGGACCTGGGGGCAAGGCCGGAGTTTCGTCTTGTTCAGGATGATGATCCATCACGGCACACATTTCCTCGTAGGTTGGAGTCACTTCAGAATCTTCAAATCGGAAAACCATGGTGTTCGGATTAAAACGAGTAACAAGCCAAGACAAGAAGCCATGATTAGGTTTTAGGTCTTTGAAATACCTTAACCAGGCAAGTTGATCCATAGGGGGAATCTGCCATAGGTCATCGGAGATGGATTGGACAAAAGATGAGACTTGGCTTCTGAAGGCCATGGAAGAAAGTCACTTAAGAAACTGATATGCTTTGGACACTGGATGGGAAGGATGTGCGAAGCGAAATTTCCATTTATAGAAGAGTGAAGGGACCGATGAACGAAATAACGTCGTCATCCAAAATAATAACCATCGTCAAAAGTAGTTGGAAGGACAATCATGTATAGTCTACTTGGGTCGGTGCGCATTTAAACCTGCATTGATCAGTAAGAAGGACGGCCTGTACAATAAGGAAGTCGAGTCCTTATGATCGCATTAATCGAGAAAGGATGGTTGAGCCATTACGTCCGCATTCACTGAGTGGACCGCCCTATCAGGTAAGTACTACGGTACGCTTTCTCTTTGGAAATTGATTTTTGGTCATATTCCATGTTAAGTTCATTATTTTATTTTTTATTCATTTCATTTCATTTCATTTATTCATTTACAATAAATCGATTCACTGACTGCTAATAAGATGAACCATTTTTTTTTTATGAACAAATGGGACATTGCTATTTTGTGTTTGGTGTTGTATTGGTGTTTTGTTTTTGCAGGAATAAGACTTCACAGTTATAAAACATAAACACACATGATAAAGTGATGAAGGCCAAGTGTTGTAAAAAAAAAAAATGATATCATAAAGTGTTGATACAACTGTACAACCATCCAAAAAAAATATGATAAGAAAAAAAAAACTAAACTAATAAATGTTCAAAAATGTTCAAAAATGGAGGAGACATGCAGCTGGACTACCGCCGCCTACGGCTAGGACCAGCAACAGCCGGAGGGGGTGGAGATGGTGGTGCGTCATCGGAAGAAGAGTCATTCTCATCCTCATCCTCATCAGAAGAGTCGAGCGGGATGCCCTCAACCTCTAGTCTCGTCCGAAACCGCTCCACCTCTACCTGAAGCCGGCTCACGGCACTGGACTGGCGGGACTGATGCCTCCGCAGCCTCCCGTTCTCCAGCTCCTGTAAAGACAAGCATGTGTAAGAAAGTCTACCAAGATAATAAGAAGCAAAAGGTAAAAATGTGTAAAATTCATACCAGCTCATGTCGCTCGGAGTAAAGCCGGCCGATGTAGGATCGGGCAAACCCGAATCGCTGGCAGATCTCCTGGTACCTCTGGGTCGGCACCTGCAAACAATAAAAATCCATTAAAAGGATATTCAGGTAAAGTGCTCTTAACTTTGTAAATTCGGTTTATAACTCACATGTGTAGTGTGCTCAGGGTCCAGCTGCACCGGAGGAGGAGCCTGCCGAAGATCAGCAGGAATAATGATGCCAGATCCCAAGCCAAGGCCAGGATCCAACACCACCTCCATACCCGGCGGAAACGGGACATCGCCAGTACTACACCAGCTGGTCCGGCCGGAGCCGCCGCGCCACCAGCCTCAGCCCGATAGTGAGCTGCAGTCTTGTGTGTCTTCCGCTCCTGCATTTAGTTACAAAGAAACTAATAACATCAGTGATCTGAAACAAAAAGAGAGTAATAACAGTAAGCAAAGTTGAAGGTCAGATGATTTACCTAGATGTACTCAAGAACCTCGGGAAGTCGAGCTTGCATCTGAGAGGCAAAGTAAGAAGGAAAGTCACCGGCGGACAGGAAATCGTTCGCCGAGAAGCCTCTATACTCTACCTCCAGGTCCTCCCGAGTCAAGCCCTCCAGCAGACACATATGCCGAGGAGGGGCATGAGGCACTCTCCGCTGTGCTGGAGCGATCGGAGTGTCGAAGACTCTCTCTCCTAGGAAGTACCGGTCAGCCCAGTATCCTCGCATCAACAGTCTCGACCGGGTGTGCAACTCAGCCACCTCCCGGCCCGGATAGGTCCTCCAGGCCTCGCAATATCATGGCTCCAAGGATAGCTGCAAAAAATGATAAGAAATCAGCATTAGTTGTGCGTCAAAATAAAAAGAAGATAAGCTAAAGATTCAGAGGTTCTTTCTATACTCACATCAGACAGCTCCCGGTCATTAAGGAAGCTCCGCCAGTACTCGGGATCCTCGCCGCTGGCGTAAGTGTGATGACAGTGGGCCAGATAGCGGGGAATCCTCCTGGACTCAATGGGGGAGTCACCGCTCGGACCGCCCGGATAGATGCAATACTCGTAAGACCACACCTGTAACAGAGACAGAAAATAACATCAGTTAATTGAACAGTTGAGAATGGCGGATCACAAAAAAAGAAGAAGGGAAAGTTAAGAGTGAAAGTGTATTACCTCTAAAGGCCGGATGAACAGCCAGTTCGACTCACCGCTGCCACGGGTCCAGACGTCCAAACTGTGATAGAGATGAGCCAAACCAAGTGTGGCCCAGTCGAAGGACCGGATCTGGCTTAGATCCCGAAGACATGCCAGCACCGCGGGATCTCTCTTATTCTGGGAGGTGCATAGTAGCTGCGAGGAAATGATGTAGAACAAGAAGGACCGAGCAGCCTGGTCCCTCTCCTCTCGAGTGTACGCAGGAGCAACAGGTCGGACATCCTCCGGCAACTCCCTCCAAGCCTCCAACCGGGTCCTGATCCTCTCGGCCCAGAATCGAAAGACCGTTTAGTAAGACATGCATCCCTGCATAGTGTATCGGGTCTGTGTCGTAACGCCAAGTAGGGAACGGACTAGCTGAGCTCCGATAGCAGCCGTCTGGTACCGAGCGTCTAGTGGAGGAACCGGGCCAGTGAAGCGAAGGCCGGTGATGGCAGCGTAATCTTGGGCGTGAGGGTCATCTCTCCAAACCCAAAAACAAAGGTGTGAGTGCAATCGTTCCACCGCTCCATCAATGCGTACCGCATAGCGGGTAGGAAACGAGGCTGCGTGCGACGCAATCCTGCAGCATAATCCCCGAAGCCTGCAGCGACGACCCGGGCTCGCATAGGAGGGTCCAATAAGTCCCAGAAAGCAGAAGCGTCAGTGGCCGAGCCACCCAAGCGGGCCTTGCCCAGATTAACCTGTAAGAAAATTCCAATTTCGAATAAATATAAGACTAATAATTGTTCATTTTCTTCTATGGCAGGAAAAAAATATAATAAAATTCGAGTTTTGGTTCGAACCATAGCTGCGTCACGCAACTCCCAGTCACGTCACACGTCTACAGAGTCGCGCCGCGCAGCTTTACACCAGTTGCGCATTCAGAAGCACAGCTGCGTAGCGCATCTCAGCACCCGCGTCACGCATCTCGCTAGCCGTGTCACGCAACTGTTCAAAATATGTGGCCCTAAGAACGGATGCGTCACGCAACCACGAAGCCGCGCCACGCATCTCACTAGCCGCGTCACGCAACTGTTCAAAATATGTGGCCCCAAGAACGGATGCGTCACGCAACCAAGAAGTCGCGCCACACATCTCGCTAGCCGCGTCACGCAACTGTTCAAGGCCCTCACTCATTGACGAACAGTCGCGTCACGCAACTGTTCTCCCTAAGAACAGCTGCGTGACGCAACTGTCGAAGGTACGCAGCGGTTCAATTTCAACTTAATTTCACTACGTTTGTGTTGTTTTTGTGCAAATTCAGGGCAAAATCAATCGCCTAGAGCTGCTAGACAATCCTATCTCAACAAATCAAGTTCTAACAAGATGAAAAGAGGGATAATTCCTAAAGTTCAAGGCAAGCTAGGGTTTCTGGCGCCTCGAACAGTTGCGTCACGCAACTGTTCACACTAGAACAGTTGCGTCACGCAACTGTTCACACTAGAACAGTTGCGTCACGCGACTGTTCATGGAAGAACAGCTGCGCCACACAACTCCCACCAGCGTGACGCGACTGTTGACGCGGGCGCAAACACAAAAGACAGTTTATTTACTACAGCTACAGATCTAAAGCAGTAAAAACAACAAAATTAAGGAAATTTTTGCTTACCTTAGATCGAAAGCCACGCATCTAACTCATTTCGTACCGGACTGGAAACTCTGAACCCGGCAACGGAAGAAGCTGCAATGGTCGCGTCCCGGGGGTCAGCGGGTTCCGGCTCACCGGCACCGGCTCACCGTCGAACGTAGGGATGTCGGGCAGAGCCCCAAGAGTCTCCATCTCCGGAGTGTAGGCAGAAGCGGGGATCTCTGAGATTTGAGACATCCTTTCAGTTGAACAGTTTAGAGAATTTTCAATCGCTTAGGGTTTGTGAATAAGTGAAACTGAATCGGTTATGAAAGAAATTACTTATAGTAAATATCTGGGCCCAAGCCTATCTCTTCAAGAAACAGGTCCAAGCCCATTCTTTCGAGCCCAAAAGGACCGATAATAAACCCGTGCGGCCCGTTCAAAAGCCCACAACGGTCCATTTCGGCAATTTGACGTCGATGTGCGGCCCGTACACTTCAGCGATTCTTTGTCTACTCACCGCACAGGGGGCAGAAACATCAAATTGCCCAGATTACCCTCAGGTAAGCTTTCTTTCAAAGGTATAGTTAAAAACGCAGACGACAAATTTTTGTTAAAATGTTTATGCCGAAATTTTCGCTAAAATTTTTGCAAAATGCTTAAGATATGCCTACAAAAATGGATATTTTTGGTCCTAGGCTGGAATTCTGGACTGGGGGCAAAAGTATAACCTTTTGTCTTAATACGAATCCTTTTTCATAATTAATGCATGGGAACATGTGACGTTCCAATATTTTTCTAACAGAAGGCAAAGTCTGTTTGTACATGGATATTGTCCTTTCTCTTGTGAACAATTTTTCAGGCCAACCGGTGATGGTTTTTCGAAGCCGATAGGTCTTACTGATTAGTGATGGTGCATCGCGAAGCTAGTCAGAACAACTTCAAAATAGTGATGATGTATTGCGAAGCTGTTTGAAATTTTCTTCCCCAGTCAATGATGTTGAGTTGCGAAGTTGACCAGGGTAAAATCCACATCTTTCGGGCCGATCAAACCGAGCCTCGAGGTTGCCTTTCCAAAATCGACTAAAGCCGACAAAGCCAACCAAACTGAGCTGAGGAGGTGGCCAGATCAAAGCTCTTCAAGCCGATCAAACCGAGCTTCGAAGACTTTGTCATCAAATCAACATTTTTCGAGCCGATCAAACTGAGCTTCGAGAATGTCTCTTCAGATTCCGTGGAAACCGACAAAGCTGATCGAACCGAGCTGAGAAGGTGACCAAACATCCAAAACCCTTTAGGCCGATCAAACCGAGACCCGAAGGTGTCTTCCAAGCCGATTAAACCGAGCTTTGAAGTCATTCATACGTTGGATGGAAATCGACGAAGCCGATCAAACCGAGCTTAGGAGGTGACCAGATGATTGATTCAGCGTCTTTTCAAGCCGATCAAACCGAGCTTCGAGAGGATTGCCTGATAGAAGGCGCGTCAATAGACCACTTTAACATTAATCGATTATACAATTAATGATAAAGTGGGGGGGCAAACTGTTGACGCGTAATTTTATGCCTCCACCTGACCCGATGATGATATGAGGACAAAGGATAAGGTTTCACAATAAACCAGAAGTGTTTGAACCAAAAATTGAATCAAACCGCCCAAAGGAGCCTGACCCGTGTTAGGGCTGCGTCACGCAGCTAGTACCTGCGTGACGGCACTCTTAGCTGCGCCACGCAGCTCTAATAGGACTGACACCTCTGGTGCGCGCCCGTGCAACGGCCTGCACTGTTTGTATGGATACGCGGCAACTGTACGAAAAGCAAGTCGCGTCACGCAGGTTTACGGGTGCGTCACGCAGCTTCCACCCGCGTGACGCGACTGTCCTGTTGCCCTAGCCATATAAATACAACAGTTTACAGCAAAAACGGGACTTTTTTTGGCATTTTTCACTTTGCTCTCATTTTCCTCTAAGAAACACGACTTTCTAATTTTAGACATCTAAAAAAAAAGGACTAAAGTTCTTTCTCAAGAACTCCATTGAGTAAACTTGGGGTAGATCAAGTTATAGATATTTAGATTTAAGATCAAAGAAAGATATAACAAAAAGGTAAAAAAAGAGGAAAAGAGAGGAAAACAATTTCATTTTTGTGAAAGAATTTGGTGATTGCGCTTCTGGAATTGTGAAACGACACCTTCGAGTCAATCTCAGTACATGCAATCCTCAAATCTGAGGGCTAGGTAATGGTTCTAACTTCATTCTTTTTATTTTCATTTATTTTTAGCATTTTACATCTTAAAAATCTCATTTTTGCGTTGATTAATTGGTTTGCCATTGACAAAACGTAAGTTTGCCTATTGTTGAGCCTTTCTGGGTCCGTTATAATTACTTTGGACAAAAAAAAGAAACGTAAAAAGGACCAGTTTGAAAGGTAGTTGCGGACCAGAGCAGCCGCGTCACGCAACTACTACCTGCGTGATGCGACTGTTCATGTCCAAAAGCCCCTGACCTGAATTAGACCACCTGCGTGACGCAGCTGTTCGCGTGCTCATTTTCATTTTTGTTTCTATATCCGTATCTAATATTTTGCTTTAAATAAATAATCCATATACTTAAGGATTTTAATAATGTCACGAACAGCGCCGTCACGTAGCTAATAGTTACGTCACGCGGCTGTTCTTCATAGAACACCTGCGTGACGCGACTGTTCTAGTTTCCAGACCATAATCAGAGTTCCGTCACGCGACTGTTCTTCATAGAACAGCTGCGTGACGCAACCATTACAAGTCTAAGAATAAAAGATAAGGGGTGCGTTACGCGACTGTTCTTCGTAGAACACCCGCGTGACGCGACTATCTTCCAGTACTAGCACATTTTCATTATTTTTAGTGCAGTTTCATTTCAGTAAATTAATCTTTCTTTAAATTTAATCCGGGAAATTGTCAATAGTGGGCAAATTGAGTTTTAATTGAGTAAAGTCAATTAATTACTGATGATTATGAGATTTATAAGATTTTATTTCTTATCGTTTATTATTAATTACACTATTAAACTCGGTTTGTGGCCCGCCTTTAACCATAAGGCAAGAGCGGGTCTTTTACTTTATTTGATATGTATTACGGATGGATGATGGATGATATGATTTATCTGTGATGAATGCAATGAATGAATCTAATTGGGACGGTTAATTAATTTTCCACATAGGAATTCGGTTCGATTTATTCGGGTTGGGTTTAAATAATTGGCTTTTCTAAAATAAAATCAAGCTAGAAATCGTAGGTTAAAAGAGGCCGGTTTTCCGGGCATCGGCTTCCAACGGGCCGACGTACCTAATTCCCTTACCTAGAATCATACTTGGTACGCCTGACCAGTTCTCTTTCAAATAAAAGGCCTTGAATAAAATGGGTTAAAATGGAGTCAATTTTACGAAATAAAAAATGGAAACGGTCCCATTGCCGAAAAAATGGGTGGCGACTAAAAATGATTTATAAGACCGATTTATCGGCATCGTATATCCAAAAAAAAGGTTTTTTATCACCGCTTTTTCAAGATAAATACACATCAACACAATAAATAAAAACCATTTTATGATTTTTCATCCGAGGGGAAAAACACTTCCCTGCTTCCTTCTTCAATTGTGGCCCATGAAAATGACTCTCTAATCCCGCAATAGTTTTATCACGTCCCAGATGGCCGCTCAACCCACCTCCATGGATTTCTCTGATTAGTTTTTCCCAGATGGAAGACCAAGGAATGCATGACCTATTTTCTTTGAATAGATACCCGTCATGTGCCAAGAATCTATCGGTAAGCTAATTAGAGTGGATTTTAGCCCATATGTCGACAAAATCTTCATTCGAAGCATAAAGATCTTTAAGAAATTCAAACCCCACAATCTCTTGCCTAATTGCAATCAACAAAGCAGCTCTCCTGCTCAAGGCATCCGCTAGCATGTTACAAGTACCCGATTTGTGCTTAATAGCATAATGAAAAGCACCAAAAAAATAAGCTGCCCAACGCGCATGCATCTTGCTCACAGTCTTTTGAGTTTTAAAATGAGTTAACGTTTGATGATCAGTGTAAATAATGAACTCTCGCCCCAACAAATAATGTTCCCAAGTCTTGAATGCTTGGTAAACTGCATATAACTCTTACTCATAAGTTGACCATCTCTGTCTAACTTCATTCAATTTTTCACTAAAGAGTGCTATGGGCCTTCCTCATTGTGACAACACACCACCAATGCCAACCAATTTCACAAGCATCGCAATCTACCTCAAACAATTTATCAAAATCAGGTAAAACAAGAATAGGGGTGGAAGTAAGCTTATCTTTAATTTCTTCAAAGCTTTTATTTACAGCTTCGGTCCTTATAAATTGATAAACTCTCTCCTTCTTCAAACAATCTGTAATGGGAGCGATGATGCTACTAAGGTTTCTGATGAATCGCATATAAAAAGTAGCAAGGCCATGAAAACTGCGAACTTCAGTGATATTCTTTGGGATGGGCCAATTTCGAATGGCCTCAATTTTCCTATCATCAACATGTATCCCCTTCGAGCTAACAATATAACAAGAAACAAAATCTGCTTTGTCATGAAGCTACAATTTTTAAGGTTGACGAATAACTCATTTTCCTACAAAATGCTCAACACCAGTCGAAGATGCTAAAGATGTTTCTCCTCACTAAGACTGAATATCAAGATGTCATCAAAATAAACAACCACAAATTTGCGAAAAAAAGGATGTAAAACCTGAGTGTTAAGCCGTATGAATGTGCTCGATGCATTGGTCAACCCAAACGGCATAACCAACCACTCATATAACCCTTTCTTAATCTTGAATGCATTTTTCCATTCATCTCCCACCTTGATTCGAATTTGATGATACCCGCTGTGAAGATCTATTTTGGAGAACACTGTAGATCCTGACAGTTGGTCCAACATGTCCTCCAGATGAGGAATAAGAAATCGATACTGTATTTGATCTTTTTGACAGCTCGACTATCCACACACATCCTCCAAGTCCCATCCTTCTTCGATACTAATAATGCAGGAACTCAACAAGGACTAATGTTTCTTTGATATGCCCTTTCTTCAATAATTCTTCCACTTATTCCTGAAGAATTTGGCTCTCCTTCGGATTCATCTTGTAATGAGGCAGGTTTGGTATCTTTGAGCCAGGGATGAAATCAATCTGATGCTGGATGTCCCGCAAAGGCGGAAGTGTAGATGGTTCTTCAACTATGGCATGGAACTCATCTAACAACTCCTTTACAGGTGGAGGTACTAATGCCTTTTCTTCAAAATCTATCTCCGGTTTGATAAACAAGACTAACTCACCTCCGGACTTCTCAATCGTACTCGAGAATTCCTGCACATTGGAAGAAACAGCTATTATGGATTTCTAAAGCTTTGGCAGAAGATCCAGAAGGTAGTACAGTGATTTTCTTATTTTTCCAAGTGAATAGGTATGAATTTTCTCTCCCGTTGTGCACTACATCTACATCAAACTGCCATGAACGACCTAGCAATACTCCATAAGCATACATATCCACAACATCACAACTAACAGAATCCGTGTATGATTTACCCATAAAGATAGCAACTTTGCAAATTCGATTGACTTCAATTGTCGGACCCTCGTTAATCCACCCTACTTTGTACGGCAAAGGATGTAGTTCTGTGGGTAAATTTCGCTTCTCAACCAGCTGTTTGGCCATCAAATTTTCATAGCTGCAACTGTCGATAATGAGTTGACACACTGCTTCTCCAACTTGACATTTAGCCTGGAAATTTTTCCTTCGTTCAATTTCGTCTTTCTGTTTTGGAGAGTACAATATTTTCTAAACAATATATGTAAATTCACCATCGTCAAAATCAGCCACCTCATCAACTACATTTACCTGTCGATGTCCATCATTAGCCCCCCTGCATTCTGGACATATATTAGATGTATACCCCTGCTTTCTGCATCGAAAACAATAGTCTCCTGTTGGTTTCTAATACGGCTTTTGTTTACTGTTTCTGTCAGCCATAGGAGCCTTTCCTCGGGGGTCTTTCTTTTCCTCTGCCAGAACCTGTCGTGAGTTCTGATTATTAGCAGGAGTTACTGCTTTTAAACTCTGTCCACCGTAATTACTACTAGGCTGTTGATTTCCAGATGAAAAGGGTTGTCTAAAACTCTGACCACGATTAGGTGTTTGTTGAGGCTGCCAACTAAGTCTATCTTCTGCACGTTTGGCCATCTTAATTGCATCTGCCAAAGTAAAAATCGCAGATACCCCCATCATATACATTATATCATGATTCAATCCCCTCTGATAATGAGCCACTTATTGGGATTCGGTCTCAAAATTATCATATCGAGCGTGCAATCTCAAGAATTCTTCAGTGTACTCATCAATCTTTCAATTTCCCTGAAAACAGTTATGATATTTGTTATACAGTATTTGGGAGTGATCAGTGGGGAGGAAACACTACTCAATCAACTGTTTCATTAAAATCCAATCTTGCACAGGTTTAAGCCTTCGATGATGGCGTTTGTTTTGAACCGAGTGCCACCATGCTGCTGCACCTACTTTCAGTTTATACACCACAATGGACACTTTAGGCTCGTCTTCAACATTCATGCTCTCAAAGAAACGTTCTACCTCTGCTACCCGATCTAGGATGCTTTCAACATCTAAAGATCCCGAAAAAGAATATAGATCTATTTTGATTTTGTACCCATCAAGAAGATTCTCACCATTACCTCTATAATTTCGGGCTCCATCATGTTGATTTTAGCGCCTCCCATAATCTGGCGGTGCATTAAAATCTGCTTGATCTTCGTGATAATGAGCAGCAAGACGTCTGCTAAGAGTTGGTGCTGGATTTGGATGCTGCAGATTCGGTTCTGTTGTTGCGGCTACAGGTTGAGGGTTGCCTCGTTGTACTGTGAGGGTCAACTGTCTGATCTGTTTTGCTAAATCTTCAAACTTCACCTCTAAGGCTGTAAATCATGCTTCATAATTATCGGTCATGGAGGCTCTGATACTAACTGACGCAGAACGATAACGTGAATGGATAGACAATTATACTCCGTTAGAAGTTTTGATCAATATCGTTTAATCTGATGAATAAAATCAAGGAACTAAACTTGCTAAGAAGTTTATTAAATATGAATGATTTTTTAGAATATAATAAGTTATGCCTCAAAATAACAAACAACCTATTTATAGGTTTGGGCTGAAACATAAAACCCTAAATATAAAACACAAAAACGTAACTGGATACATCAATAGAGCCAGGTGGCAGCACGGGCATGCTGACATGGTACACGGGCGTGTCTTGAACTCTAGGGGCTAGCTTATGCTGTCATGGGACACGGGCATGCCTTAGACTTCAGAGAGAGGCACTTGAACTCTAGGGGCTGCTACGGGCGTACTGTCATAGGACACGGGCGTGTCCTGTCTTCTTAGTCCCGAGCGTGTTTTTGATCTGAGCTCCATGGGCTGGCACGGGCGTGCCGTCAGGAACACGGGCTTGTCCCTTCTTCTTAGGCTTGCAGCGGTCCAAGTCTTCTATATATTGAATCGCAAGTTGCTCCGCATCAGTTTTATATTGAAGTGCTTCCATGATTCAGCATCTGAAGGATGACTTATAACACCATCCTCATCAGTATGCTCAACATGCCATCTCATATCATCTGTAGTGGCACTAGATGTCTAGAGTCTTTGAAGATTTGGAGTCAAAGAAAAATAATACATTTTAAAGGGTTCAAGTTTTTTACTAGTAGAACTATGGCCTTGAATTTTATATCTTGGTTGATTACAAAAATTACATACTTTTAAGTCAATGCCATCACCCCAATAAATTATATAATTATTTCTATAAAAATCATCTCCTACACCGAAAGCCCTAAACCATGAGGTAGTTTTTGGTATTGCAAGAATTATCAACCATTGTGTTATCTTCTGGAAGTACTTCTTTCACAAACTGCATAGGTCTTCGAAACACCTTTTGACAAACTGTATTCATGATTTATATGTAACCCATAAGCTGTAGTAGATAGCTTTGAGTGTTTATTGCAACCCGTCAGTACATTATAGTTTCTAGAACTTAAAATATCATATAACTTTTAAACAATTGGATTAGGCGATTCTCCATGTGATTGCACCAAAACTCAATACCAATTGCATCAAAGTTGTAGAATTCTATTATGTCACCATAAATCGAAGTTGCAATCAAAGCTGAAGTAGGAGTAAATAGGTATTTGAAAATATCAAAAAAGGAAAATGAAGTAGCACTTGATTGCAATCTTTCACCATTATCTAATTTTAAAAAAATTATTTGATCTATGTAGTATATTTAACATTGAAATGTAATCCATTTAGGCTTAATACTAGAAATGTAAACTAAATATACTCTTGAAGCTATTATATTACTATTTTATTGTGGTTTTATATTTATTTTTTCTAAATTAACTTATTTACTTAATTATTAATGATCTAGTATATGTCTTTTAACTTTGTAGCTAGAAGAAGTTCAAGAAATAAAAAGGAAGATACTTTGGTGATTTCACTATATATCTATTTGGATTATGGATTTTAAGTTCTATATATGGATTATTAGTTTATTTTATCACTAAAATATAGTTATATAAATAAATTTAATACTAAGTATTAATATGTAATGAAACTGTTCAAACTTGGATATACCAAAATATTGATCGATTGCATCAGTGTTCTGATATAGTAACAAGACCCTAGTAAGTCCCACGAGCATGCTAGAAATGTTGTTCAGTCTAAAAGTAGATCGGGTCCGTTGGACCTGCATAGGTCAGAGGGACATGACAAAAATTAAGAAAACTAGGGGGTTGGAAAAGAAAGAGAGTTAGAGAGAGAAGAAAAGAGGATGAGAAACAAAGTAAATGTTTAGCGCATTCAAATTAATTTCTTTTATTCACATGTCATTTATAACAGTATCATCCCCCCATTTATAGGAAAGCTAAAGAAGTTCAAAGTTTCTTTAAACTTTAAAACTTCCTTAGTCTATTAGTCTTAGGCCTCAAAATTTCCTTTTTATCAAACCATAACCTTGGCCCCATTACAACCAAATAAAGTCCTTCAGACTTAGATGTGTAACTAACCTTAAAGTGGTGGAGGTTAGATAATAATCAAACTTATGGATGTTGAGTTCTAATATAGTAAACGATGTGTGCATGTAAACACCAACCTTGTAAACACTTGATATGATTGTGAGTTAGTGAGAATAAACTACATAGGTAGTGCAATCTATTTCAATATGAATTTCTTTGTTAAGTAATGAAGTTGAATGTTTAAATTGGAATACATGAATGGAATAGTTAGTTTTCTTGATAATGAGATATATTGAATTGCATGCATAATGAATTCTTGGAAGAGTGAGATAAAGATTTTATTTTTAGTGTTTGTTTTGTTTTTGGTTGATGACAAGTGAGTGTTTAAGTGTGGAGGATCGACGGTGATTCTCAAATATCGCAAAACAAAATGTGATATGATGAGATAGAATGCAATAGAAAGAAAGACACAGGGAACGGGTTACCTGCTCTTAACGGTCAAAGCGAACCCTTTCATTCCGAATTAAAATTTTAGCTTTAGTTTTTGTTCTCCTTGGTATTAAATTTGTTTACCTTATTAAGTTTAATTTTATTATTGAGTCTTGTGATGGTGAGTTGGAGATATCTGAAAAATGCTTTATTTTGGGCTAAAAAGTGTATGTGTTGTTTGTGAAAGATAGGTTGAAAAAAAGAGCATATTGGAGGATTTCAGCCTCAACATGCCTAACTTCAGATGCAATATAATCATGCTATGAACTTCTGTTAGCGAGGTATAAATTAATTATTAACTTAGGTTGAATAATATATAAAGTGAATTGTTGGATTCCAAGTCTTGAATAGATTTTATTAAACTTAAGTGGTTTTATTGATATTTTAATGCACTTGAATAATAAATCAGCTAAGTCAAGTAGTTTAAGTATAATGAGAAACATAATGACAAAACTATAATGTTAAAGGATGAGAAATACTAATGCAATAGGCCCAAGTTAAGTAAGTGTGACTATTGGGATTTCTGATAATATTTGACAAGTTGAGATTATTCTAGTTTTAAGGTAGATTCTTAAGACAAGCTTTTGCAGTTATAGTTAGTATTGGAGCTAATTGTAGGGAGTTTGCTTTCACATTATGAGTAATAATCTTCAACATTTTCTAATTTTCATGTATTTAACAATCATTTGTTTGTATATTATTTGTTATTTCATAATGAGTACTTGTATTATATATATACTTGCAAATTCTATTATGTTAGTTAGGTTTTGCATTTATGTGTGATAATATTTGTAAGTGCTTTAATGGAGTTGGAAAAATGTGGAACAATTGGTGAGATGACCATAAGGCTCTGTCTGACATTAGAGTGACCATCCTCCAGGAGGCAGAGCTGTTCGTGCAATGGGGTTCAAATACCCTAACTGAACATTGGACATATGATGTAAGTGACCCATGTAGACATTCACATGATGGGGGTCTTTATGTCTTGGTTAATTGTTGGACATGTTATGATGAGATTTGTGGTTCATGCTGACTAAACCCAACCATTATTTGATTATGATCTTACTTGTGTTTGACATAATATGTGAGGATGAATATTAGTTAATTTACTTATTACTAGGTATGTATTGACTAGTAACATTTAGTGGTTAACTGTTGGACATGTTATGATGAGATTTGTGGTTCATGCTAACTAAACCTAACCATTGTTGGATTATGATCTTACTTGTGTTTGACATAATGTGTGAGGATGAATATTAGCCGATTTACTTATTACTAGGTATGTATCGACTAGTAACATTCAGTGGTTAATTGTTGGACATGTTATGATGAGATTTGCGGTTCATGCTGATTAAACCTAACCATTGTTTGATTATGATCTTACTTGTGTTTGACATAATGTGTGAGGATGAATATTACCTGATTTACTTATTACTAGGTATATATCGACTAGTAACATTCAGTGAGTTCGGGCGCTTTGCCTTTATTTTTTCAAATTTCAGGTGAAATGCTATTGTACATCAAGTGTTTCTTTCTCATCATGGTTCTTAGCTATTATCCATCATTTTGTTTATATGATATAAGCATCTCATACTATTATTGTGAATTAATTAGAGTTGCCACAACTATAAAATTAGAAGTTGTAAAGATAAAAAAGTGTGTCTTGTTAATGAGTTTATGGCATGTTTAATTATAAATGCATATAATGATGAGGATGACTAAGCCTCCTCCATACTATTCTTTAGCTGGTATTCCACAAACAATTTTTGTGATTGTATATGAATTTGATTGTGGGCTTAGTATCCCTCGTAGATATGAGTTCAGACTTATGATTTTGGGCGTAAGGCCCATCTTGAAATAGGATAATTGTGGATTGTTTACAAGTTATACTGATCATGAGTTTTAGAAGCATAAAACTAGCCCAAGCTCAAGTGTCGTTCAACCCATGAAAATATCTTAATTAAGGAATTTTTAAAAAACGTAAGATTGTATTTTCCTTAAGCAAAACATGTGTTGGTCATGTGAAATTTAACTAGCTCATCATTTTTGTGTCATCTTAACTACTAAACAATGCATTGATGTGCCCTTACCATCTTACTTTGATTTCAAACAAGCGACATGTAATACTCTCATTTTAGGTAGCTTTGGGAATTCTAACCATTCCAACAGTTATTGCCTGATAGCTAGAATTGTCGGAACCACCTTAATTTATTAATGAGACTTTAAATGTAAATTATGAAGAAAACTGAAGTCAAATTATAATATGAAAATCAATTTACAAAAAGGTTAATTGTGCCTAAGTCTCGATGAAGATAAGCTAGCATGTGGAGCTCCTTAAGCTAGCATATTGACTTAGCCCTTAATGGATTAATGTTAAGCCATCTAACACACGTAACTAAGACTTAATTAACATTATTTAAGTGTTAATAAGTGATTTGGACTTAATTAGAATCAAAGGAGAATTTATAAACAACAAATGTGGCTAAAACATGAATAAGTAAAATATTAAGTAAACTAGAATTTAGTGTTCATGTGACTCGCACATGACTTATTAACTAATAATTAGTCTAGAACTACCTAAAGAAAAGAAGAAAAACATTTAAGGAAGAGAGAAGAATGAGAGGCTGAAACTTAAAGAGAGGAGAAGAGGAGGAAGAAGAAAATTTGATATCTCTTGAAATTAACTAGTGCTGTCAAAATGGGCTTGAGCCTGCGGAGAGCTCGGGATCACCGATATTTTTGTAGATCTGAACAAGAGAATTGAGGCAAGTTTTAAAAATGGGATTTTTTTACCCGGCTTGTTTTGAGAGCAAGCCCGTGCGGGTTGGACCGGATGGGTTTGCGGACTGCCCTTTTTAGAACGACTAAAATGGCGTTGTTTTAAGGACTTCAGTAATTCAATTAAAAAAAAATCATAAATGCTACAGCTACACTGTGTGTAGCATACATAGTAACATTAACCCAAAAGTACGTGGTTATGTGTCTTTCTTTTTCTTGGCTCTCATTCTCTCATTCTCAATCTCAAAGCCTCACAAAACCTCACACAGTCAATCAAGAATCGACTGTCAGCGACCCTATTTCTTATGTTTGTGATGTGTTAGGGCCTCTCCTCTCTCTCCCTCTTCAATCAGTCCCTCTCTCTTTGTTGTTGTCACTGCAGCTTCCAATTTCAAGTTAATTAAACTTTCCATTTTATTTTAATCTTCTTCTTGGCATAAGACATTTGATCATATTCTTCATGTATTCTATGTGTTTTATAGTGTATTTGCAAATTGTTGGTAGAAGTTAGTGAATTGAAAAGTTAGGGTTCTATTTTATTTGTAAATTGTTAATAGAAAGAAATTGCCTTAGGTGCATTCAAAAAATTATTTATAAATAGTGGTTCATATAAGATTATTTCTCAGCTTATTGTGATTCTTAGTTTGTTGGAAAAAATATTTAGTACAATCTCCATCTCCCTGCTTCATGCCTCAGCACCAGTTTTTTTTCTTTCAAAGATTTAATTATCAAACTCATAGAGGAGGCTAAGGATGGAAGAAAGATACATACTAAATTACTCGTACTGTGTTGTCAATTTGAATGTTTTGGATCTTTAAATTCTTCATGTTTCCTATTGTCCATTTATGTACAATTTGTTTTGCAGATGACCATGCTTTATGTACAATGGAAGCATGTATTTGACTTTGAATTTATATTGAATGTTTTCTACATGAGCCATTAGAAAAGTCTGCATGTTTTGGATCCTTGTTCCACTTTGTTCATTGCACATGTTGGTCCAAATTGAATGAACTAAGGCAAACTCTCACAATAACTTCCTGTTTATATTCTTTTTTTTTTCTCTTCTGGATATTATTTCTATATTAAAATGGAGTAATTAATTTCCATTTATTCTCTAAATGGCTTTACATTCATATTGCATTTATAGGTATCTTTTAATTTCCTGGTAAATGAAAATTCCTTGTATTTGACTTATATGTAGCTTTTAAATATGAAAAAAATGGTAATTAAAAGTTTTAAAACATGTTTTCTTGTTTTTTTTAATTGCCAGTTTAGCAATGCTTGTTTTTTAATGAGAGCTTAGAAGATTTTAACAACATCATTCAATTGGTATTTGTTAAATATAACTGCTAATTATTGAAACGAACTAGTCTCTCCATATTTTGTTTGGACTTTAAAATTCTAATTTTTTTATTTTAAAATAATTTAATTAATTAGTTATGTGCAGTAAGAATTACTATATATGTTATTTTTTTGTAAAGACATCTTAAAGCATTCCTTTCATTATGGAGTCTCAATCTGGTGATCGTAATGAACACTATTCTTTTAATGTAAAAAATCATATGGAAGAATAAAGCGAAATACAAAGTCATAAGATAAACTTAGGTGATGAGAGTAAACCACCTAATAAAAAATAGAAATGTACTTCGAATGTGTGTGGACTTATTTCACTATTGTATGGTTAGAGAAAGATGGAAAACCTAGAGCAAAGAGTAATGCTTGTGGGGCTGAATTAGTTGGGGGAGGGTCAAATTATGGGACGTCTACCCTTTCTTATCATGCTTCAACTTGTAAACTAATTAAAGTCAAATATCATGATGTGGGCAATATGATTATTGACCAGGTCGGAAAACCTAGAAGTAGAATGATTTCCTAAAAGGTTTTACGTGAGAAATTGGCTATGACAATCATTAAGCATGATCTTCCTTTTTCATTTTTTAAGTATGAAGGGGTTAGAGAAGTCTTAAAATATCTCAATCTAGATGTCATATTTGTTACTAGGAACACTACTGCAACTGATGTTTGGAAATTTTATGAGGAACGAAGATAAATTAAAAGAGATTTTGAAAAATATTTCCTATACAATATGTCTTACTATTGATGTTTGGACTGCTTGCACTATTAAGGGTTATATTTGTGTGACTATTTGCTTTGTTGATAATGAATGGAAGTTGAATAGCAAGATTTTAGCCTTTCTTATTTTCCTCCTCCACATAATGGATTTGAGTTGTCAAAAAATTTCAATCACTTTAGAACATAAGATATTTTCAATCACTTTAGACAATGCATTTGCTAATGACAATATGCAAGATAGGTTAAGAGATACACTTTCCACTTTTAATGGTTTGCCATGTGGTGGAAAGTTTTTCATGTGCATTGTTGTGCACATATTCTTAATCTAATTGTTCAAGATGGCTTGCATATTGCCAAAGATGCATTACACAAAATTACAGAGAGTGTGAAACATGTGAAGTGGTCAGAAGGTAAGAAGAAGAATTTTGAAGAGTATGTCAAATAGGTTGTTATTGAAGGCGGAGTGCACTTACGTATGGATGTACCCACTAGGTGGAATTCCAGTTGTTTGATGTTTCAAAGTGCTTTAAAATATAAGCATGCATTTAATTATTTGAAGGTGCGTGATACTAACTATAAGTGGTGTCCTTCGAATTAGGAGTGGGAAAGAGGGGAAAAGATTTGTGAACTATTGCTACCTTTGTATACCATTACTACTTTGACCTCAGGTTCTAGTTATCCAACTTCCGACTTGTATTTTCATCAACTTTGGAAGATTGAGTCTCTTTTGATAATGTAATCAGTTGAGAAAAAAAAATATATTGTCATTTTTCATCAATAGGAACACAAGTATATATATACAATATACTACAAACTTATTAGGAATCTATCTCCTAATAGAATTCTATATACAATTAGGATTTGAACTTCCTTAACACTGCCCCTTAAGTTGGAGTATAGATGTTAATCATGCCCAACTTGTTACAAAGATAGTCAAACTGAGGTCCATTTAGAGCTTTTGTAAACATATGTCCTAGTAGTTCACTTGTCTTGACGTGCCCTGTAGAGATAACACCCTGTTGTATCTTTTCACAAATGAAGTGACGATCAATCTCAATATGTTTTGTTCGTTCATGGAATACCAGATTTGATGCAATGTGAAGAGCAGCTTAATTATCATACCACAACTTTTCAGGCAAGGATGACTTGAAACTAATTTCCTCTAACAATTGAGGAATCCAAATGATTTCATAACCAGATTATGTCATAGCTCGATATTCTGATTCAGCACTCGATTGAGAGACTATATTTTGTTTCTTGCTCTTCGCTAATATCAAGCTTCCACCCACAAAGACACAACATCCTAAAGTTGATCTTCTATCAACCTTCGAGCCTACCTAATCAATATTTGAAAAACACTCAATGTCCAAATGCCCATGATTACTATAAAGGAGACCACGACTTGGATTACCTTTCAAATAGCACAAAATCTATCCTAAAGCTTCCCAATGGATAACAGTAGAAGAAGCAATAAACTAGCTTAAGATGCTCATAGAGTAAACAATATTTGGATGTGTTACTGTAAGATAATTTAGTTTGCCCACCAATCTTCTATACATCTCAGGATCATTAAATAGCTCACCATCAGCTATAAGTTGCAAACGAATCATTAGAGCACTGCGTGGCTTGGCACCTAACTTTCTAGTTTCCTTTAGTAAGTTAGAGACATACTTCCTTTGAGATAAGAAGATGCCTCTCTTACACCTGGACTCTTCAATACCTAAGAAATACTTTAATGATCCTAAGTATTTTGTCTAGAATTGAGTCTAGAGAAATGACTTGAGTGATGTAATGCCGACTAAATCGCTTCTTATAGTAATAATGTCATCGACATAAACCACAAGTAGAATCAAACTAGTCCTAGTACTTTTGAAAAATACAAAATGATCATAAGTACTTTTCTGCATGCCAAATTAGTGGACCACCTCACAAAATCTACCAAACCAAGCTCGAGGACTCTATTTTAGGCCATAAAGAGATTTGCTAAATTTACACACTTTACCCGACTCTTCTTGAGTAACAATGCCTGGCAATTACTCCATGTAAACTTCCTCCTGAAGATCCCCGTGAAGAAAGGCATTATCAACATCCAGTTGATGTAAAGGCCAATCATAAGTAGGTGCCAAATAAATAAACAAACGAATAAAAGAAAATTGGCTATAGGAGAAAAAGTGTCAAAGTAATGAAGTCCATAAATTTGAGAATAACCCTTAGCAACTAAACGAGCCTTGAGATGAGCAACAAACCCATTAGGATTCACTTTAAGGTGAAAACCCACTTACAACCAATAGCTCTTTTACCTGCAGGGGAGGCATAAGAACCCAAGTAACATTAGCATCTGAGGTAGCCATTTCCTCATTAATTGTCGCATGCCAACCAGGATGTGACAAAGTTTGAAAAATAGTTTTCAGGGTAGAAACAGAGTCTAGGTTACTTACAAAACAACGAGATGAAGGAGAAGTATGTTCATAACTGAAAAAAGAAGAAATAGGATAGGTACATTGGTGTTTACCTTTTCAAAGAGCAATGGGAAGGTCAATGTCTGACTAAGGAGTAGTGGATGGCACAAACTCAGGTTGAGTAGAAGGGACCATATCTTCTATTAAAGCGGCAGGCGAGGGAAGTGATTTAAGAGTCCTTAATCTTCTAAAATAAACCTGTTCAAAACATAGGCGAGTAGATGCTGGTGTAAGAGAAGGAACGGGAATAGGAGCAGGAGTAGGAGCAAGAGCAGGAGCAAGAGTAAGAGCATGAGATCTAGGAATTTGCATGATAGTGTAGATTAAAAAATCATCATCCTCCCCTCACTCTTATACACATAAGAAGAAGGGGGAAATTGTGTATTTACAAAGAATTGACATCTACAAGAGCAAGACAACATTTAAGATCGATTGAAAAACAACGATACCCTTTTGGATACTGAGAGTTGAAGGGATTTTGGATCCAATTTGGTAACCTGTGGATGAACATCACGCACAAAACAAGTACAACAAAAAATACGAGGCTAAATAGGAAACAAAAGTTTAAAAGGAAATAAGACACTATCTGGAATTTCTCCATTGAGCACAGAAGAAGGCATACAATTGATCAAAAAGCAAGCAGTAGAGATAGTAATAGATAAAAAATATTTAGGTACATTCATTTGGAAAAGAAGTGAACTAGCGACCTAAAAAAGATGTCAGTTTTTTTTCTACAACCCTATTTTGAGAAGGAGTATCAACACAAGAGGTTTGATGAAGAATACCATTCTAACATATATGTTTTAAAAGAATTAGATATATATTTTTTAGCATTATCACTTTGCACTATGCAAATAGAGGAATTAAATTGAGTTTTAATCTTAGCACAAAAAGAATCAAAAAATAGAAAATATCTCAGAGCAAGTTTCATTAAATATAACAAGTGACATGAGAATAATCATCCAAAAAAGTAACAAAATATCGAAATCCAGTTTGTGAAGTAATAGGACATTGACCCCAAACATCTGAATGAACTAATTCAAAAGGGGATGAAGCTCGTTTATTAACTCGAGGAACTAAAGGTAAACGATGATGTTTGGCAAATTAACAAGACTCACATTCTAGTGACCGGACTTAGCAAGAGAGCCAATCAGCATTTGGAAAATAATTTGACATGGGTGGTGAGACAAGAAGGTCAACCTATAATGGTAACCTAAAGTGACAGTCTCTCATAAGGAAGCCTAGAAAAAAAATTTGTACGAAAAAAGTTGTTTAAAAACTTAAAACGGGGCTTTGATACCATGTAATTGGTTGATGAAAAACTATATTGTTGTTTTTTATCAATAGGAAGACAAATATATATATATATATATATATATATATATATATATATATATATATATATATATATATATATATACACACACACACACACACACACACACACACAAGATACTACAAACCAATTAAAAATGTAACTCCTAATATAATTCTATATAAAACTAGGATTCTAACTTCCTTAAAAGATAAAAATAATGAAGATGAAGTAATTAAAAGAATAGTTCAGAGTATGAGAGCAACGTTTGACAAGTATTGGGAAGAATATAGTGAAATTCTTTCACTTGGAGCTATTCTTAATCCTCTATGAAGCTTACATTGGTCGAGTATTGTTTTAGAGAAGATGATCTAGTTGGTACTCCAAGTATGATTGAAAAATTCAAGAGCAATTTATCATTGCTCTTTAATGAATATGTCAAGAAGTCACACAAAATGTTTTTTTATCATCTAATCCTTCAAATTCAATGAGGTCTAATAGTGGTGGAGTGACAGGATTTAGATTTGTATCCACGTTAGTGGTAGTAAGTTTCTAATTACTTTCTAATTTTTGTTTTTTTGTTTATGTAACAATCAAATAAATGATTTATATGTTTGTATTACTATTTGAATTGTTTTGGATTTTTTTGAATAGGATTTCATAGAAATTACCTGCCTTATTGATTCTCAAACTGAGAAATCTCAATTAGAGAAGTACTTGGATGAATCATGACTTGATTGGAGAGATTTTCAAAACCTAGATGTTTTGAACTGGTGGCAGGAGAATAAGACAAGATTTTCTGACTTGTCTCATATGACTTGTGATGTTCTAATCATTCTAATCACCACGGTGGCTTCAGAGTCTGCATTTAGTATTGACGCTAGAGTTCTAAAAGAGTACTGGAGTTGTCTTCTTCCTAAAAATGTGCAATCTTTGATTTGTGCACATAATTGGCTACTTGGTTACACACCCGAGGGTCAGTAATACTTTTTAAACAATTTTATTTTAATTCATTACTTATTTTTATCGATGTTATTTATAAATTTTGTTTGTGTAGATGAAGATCAAGATGTCGATGGCAACAAAAGGGTTGATAGAGAAGATGCATCAATTTCCAAACAAGATTTAAATGTTGTTGATTTGGAGGAAGATGATGTTGATTGATATTTTTTTATTTTATATAGTTTTTAGTAAGTTTATTTTGTTTATTTAGACTATTTTAATAGGTTTAGATTTTAGTTGAATTCTATGTTAAGTTGTTTTTCTTTTCATTTAAGGGTTTTTGTCACGCTCAGACTCTAATCACCAGAGGAATTATCCGCTTTGGTGTAGTCCACGAACGCCCTACACCGCCGTGTAGTCCCCGCACACCCTACACCTCACAATTTTATCCTGCAGGTGAAATGGGAAACTTCCCAGGAGGTCACCCATCCTAGAATTTTTGTTAAGCGAGCACGCTTAACCCTGGAGTTCTTCCAACTCTCCAGCCATTCCACCAAAAGGCGTCTCTAATGATTAGTTTCCCCCTTTTCGATATATGATTTGATTCATTACTGTGTCCCGCATTCCACTACCCTAGCTAGCCTGCCATCCTTAGGATCGCTTTGCCGGGTCGGGATGTCACAGGCCCACCAGCTTCCGCGTGGTTCGTCCTCGAACCATACATCTACTGGAGGGGGTCCGGCTCTGATACCAACTGTCACGCCCCGACTCTAATCACCAGAGGAATTGTCCGCTTTGGTGTAGTCCACGGACGCCCTACACCGCCGTGTAGTCCCTGCACGCCCTACACCTCACGGTTTTGTCCCGCAGGTGAAATGGGAAACTTCCCAGGAGGTCACCCATCCTAGGATTTCTGTTAAGCGAGCACGCTTAACCCTGGAGTTCTTCCAACTCTCCAGCCATTCCACCAAAAGGCGCCTCTAATGATTAGTTTCCCCCTTTTCGATATATGATTCAATTCATTCATGTGTCCCGCATTGCACTACCCTAGCTAGCCTGCCATCCTTAAGATCGCTTTGCCGGGTCGGGATGTCACAGTTTTGAATTGTGAAAGTTGTTAAAGCTCTAATTTTTATTACTTTTTTATATTAATTTTTTTCCAATTTGTTATCTTTCCAGTGAAGTGTATGTTGGTTCTCTATTTTTTTCAATAATTATATTACTAGAAGTTGATTTCCCCTTTAAAATAGTTAAGCAGTGTACTCTGTGTGTGTGTGTGTGTGTGATACATGGTAATTAAATTTTATAGTTAGACTAACAGAAGAAAAGAAAACAAAGAATATGGAGCTGAAGCCTATTTGTTGGTTATAGTGTCTTTCTTCATTTGTTGATTATGGTTGGTCTAATATGAAGCTTTTGTAACTTCAGTTAATAGCTTGAGTTTAACTAGTTTTTTTAGTTTGAATGCAAAATTTATTTATTTTTTAAAAAAGGGACATGTTTATGCCCGTCTGCGAGCCCACTATGGGGGCTAAGCCCGAATATTAGAGGCTCATTTCTAACGAGCTTCTTTAGCTCGATCCATTTTGGGATCGAGTTTGTACGAGTCGAGCCGGGCTGGATAATCCGTTTTTACAATGCTAAAATTAACACTTAAAATCAGAGGATTTTTGCTAGAAATCATCCAATATGAGCTAATTTCATCTTTTTAATTTATCATTTTGATTTGGTGAAGAAATTGGTTTAGGTTTTGGTTAAAACATGATTATTAATGAAAGAAATGAATTCAACTTAGTATATTAGTTGGTTTTGGTTGTATTAACTATGAATTAAACTTTAACTTGAATAAATTGAAGAAAATATAATTAGGTTTCTCAAGGATGATTCGACCAAGAGAAAGACAAGAAGAAGGAGATAATTAGCAAAAGTAGTTCCAAGTATCCTAAGCAAGTAATTAAGTGATAGATTGAGAGAAATCATGTTAGAAACAAAGTTATTGTACTAATATGGTTATGGAAGTCTAATGAAGATAAAGAAATATTCATAAAGTTGCAATATGTGATACATTTTAATGATGTAGAATGATGAATAGTTGAATGACTTTGGAATACAGGATTGTTAATTGATTACCGAAGAATAGAACAATATTTTTTATGAATCAAAATTATAAAGGAAACTAAAAATGTTAAGCATTAAAGTCTCGCACACCAAGCATTTGATATAATGCTTAAATGAATGTTAAAGATGAAGTTAATGTGCTTGACTAGTTCAAATATAGTTATAACTATTCAGGACACTAGTTGCCTAAGGGAATAATGAAATTTTTTTTTTTTTTTTTTAGGAAAACTTATTTATATCTTATATATGGAGAGTCCAAAATGTTAGAATTAACAATGCCTTTTAGTAATTAAGGCAAAGAAGCAAAAGTAGTAAAAATACAATTAATTGAGTACAATCTGCTGAAACGAGCCAAGAAATTAGCTGCTTGATTCCCCTCACGATAGATATAGCAGAAAGAGACATTGAATCCCGAGACTAAATTCTTGATCTGTATGGCAAACCGAGGCGTTCTGGCTGAAGTTGAGGAAGTGATGAAGTCAATGGTAGTTTTTGAGTCACTCTCTACAATAAGGGGGAAGGTGTTTAAGCTTTGACACCAACTGAGACTAAAAAATAAGGATTTAAGTTCAGCATCTGCAGAGTCTCTGGTATGAATTGGGAAGCAGTTTGCGGCAATGAGGCTTCCTAAATGATCTCGAATTATGGCTCCTCCTGCGGAAGAAGAAGAAGAAGAAGAAGAGTATGAAGCATCAACGTTGAGCTTGTAAAATCCAGCTTGTGGTTTGGCCCAAGATACCAGCTTAATTTTCAATTTATTGCCGAAGAATTCAGGAAGGTAATCCTGAAATAAAGGAATGGACTTGGCAAATTTGGATTCAGAGTGAGCAACCCCCCATTTGTAGATCATGGTGCGAATCTGTTCCAGCAAATGGGGAATATGAAAACCATCTCCTTCGCCCCATGTGAGACAGCAGTATGCTGACCAAATTTAGTAGAGAATAATTTGGGAAATGAATCTCATTATTATGCCTGGCGATGATTTAGGAGCATAAAGAATCCACCATGAAATTAGTTCCTGTCAAAGAGAAGTTGCTGCTAACAGTTTAGTGAAGAATGAATCTCGAAAGAATTTCCAAATCAGGTGGATTGTCGAACAGCTAAAAAAAATGTGATTAATGAACCCTCAGCTGAACAGTAAAAGGGACAATAAGAAGCAAGCTGGATTCCCATCTGTTGTAGTCGAGATGGAAGAGGTATAGCCCTTTGCAAGACTTTCCATGTGAAGATTGAGATTTTAGCAGGAATATTTGGATCCCAGATCGAGCGGTAAGAGAGAGTGGCCGATTTCTTTAGTCTCACAAAATCATATGCTAATTTTAAACTGAAGTTCTCCCTGTTGTTATCAATCCAACGAGGGCCATATTCCTCGATAGAAATTAAGGTACTAGCTATTGATTGAATCTGACAAATTCTTTTCCAGGTACAAGAATCAATAATTTTAAAATTCATTTGATCTTTTCTATAATATTTCTTCCATAGCAGCTTTGCCCAAAAAGATTTTCCTTCGCAATATCTCCACCACAGTTTAATAGAATATGCTTATTGGAGAGAGGATAGTGATCGAAGACCAAGACTGCCTTCTTCCACAGGGAAACAAAATCTGTCATATTTCAGCCAATGATATCTGTGAGTTATAGAGTCCGAAGACCAGAAGAAATCTGCAAACTTTTTTTCAAGGATAGCAATAATACTCTTCGGTAGAGACATAGCTCCCAACGTATGTATCGAAATTGAATTTAGTACATGTTTAATAAGTAGCAGTCTGCCCCCAATAGAAAGAAATTTTTTTGCCCATCCTTGCAGTTTAGCATCAATTTTTTGAAGAAGATAAGAACAATATTGAGCTCTATTAAATCCTTTATATGGGAGCTCCCAAGTACATGAATGGGAGATCTTTACCGGTGATAGAAAAAATAGCTTGAATTTTTTCCTTGTAAGCCGAAGTTCTTTTCGAAGAACAGTAGAAAGAGCTTTTGTTGAGCTTAACCAATTGTCCAGAGGCTCTTTGATAAAGTTGCAGGAATTCTTTAAACTGTTTGGCACTTTTAACGTCCCCATTAATGAAGATGAGGAGATCATCTGCGAAGGCGAGATAAGTAATTATATCACTTCCTCTAGTTGTCTTGTAAGGAGCAAATTTCCCATGAGACACCAACTTTTTGAGACCCCTTGAAAAGCCTTCCGAAGCCAAAATAAACAAGAGAGGAGAAAGTGGATCCCCCTGTTTAATTCCACGAGTTGGGCTAAATGAGCCATAGCTAATGCCATTGATCGAAATGGAGAAGACAGTAGCTTTAAGATGTGAAAGAATTAAGTTAACAATCTTATTAGAGAACCCAGCTTTCAAGAGAACAGCCTCTAAATATTTCCATGACACTCAATCAAATGCTTTTGTCACATCCAGTTTAATTGCAAGATTATGCCCTCTAGTTTTTTTATCAATATCATGGATGAGTTCGTTTGCAATCAAAATCTGATCATGGATGGATCTGTTCTTCATGAATCCCTATTGCTCTGGAGAGATTAATTGAACAAGAAGAGGAGCAATACGATTAGCTAGGATGCGTGTACATACCTTGTTTATGACTGTAGCAAGACAAATAGGCCGAAACTGCTCAAAAGAGGAGGGATGTTCTGTCTTGGGAATGAGTATTATCATAGCTTTGCTGAAGTCTTTAGGGATAGGAATACCCAAGAATAATTCCTTCACTGCACTGCACACATGCCACTTCACAATCTCCCAACAAGAACGAAAGAAGAATCCATCAAATCCATCAGGTCCTGCAGCGCTATTAGGATCTAATTGCCACACAGCTTGTTTAATTTCTAAATCAAGAGGTATAGATTCCAAAGCTTGGTTCTGATCCCTTGTGATAATCGACGGAATAAGTTCAATTAAGGGAAACACATTTTGATCTTCCTCAGCAGTAAATAAAGATTCGAAAAAACGTACGGCTTCCTTTCCTATGTCCTTCGAATCCTGTAGCCATGTACCATCGGTAGCTTGAATGGTAGAGATATGTTGAAACTTTCTTTTCATTCTGACATAATTGTGGAAGAAAGTAGTGTTTGCATCTCCCTCTTGTAACCATTTAATGTTAGCCTTCTGTCTCTAGAATATCTCAGCTTGCTTGTGCCTTTTAAGAAGCATTGCTTCCTTAAGTTGCCAGGAAGAA